>NC_047589.1:27710673-28310673 GCF_011004845.1 Esox lucius
CAGTACTGTGCTGAAGTCAATATATTATGACTCATCTGGTATTTGGAAGAAGAGATTGATGTGGACGGGAGGAAATGAAGGGAAGAGTCTGACATTAAAAGAAAAGAGAGATGGAGAGAATGAAGATAAAGTGGGAGTAATTAAGAATCCTGAGCTGTCAGAATGGGAGAAAAAACTGAGCTGGATTGAGAAACTAATGGAACAACAGAGAAGAATAAGGAAGGAAAGAACAAGTCTTAAATGCTCAACTGGCAACTCTTCATGATTTCACATAATGTCACAATGACACATATCAGGAGGCGGACATCTTTGCGTGATGACTCCTAAAGATGTTCCATCACTGATGAATGATAAACATGACATGTAAATAATAGAGCTGACACCCTGGTGAAGTGCTGCTCCTTCAGACTGACGAAGCCCCTCTAGAAAATATGTCAGCTGTCCATGGAGATAGATACACAGGAAATGGGAAAAGTTAAAATGCCCGTCACTGGTTCAGTTTCACAGGACTAACATCACGTCGTGTATTTCCCTCTCTGCAGCGGCACCAATCAGTTGTGTCGGAAAAAGAACTGGTTTTCCCTAACTTCAGAGGCTGGAGCTCACGTATCACACCGGGTTATTCCTGCAATTCACCGCTGCGAATGGTAATGCGTTTTAATCCTGCTGTGTCATGCAAAGCGCTCAAAAACCTCCCAAATCATATACTACATGAAGCAGCAACACACACATTCAAGCAGACACACACACACACACACAGGCTGTTTCCTAAGCACCACATCTTATTAAAACCAAGCGGTCCGGTGAGTTAATTGGTAAAGTCTTATCTTGTCCTGGCAGGCTGAAGAGAGTGTCTTCACTGAGAGGACAATACTAAGACTGACTAAAGCTCTTTATCCTGGGGGAACCTGCTTTACTGGCCACATTTGGTGGGTGACTGGAGACAGTGGGAGTGAGAGGATGAAAAATAGTGAAAAATTATGACAAATAGAGAGAAAGATGGAAGGGTTGTAGTAAAGAGAATGGAGAGAAAGAAATGAGGGAAGACAGATGAGGGAAATAGTTTCACAGCAGAACATTCCTTGATTGGTGTCCTGTGTAATAAATAGGATCATCAGACTTCTCTGTACTTCAGAAGAAGCTATTAAAGGGATATTATGAGAACGGAAGTTTATGAAATGAGCTTTCGAGGACCGTGCTAATGCTAGCTGATCCAGTAGACTTCCAGAAAAATACCTTCAACCTCCATCAAACCGCACGAAGAGTCAGTGGTATCAGTTAGGTAATCTGTCTCCGGATAAGTAAAAAACTCAAAGGACATTTTGCCAATATCCCTTTAAATCAAACAATATAATAGGTCACCTTTTCTCTCTGAAACCAATGGGAGTAACTGAACCAGGGAAAATACAGTTATAAGACTCGTACATAATGTTAGCATAGGAAGACATAAGGGCCGAGGCCAAGTCGCGTCACAGACTACAACCAGACAGGGAGAGAGGAGGTGTTCAACCTGGTTTATGTCTGCACCTGTAACAGCTGGAAACAACCTGCTGGGGGAACCAGAAACTGAGGTACACTGACACGCTCAAATAAACTGTCACATCAGACAACTATTCAGGGGGAGGGTGAAAGAGAATGGAGAGAAAAGAGTGAAGAGACATAAAGAGAGAGAAGAGAAAGACAGAGGCAGATAGAGAAATAGAGGCAGGTCAGAGGGACAGTGAGAGATAGAGTATGGGTTTGTTTCTTTTCATTTTCACCATGTCTCTGAAAGCTTACTGCAGAGGTCCAGTTGGACAGTGTTTTCCCGTCCAATCCCTGTGGCTGCGTGTGTGAATCTAAATGCATCAGAAATCACAACCTTTGGAGACTAAGTCAGGGCCTTAACCAAAGATCCAACATTCCTGTCCGCACAGCCTTAGTCTGTGGTGTGTGTGCATGTGTGTATGTGTGTGTGTGGTTGGGTAAGCATATGTGTGTATCCCCTCCTGTCTCGGACTAATTGTAGAGACTGTTGGGGCTTCTGTAGATATTCTAGACATGCAACAGCATGATGAAATTAATGCAATCCAAAGTGACTGTTCAACTGCTTCTGTATTTCTGCATGCGCACAATTGTTCTGTGTGTGCGTGTGTGTGTGTGTGTGTGTGTGTGGGGGGGGGGGGGGGTTAGATTCATTCTCTAGTCTCTGATTACCCCCCCCCCGTCCTCACTGCAACAGAAGGCTCAATTAAAACAAAAGAGTGATTTTATTTAAAGTTATATTTGAAATTATAATTAAGCGTGTGTTATAGTATGTGTGTATATTCAGCTATTAGTTACCTGGTAGTGACTGAAAATCCCCACAGGGATAGTACATTTGTTTTTAAATATGACCTTCATTTTGTCAGCCCCCACAAGGATAACTGGCAATGTTTTGACAAAAAGTTTCAAATGGGTTTAGTGAGTAGGTTTAGTGTGAGGGCTTAGAGTTAAGTTTAGGGGTAAAGCTATGGTTTGAGTTTGGTTAGTGTTAAGGTTAGGGAGGATATTAAATGGAAAGAATATTTTGTCTTCCACAAAATTCTAACAGTGTGTATGTGTGTGTGTGTTTGTGTCTGACCAGATTCACTGAAGTGCAGGCATCAGCTGCCACAACATGAATGGAAACCATTCCAGACCCCAGAGAGAGCCTTCAGAAATGCCCCAAACACTAAAGTGCTTCAGGAGAAAAACATTTTATCTCCTCCTGAGATCCGAGAAAATGCACCACAGTGTCGACAATTCTGCTGCTACTATTCTTGAAATACGCCGCAACTAAAATGCCTTTTTCTTTGGAAACCCGTCGATATGTAAAATGTTCTGAGTTGATAAAACCTCTCTTCACCTCAGGAGCGAGGTAGAATAATAGGTTTCAGACCTGCTGACTGTTCAGGTGGCCATTCAGCCCCGTCTGATGGCGTACGACTGACCACATCCTGTGGCCTATAACCACGGAAACGGAACCACTGGACAGTTTCCCTTGAGGAGAGTCATTTCACGCTTAAAGGGACAGACAACATTTATTTTTCCCTATCAAGGCAAGTGGGATCAGACGTTGTCACTCACTGGACTTTGAGAGCCACAAGGCCACAGTTCTGCATCCTCATACATATCGCCACTGCCTGATCAACAGCATAGAACCTGAATCATGGAGAGGTGCCCTTATTCTCACAATAACCCAGATCCACCTATGGAGATATCTAGCTCGCTCGTCTGAGAATGTTTACAGACATTAGAATTGATAAGTAGCATTGAGTCCACCGTTTAAAACAGTTTTTTGGGGACTTTTGTCATCACAGCGTATAACGATTAGCATACCGCAGGAAGTCTAACTCCCTACGCCTTACTGTACATCACACCCAATGTACAGACCGTCTCCGGTCTCCAAGTTTCCAAGTTATCTGGGTCGACATAAGAAAAGTCTGCCCACCGCGTGCCGCAAACTTCATCCAAGCTGTCATCCAGTGGCTGAAACAGCTTTGCCAGAGCACCCGCGGCTGACATGGCGTCACCAAACTCAGTGCCGATGTAAGATGCCGGCGTCCAGCTCCACACCAGGGAGGAGCTCGTTATCGAAAACATGTGTTCCTTTTCTGAAAAGGTCCGGCCTAGAAGGCACAGACAAAACGTGCCGTGCTTTCTGGGAGATGCAGTGGAGGCTGACGCCGGAATAAATCCGATAATCCCCGGTGGAGAGAAAACATCTCAGCGTAAACACACCGCACAGGATTTTATCTTCCAGAGTCGAAAAATGTGTAATTCAGGGGGTGGTCCTAAACCAATGGAAGAAGCTCAAGGATGTCAAAACTCCCTGCTTGAGGACGTGTGGTGGAGGAACGTCCCACTGTCTTGCGAGGACGACCACAACAATATCCTGGGCTCCAGGAGGAGGGACAGTCGAAATATGGGCCACATGCGGTTGCCTTTCGAGTTCGGTTGGACCGGCTGGACTTTGGTGACGACACGGAGAGCACTGGACTGGTGCTCAGCTGGACAAGGACGGAGGGACAAAGTGAGCCAGTGACCAGGGTTGCCGGATTTCATTGACAGTGTTCGGCACAAAAACAAAAGCCACCCATACATTATGTAAATCGACCCGCCCAAGCATATTTTTGCCCCGAACGCCATCAAATGTCCCCATCTGGCAACACTGCCAGCATCTCTTTCTGAGGCCCATGTGACGGAACCCTGCGTGGTTATTGGAGGAGTCTGTCACGATGGAACACCGCGAACAAGAGTTGGTTTCAAGGGGAGTTAGGATGAAGAGAACTTTTGTTTTTGTTTTTGCTTTTTAACACCAACTAGAGAAAATATCATTAATTTTTATCTGTTCTGATCAGCTGCCTCGTGTTACGGTTGAACAGCCACTTTTGCAGCTTCAATGAGGAGCACGAATTCATCAAGAGCCTATGCAAATTTCTAAGTTTTAATTTTAATATTGTAATAATATCAGAATGTATAATATGCATACATATTCATTAAACCATTTAATTATTCATGTGAACCTTTGGCCAAAGAGTAGTGTTTTCCCGAAAGGTTAACCCAGACACCTTCCCTTCTGAGAGAGCTTATTGGGACATTGCTTTTAGCAAGGAACTTGATCTGTTCTGTATTCCTCACCCTGAGTTTTAATATAACGGCATTTGTCGCACACGTTTTTAATAGTTGCTGCTCATATGCAGATGTGCACATGCCTTCTCGACAGTGAGAGGGGCCTGGTTTTACTCGGATGTCAACGTGTTCTCTGGTCTGCCTAATATGACAGATGTCATCGTTCTGGGGGAGGCTAGATGGGGGTGATAATTCCTGAAATGACCTGCCCCCTTTCCAGCGCTACACAGAGCAGGCTCTCGTAGAAGAAGCTTGGACAGTCTCAGATACACTGTGGCCGCAGGCCAGTGGAGAACATGCTAGAAGCGGTTGTTGGCGGCTCAGCTGTTAGCAGATGGAAGCGAAAGCCTCCACCCTCCGAACATCCACATGCACAAGGACATTTTGAGATTTATCTGGATCCTATTCGAACATTCCCATTTGATTTGTGTGAATAAAGTATTTACAATGTGTGTGTTGGTGTGTGTATGAAGTATTTACAATGTGTGTGTAAGTGTGTGTGTGCGTGTTGGGGTGTGTATAAAGGTTTTACTATGCCTGCAGGCATTAGGCCATGCCAATCAATGCACGGGCAGTAAAACAAAACAAATTAGACCTTAAGCAAATATGTGTAGAAGATAATATGTACTTGGCTTAGAGTACAAGTTACAAATGTAGTTAGGGTAACAATTAGGTTGAGTGATTAGGTTTAGGGTCAGAGTTATGTTTAGACTTGCATGTTGTCCTCACGGGTTGTAAATGGGGGTCCTGTCGAGCCCCATTTACAACGCTAATATGTGCCCCATGTCATCACACAACCACACCCTTTAACCCTTTGAAAATGGGAGCTTTAAAAAAACATGTAGTCAACCACAAAAGTTCCAGTCTGCATCTTTAATGTAACTCTTGGGGTCCCCACAAAGATAGCAAACCCTGAATATGTCTGTGTGTGTGTGTGGGTCTGTGTGTGTGTGTGTGTGTGTGTGTGTGTACGTGAGTGTGCATTTGTTTGCTGACAGAAAACAGAGTGTTATTGAAATGAAATGGACTGTAATTATCCAAGCTTCCCTGTTAAGCTTCCTCTCCCCCACTTCAGGTCTGATTATATCAGTGATTTCTTCAGAAAGGTAAGGAAGGAAGGAAGGAAGGAAGGAATGATAGAGAGAGAGAGAGAGAGAGAGAGAGAGACCGGGAAAAAGACCAGATGAGAGTCAGCAAGGAACCACCTGCCACGTTCACAGGTACTGAATGCCTGGACTAGGCCTTTCCTAAATGTCTAATAAGGTTAAATTCCTATATCACAAACAACCAGGTTATTTTACTTCCTTCTGGGTGGATGTCAGTCTGTATCGTACCCAGCTATTAAGCAGGATTGGGCAAATTACTAGAACAATACAATCTGTTACTGGTTCCAATTACATGAAGGAGAAAAAAAAGACAGAACTAACATGAATAATAATCATTATTATTACATTGTGGAGGATCATTAGGCTGGCGAAGATCAATAAAGCAAATGAAGGTGGATTAAAGAGTTGTATAGATGTCACTGTCACAGGCATAAAGGTGTTTGAGTGTGTGTTATCAGCAGCAAGCCCAACATCAGTAATAAACACATTATGTGGGGTTGGCCGAAGAATTTAATCTTGAGGAACACCCATAAATACCGCCCTGTCAGGGAAATAGTGTTCAATTCGGGCCGAGCAGTCCTCTGGGTTGCTGAGTCTATTAGGTGGAACTCAGCGACAGTGAACCAAGTGAAGGGCTTTAACCAAACCAATGAAATGAGCCACATAATACATGGGATTTTTCTCAGATCTTTGGAGATGCTGATCATGGCCAGCGCAGGAGCCTGACTAAAACGCTGAAAATACACTGAGAGTGTGCAGATGTTGGGGCAGTGAAACCACAAATTCATTATTTGTTTAATTATTGACCTACCTCTTTTATTATCATGTGGAGAATGAAATGTTGCATCACAGGTTCAAAAAAAAAAAAAAAAGTCACTTTGTGAAGGGTTGATTGGCCAGCTAGATATACCACTGACTTAACGTATCTGAGGAATAATGGAGAAACGGAGACCAGAGACAAGTAAATGGCCAGCAATGTGGGCAATTCTTCTCCTTGAGAAGATAGGGAAATTGAAAAAAAGAGAGAAATCCAAGGGACATCAAAGATAAAACAAAGCTGGTTTTAAAAGAGGTTCCAAACGAAGGTAAATTGGAAACTGCCATCACGGTCCTGTGGCTATTAGAGATAGTGGTTTAGGCGAGTGCAGGATTTCACACCTGTAATATCTGTCTCTCTGAGGTTGGCTTTGATGTGGCCAGGTGACAGAAGATAAGCTCTTCTGCTGAAATATTCCCCGTCTGCAGACCTGTGGCTGCTCCATTAACACTGACTCCAGTAGGTGCCAGACACACACGCACGCACGCACGCGAGTGCATATGAGAACCCACACACACACTCATGAATGCACAGACAAGCTCACACACTCTTTCGTTGTCTCTTACACATTCACAATACAATCGAAGAGACAAGGGTGGGTTAACGAAATGATATGTGGCCCATAGAATATGATATAATAAAGGATGTAATATGGTAAACCAAATTAGCATTTAAAGCATTTCCCCTTTCTTTGCCTCCCACAGTGACACGGCAGTGGAATAATGATGTCACTGTTAGTTGTCACAGGTTGTTTCCGGGGGCGCGCGAGCCGATCGGAGAGAACGAGCAGGTCAGGCCGCCAGAGAGGAAATGTAACCGGCAAATTGAACGTGAAGTAACCCTTACACAGGGGACTAATCCCGCCAAGACGGCGCATGAGTCTCGCGGACCCCAGGACGGGTAGCTGCTGTTGGCGCTGGCTAATGGAGAGCCTAATGGAATCCTGAGTCCAGAGTGTATGCCGGAAGCAAACCGATCATCTCACTCACACTCTTTACCCCTCGAGTTAGTTTCTTATTTAGCACACCTTTGGGTTTTGTCCATGCAAAATAAAAATTTATATATTTTTTATGAATATAAGTGTGTGTGTGTGTGTGTCTGTGCCCTGAGGACTATGACTCCTCTGCAGACTGTAATTAATTGCCGCCTGCAGCACCCTCCCTGCGTTTCCGTGGAAACCCTCCCGAGCGCTGATGTCATCATCCCGAGACACAAAGAGCGGCGCCACAGAGGACTACATGAACTAATGTGAGGGGGAGAGTGGGTGAGTGGGGGACGTGGATGGAGATAGGGGGGACAGGACAGATATAAAGAGACAGGGAAGAGAAGAAAAAAGAGAGATTGGGCGAGGGCCAGGTAAAGGGAGGTAGCAAACAAGGAAGAGAGAAAGAGAGAGAGAGGGAGAGAGTGAATGGGAGAAAAATGGAAAGAGAGAGAGTTAGAGAGAGAAATACATTCTTTTTGAATTGAATTAATTAGAGTGAAGGCAAGAGATCCAGTCAGACAGGCAGACAGTCAGACAGGCAGACAGTCAGACAGGCAGACAGGCAACGGGGACCAAACATTACCCCGTAACCACTAGAGCAAGACGAGAGAAAACCCCTCCACTCCTCTGCCTTCTCTTTGGCACTATGGGTAAACTGTAGCAAGGAACGTTGCTGACAGTTATTGTAATGTCACCATGTTATTCATGGGCTCATAACCACGCAATATGTAAACCAGCCAGAAGAACAGGGAGATGAGGTGAATGGGGTATGAAGAAAAACCTGACAGATCAGTTAAATGATGCCGGGTGACATCAGCAATAAGACTAAGCCATGTCACTGCTTCAGACTGAATGAAATAAAACAAACACCCTCCTGCTCATCTTTCTTCCTCTGCGCCACTCCATTTCTCCCTTTGTCTCTGTCCTCGTTCTCTGTGCATCCCCCTTCCACTTTTTCCCTCTCTCCCCTCATTTCGTTCCCTCCTCCTATCTCCTCTTTTCTCCTCTTTCCTCCCAGCCACATTCCACCTGACAGTGATAAGGGAGAACAGTCCTCCTCTTGCTGTGGGAATCACAGGTAATTGTCTCTACCAGTGTTAATCTAAAATCATTACTGCTCCATCAAGGCTTGACCACAACAATGCCACATCCAGCGACGTTCCCCTTTAGCGTTGGTATAGCAACAGAGACTTGAATGGGTTGAAGGAGATCAATGGGTTTTAAATATGAGTAGGACGAAACACAATGTCTCTGAAAAACACAACTCTTAATGCATAAACCTTTCGTGTTTTTGTAGTTTGAAGGCGATAAAATGTATTCTATATAGTATCAGTCTGTACAAACTGTAGGCTTTATTTTTTGTTTAACTGTAGCATTAAAATTAATGAATCTCATGTGGCATATAACATCTACTGTCACTTTTATACCCTCACATAAAAAGTCAACCACTCTTATAGACCTTTTCTTTCTCTCTCTCTCTCTCATCCTCCCTCCCTCCCTCCCTCCTCCTCCCTCTCTCATCCTCCCTCTCCCTCTCTCTCTCTCTCTCCTCCCTCCCTCTCTGGTTCACTATAATGACTCTGCGAGGCCAATGTGAGCCGCAGGTAAACCGTGTGTTACAGCGCTGATGAATAACTGAGAAGAGTATTCAAACGAAACCGCTCAACAAATTGGAATTGATTTTCTCGCGAATTTGTGAGTGATTACATTATTCAGCCCAGTGTCATGGACCAAAACAACGCAGCGTGTCTTTCTGTTACATTCACAAGCTCACTGATGGCTTCTGGCTTAACAGTTAACACAGGATGTAGCTGATCACTGATCTGGAATCAGAGTCATATTTATATCCCTTATAAAACCCCAGAAAGTCCAATGGTTGATGAGGTTCAAAAACAGACATCCACAGTCACTCTCTGAGTATCAAACTGACAACTATCAGAATGCCCGGCTAAGCAATAGCGACTGTTGCAATGTCTCACTAAGCAACAATTGGCATTCCTTGCCAAGCACCAGTGATGTTTGGGAAATCCCAGGGGCTACTGAGGGAACGAGCCCGAGATGACAGGATAGATGGGTTACCATGGAAACCAGATGAGAGATGATTACGGAGAGATCAGCAGGCTGTTAGTGATGTCATTGAGAGTGCAGGTATACAAGGGCATAACACACACAGACAGAGAGACACACACACACACACCCAAAAACAGACACACACACACACACACACACACACACACACACACAATGAAGTGGTAATGAGCCAGTCTCCATTACTTTATTCTGAGGTTGGTCTGTACAGTCATTAACCGTGCGCTTCACATTCACCATCAAAGTCTCTGTTTCAAAGTCCATTTGACTCCTTTGATCTGCTTCTCTCACCGACGCCACTGAAGACCCCTCCACTGAATCATTTCCAGTCACAACCCTCAGGTGGTCTGAGGTGATGCAGTCTAACTAGTAATCATCGGGTAGTCGGCTGACGCAGTTTTAAGTGTGTGTGTGTGTGTGTGTGTCTTACCTATCAGCTCTTTGTTTCTTATATCCAGGGCCATATTCCTGAGTGCCGTAGCGACAGCACACACCACGCGGTCGTTGTCGATCCTCAACAACTCCACCAAGATGGGAAGACCCTTCTCCTTACGCACCGCAGCACGGATGTAGACGGACCACTGGAGAGAGAGGGACGAGTTAGACTGACGGACCACTGGGGAGAGAGGGAAGAGTTAGACTGACGGACCACTGGAGAGAGAGGGACGAGTTAGACTGACGGACCACTGGAGAGAGAGGGACGAGTTAGACTGACGGACCACTGGATAGAGAGGGAAGAGTTAGACTGACGGACCACTGGAGAGAGAGGGAAGAGTTAGACTGACGGACCACTGGGGAGACAGGGAAGAGTTAGACTGACGGACCACTGGGGAGACAGGGAAGAGTTAGACTGACGGACCACTGGGGAGACAGGGAAGAGTTAGACTGACGGACCACTGGGGAGACAGACTAGTGAACCAATACAAAGACAACCAAGGGTGGGGGTCTTGGAGAACATACCTTCCAGCTGCCTGCAGCCAGGTTCTGCAGGGCTCCCGCCGCTCCCTCCAGAGTGTCTGGGTTGGAGCACTCTGACAGCAGGGTCAGGTAGGGCTTCACTATGGACGGATGCCACAACATCTGGACTCCTTTGGGAGGGTCCACAGTGTCCGGGAGAGGTCCTACACCATCCCACTGTTGAGAAAAGGGGATGGGAGTGGGAGTTATGTAGGTGGAGAAAAGGGGATGGGAGTGGGTGTTATGTAGGTGGAGAAACATGGATGGGAGTGGGTGTTATGTAGGTGGAGAAACATGGATGGGAGTGGGTGTTATGTAGGTGGAGGAAAGGGGATGGGAGTGGGTGTTATGTAGGTGGAGGAAAGGGGATGGGAGTGGGTGTTATGTAGGTGGAGAAAAGGGGATGGGAGTGGGAGTTATGTAGGTGGAGAAAAGGGGATGGGAGTGGGTGTCATGTAGGTGGAGAAAAGGGGATGGGAGTGGGTGTTATGTAGGTGGAGGAAAGGGGATGGGAGTGGGTGTTATGTAGGTGGAGAAACATGGATGGGAGTGGGTGTTATGTAGGTGGAGAAAAGGGGATGGGAGTGGGTGTCATGTAGGTGGAGAAAAGGGGATGGGAGTGGGTGTTATGTAGGTGGAGGAAAGGGGATGGGAGTGGGTGTTATGTAGGTGGAGAAACATGGATGGGAGTGGGTGTTATGTAGGTGGAGAAAAGGGGATGGGAGTGGGTGTTATGTAGGTGGAGAAACATGGATGGGAGTGGGTGTTATGTAGGTGGAGAAAAGGGGATGGGAGTGGGTGTTATGTAGGTGGAGGAAAGGGGATGGGAGTGGGTGTTATGTAGGTGGAGAAAAGGGGATGGGAGTGGGTGTTATGTAGGTGGAGAAAAGGGGATGGGAGTGGGTGTTATGTAGGTGGAGAAACATGGATGGGAGTGGGTGTTATGTAGGTGGAGAAAAGGGGATGGGAGTGGGTGTTATGTAGGTGGAGAAAAGGGGATGGGAGTGGGAGTTATGTAGGTGGAGAAAAGGGGATGGGAGTGGGTGTTATGTAGGTGGAGAAACATGGATGGGAGTGGGTGTTATGTAGGTGGAGAAACATGGATGGGAGTGGGTGTTATGTAGGTGGAGGAAGGGGGATGGGAGTGGGTGTTATGTAGGTGGAGAAAAGGGGATGGGAGTGGGAGTTATGTAGGTGGAGAAAAGGGGATGGGAGTGGGAGTTATGTAGGTGGAGGAAAGGGGATGGGAGTGGGAGTTATGTAGGTGGAGAAACAGGGATGGGAGTGGGTGTTATGTAGGTGGAGAAAAGGGGATGGGAGTGGGTGTTATGTAGGTGGAGAAACATGGATGGGAGTGGGTGTTATGTAGGTGGAGGAAAGGGGATGGGAGTGGGTGTTATGTAGGTGGAGGAAAGGGGATGGGAGTGGGTGTTATGTAGGTGGAGGAAAGGGGATGGGAGTGGGTGTTATGTAGGTGGAGGAAAGGGGATGGGAGTGGGTGTTATGTAGGTGGAGAAAAGGGGATGGGAGTGGGAGTTATGTAGGTGGAGAAAAGGGGATGGGAGTGGGAGTTATGTAGGTGGAGGAAAGGGGATGGGAGTGGGAGTTATGTAGGTGGAGAAACAGGGATGGGAGTGGGTGTTATGTAGGTGGAGAAACATGGATGGGAGTGGGTGTTATGTAGGTGGAGAAAAGGGGATGGGAGTGGGTGTCAAGTAGGTGGAGAAAAGGGGATGGGAGTGGGCGTTATGTAGGTGGAGGAAAGGGGATGGGAGTGGGTGTTATGTAGGTGGAGAAACATGGATGGGAGTGGGTGTTATGTAGGTGGAGAAAAGGGGATGGGAGTGGGTGTTATGTAGGTGGAGGAAAGGGGATGGGAGTGGGTGTTATGTAGGTGGAGGAAAGGGGATGGGAGTGGGAGTTATGTAGGTGGAGAAAAGGGGATGGGAGTGGGTGTTATGTAGGTGGAGGAAAGGGGATGGGAGTGGGTGTTATGTAGGTGGAGAAAAGGGGATGGGAGTGGGTGTTATGTAGGTGGAGAAACATGGATGGGAGTGGGTGTTATGTAGGTGGAGAAAAGGGGATGGGAGTGGGTGTTATGTAGGTGGAGAAAAGGGGATGGGAGTGGGAGTTATGTAGGTGGAGAAAAGGGGATGGGAGTGGGTGTTATGTAGGTGGAGAAACATGGATGGGAGTGGGTGTTATGTAGGTGGAGAAACATGGATGGGAGTGGGTGTTATGTAGGTGGAGGAAAGGGGATGGGAGTGGGTGTTATGTAGGTGGAGGAAAGGGGATGGGAGTGGGTGTTATGTAGGTGGAGGAAAGGGGATGGGAGTGGGTGTTATGTAGGTGGAGAAACATGGATGGGAGTGGGTGTTATGTAGGTGGAGGAAAGGGAGGATCAAAACGGGAAATGAAGACAGGGAGGAGAGAGAGAGACTGTCAAGCTGCTGGTGCCCAAGATGTCCCAATTCTCTGTGTGCAACGACAAGGCTCACTACAACCGCCCTGAGTGCTGTGGATAAAAAAACCTTGTCCTTTGCTGAAACAATCAAAGACACGCCATGCTTGTCCTCTGGTGTGCTCTGCCATATATTTGACTACGTCGACCACAATACGAGGCTTCAGTCACTAGGATGCTCTTATCAGTCCTCCTCCCCTAAAGGTTTTACCATCACAGAACTTAAAAGGGTACTGTATACTATGTGGAGGAGCACTAACCCGTAAATGTTATGAATGGGGTGAACACTTTTTTGGAGTTGTTTCCACCAGCGTGAATGAGAGCTGAGCTGATTGGACAGAACCGTCCTGGCTGGTAAGTAATAGAGCATGTGATTGGTCCGTAGAGAGGGATCTGAGTGAATAGTAAAGCAGCAGTAACACTAGTGTGACGGAACGTGATAAAGGGTAGAATGAGTGACTGAAGGTTTGAGCCAAAAGACGTACAGAGACAAAGATTTTAGTCTCTGAATGTATCTATAATGCAAGAGTTCGTGGTCTTTTAATGTTCTCTGTTTGAAGCATTTGCTTTGATTCATAATTTCGATCATCATTTATTAGTATGTTCCCTTCAGAACGTCCCTGTTGTGTTGTGAACCAATGGCATGGCTCAGAGCAGCTTTCACCATATTATGTGTTTTGTCTGGATTGTGTGACAGTTTGCTTCCAGTCGCCACTTCAGAAAATAACTTTGAAATATTAGGCATTCAGATGTGTGTGTGTGTGTATGTGTGTGTATTTGGGTATGTGTGTGAAATGTTCCCACCTGGTCCTGTCCCTTCTTTTTCTTCTTCTTCTTTCCCCAGCAGCCTGAAGTCTCTCCGTCACGTCCGTTAGCATCACACAGCAGTCCGTCCAGCTCCTCTGAACCCAGCTGCTGGCCCTGAGAAGTCTCAGCCGCCAGCCGGTATGACAGGTTACGCAGAATACACACGCAGTTCTCTATGGTCTACGGAAAGGCAGGGAGGGAGGAACGGAGCGGAGAGGAGGGGAGAGAGTAGTACGCTGACAAAAATACCCAGACAAAAACAAAAACTTCCGAAAAACAACACTCCTGTTTTCAGAAACACATAAAAGGCAGAGTGCCTAATTCTTTCAGTGAATCGTGATGTGCTCTAACTTTCAAATGAGATTAAAGAAATTCTCTCAAATGAGGAAAAATGAATGAGCCTAGAGGCTTGTATCACACTCCATTTAACATGGTGTTGAGAGAGGATGCATACACTAAAGCATGGGACTGAGTGTGTGTGTGTGTGTGTGTGTGTATATGTGTATATGTGCATGCACTGTCTGTCTCACTTATACAGAGGGTCTACAGAGGAATATGGAAAGCAGCCTAAGTGAGAAAAACAAACAAAGAAATCATCAATAATCTCATCTTGCAAAAATGACAAAAGACAATGAAAAAATTCCCCTTGAAGAGCAATGTATCAAAATACAGAGGCATCGTGATGTCATTAGGTTTTGTTTTGAATAGCACTGTGTGTGTTTATGGTAGCAACTTCCTGTTATTATTTTTTGCACTTTTGAATCCACTGGTTTAAGGCATTCATTTCACAGCAGAATGTGAGGTTTGATCAATGTGAAAGGTTCCAGGAAAGAGAAAAGACACAATAACATCTGCTGTTCCCAAATTGCTTTGGCTACACACAAGTACATTACATATTCCAAACGTACCATCCAGGGAAAACGAACATCTTTTCGGTTCTGGACTGCGATTCCGCACCCAGTGCTTCACATAAAGTGTTAAATGTCTTACCCCAACCAAAATGCACCAGCACTGAATGGTTGGAAAACTTATCATTTTTGTATATTTTGTAATTACTATTAGATATGGTTAAAAGAAAGTGTTACTTTTTCCCGGTTTTCACCGCCCAATTTAGTGATTTACAACTCATAGTTAATTTGCCGAAATTCTACCGGAAGGAACACATTCTCCAGACTTCTACCTGGATTGAGCTCACAGGGGCCCACACCATCACAAGGTGTCGCTAGAGCCAACCTCCCCAAACCCAGAAGGTGCCGGCCAATCGCCCCGCCCACAGTGGGATATTACCAATGTGTTTTAAAATGTGAACATACACCAAAGGCACCACATTTCAAACTATTTTTGTCCTAAAACCCCAAAATGGAATTGCTAAATTATCTATGGTATGACAAAGCCTTGTTAGCTTATAAGACATGTTTCTGTGAGTTGTAAGTATCTGTACGTACAGATACAGGTGCGTGTGTGAATCTGACAGTCTGTCATTGGTGGCTGACTTTTGGTAAGCAGTTCAACCAAAGGATATGTTAGACATTTCTTCACTTCTACCACTCAATACAATAAAACACATTTTGTGTTTTCAACTGTGTTGAATTACAGATCACACTTTATGTTAGCCAGAGGTTAGCTGACTTTTGCTAGCTAGCTACAGTAACACATCAAGCAGTGTTTGCAGCTGTTTGAGTTCGTGTCAATGAGAGAAGCCTGCAGTGCAGTGTATGCAGTGTTCCTTAGCTGGCAAGATGACAGTGTTTGTGTCTACCGTCTGAAAAGCACTCAATGCACGTAGCTAACGTGAGGCTAATCCAGTAAGTTTGTTTTATGTTGGTAGGATTCACACACAATAGCTGAATTTGCAGAGCTACAGTAGCGAGCAAACCGATTGTGCCAACTAAAACAGGTATTACAGCACTATTTCAGTGTCGTCGTCCCCGTCCCCCCCCCCCAAAAAAAAAAAAATTGCTCTTGAGAGAATCTCATGTAATAATCCCCTCCAAAGTTGGTATTTGATTTTCACCCCCGGTACGATAACTGGCCACCACCAGTAAGGTCAGGTGTGCATGACTGCAAAGTGACAGGATTTCCCCCCCATCATTTCCCATTTAACAGAACCAGGTTAGGTTGGAAGGAGAAGCAGGAGGAAGACAGCGGGACTGACAGAAATGGAGGACAGGTAAGGATCGAGGCTGAGTCAGGAGCATCGACAGAGACCACTCGACCAGCGACGAGAGGGCTATGAGGTTACATCGGGACTTGTCATTGGCCCCGGCCCTTGCCAAATATTCCCTGTTACCGTGGGGACCCAGGGTGTTGCTATGATCTGGCAGACGACAGAGATGGAGCTGTGTGTCTACAATCCACTGACGGACACACGCACGCCCGCACACACCTTGCTGTCGATGTCGTCGCTGCCCAGGGCCGTCTGTATGACGTAGAGGAGAGCGTCTGTCAAGCCATCACACTCCCTCATCCTCCTCCTGGCTTCCTCACCAGCCGAGCTCACATTCCTGAAACACACACACACACACAGACAGAGGTCTGGAATACTGGGAACCACGTTGATTCAGCAAAAAGAGTCAAACCACAGCAAAACACGAGACGTTCCGATGCAGTCTGAGTGGTATTGAACATATGTGTGTGTGTGTGTGTGTAACGCCCTAGGTTCTGTGTGGATATCAGACGTCTACAGTACGCTTGACCCGCCCACACCACCACTGGAACACATACATTACACAGTCCATTTATATTTCCTAAAATGAATCCAAACATATATTTGGATTTGAAAATGTTTCTTTTCTTGTTGTGTGGGTAACCATGCACATAGGAAATGATCATACATGAACTATGCACCACGCAAACCTTGAGTCAGCCTCGGATGGTAATACAAAATACAGACTCATATATAATCTGGCTCTGGAATGCGTGCCAGGGTATTCTGAGCCAGCTAAATCAATTGTAACATTTTATTTAATTGCCAGATGACAGAGGGAGGACATTCTACATGCCAGTGTAATACATATCTAGCCAAGTTTAGCTGGTCTCCCTCTAATTATCGTCCTATACCATCCCCCTCCTTCTCTAATGTGGAATATTCATAAAGGCATTAGCTGGATGCCATTGAAGCTGTATTGATAATTCTGGATATTAATGTTTTGACATCATGCTGTTCATATTCCTTATGGTTTGGGTATATTGACTTATTAAAAATTCAGCATCGCTGGCAGCAACTGTTGTGATTTCCAGAACCTTTGTTTATGAATATTGTACATTTGTAAAAGCTAATTTGTGTGTTTGGGTTTGTGTGTTAAAGTATGCAACAAGTTACTTCATTTACGATCTTGCCATTTCTACAGCACAGGAATCCTCCTAACAAAGAAAACAGGAATAAGGGTAAGTGTTGGGCGAGGGTTGGAGTTATAGAACATGGGGTAGGATGAGTACAGGACAGAAGGATGAGTGTTGGGCCAGGGTTGGAGTTAGAGACATGGGATAGGATGGGGACAGGACAGAAGGATGAGTGTTGGGCCAGGGTTGGAGTTATAGAACATGGGGTAGGATGAGTACAGGACAGAAGGATGAGTGTTGGGCCAGGGTTGGAGTTATAGAACAGGGGGTAGGATGAGGACATGAAAGAAGGATGAGTGTTGGGCCAGGGTTGGAATTATAGAACAGGGGGTAGGATGAGGACATGAAAGAAGGATGAGTGTTGGGCCAGGGTTGGAGTTATAGAACATGGGGTAGGATGAGTACAGGACAGAAGGATGAGTGTTGGGCCAGGGTTGAAGTTATAGAACAGGGGGTAGGATGAGGACATGAAAGAAGGATGAGTGTTGGGTGAGGGTTGGAGAAAGAGGACAGGGGTAGGATGAGGACAGGACAGAAGGATGAGTGTTGGGCCAGGGCTGGAGTTAGAGAACAGGGGGTAGGATGAGGACAGGACAGAAGGATGAGTGTTGGGTGAGGGTTGGAGAAAGAGGACAGGGTTAGGATGAGAACGGCTCATGGTAGGCAGCTGAGGACTAACAGAGTCATTTGTCAGTCAGGTCGGGGAGGTGATGTGAGGGCACAGTACATCCCATCAGAGTGAACTGAAGCCAATCATGTGTTTTAGTAATGACCAGACAGACAGTCAATTAAGCGTTCCAGCTCTGGGCTTTGTGTTCAGACTGAAGGTCAAGTCGTCTCCTCTGCCTTCTGAATACCAAACACACACACACAGGCTACTGTACTGCTAACAGAGACATTAGTTGTGACAGATGTAAACTGCGAATACAATATCAGTTCACATGAATTGAATGACGGTGATCATACGAAACACAATGCTCAGATCAAGTTCAATTATCCGGATTCATCAACATGACCAAATGCCTCAATAAATCTTTATGTTCAGAAACACTAATGTTTGAATGTATTAGAAAACAGAAAGCAGAGATCGGTTATAGACAATGTTTCCATTCATAGCCAGCTGGATGTGTGGGAGGACATCTTCACTTCCCAAGTTTTAATGAAGCCGTTAGGACACACACAAAAAACATGCATGAATATGCACAAACGGACTCACACACACAAACAGTAACACACACAGTTATAATGAAGCAGAGGACAGCCTTATTCTAAGCATCTCTTCCACTCCTCTCCTGCTGTGGGATGTTTGTCATTAGGGACCACTAGTATGTCTAAGTCCCGACAGGAGAGTAATAATGTCATGGAATAAAAATAAGCAGACACGGACCATAATCATGTTTTCACTGCAGAGCTACCATTGTCATAGATCAGAGTTCACATAAATCTGGTCACATCTCAAGTGATAGCTTTATCAGTACAAACACTCAAAGGAGCTGGGGCCCCATCTTGCCAAATCCTGTTCTAATGAAGGGTTGAGAAACACATTTGTATAAAATGGTTATTCGGCCGGTGTTATCATAATGATCTAAATTAGAACATGGTGGTGTGGAATACTTAATGTCAATGTTCTAGATTAGAGCATGGTGGTGTGGACTGTGTAATGACATTGTTCTAGATTAGAACATGGTGGTGTGGACTGTGTAATGATAATGTTCTAGAAAAAAACATGGTGGTGTGGACCGTGTAATGATAATGTTCTAGATTAAAATATGGTGGTGTGGACTGTGTAATGATAATGTTCTAGATTAGAATATGGTGGTGTGGACTGTAATGATAATGTTCTAGATTAGAACATGGTGGTGTGGACTGTGTAATGATAATGTTCTAGATTAGAACATGGTGGTGTGGACCGTGTAATGATAATGTTCTAGAATGAAACATGGTGGTGTGGACTGTGTAATGATGATGTTCTAGATTAGAATATGGTGGTGTGGACTGTGTAATGATAATGTTCTAGATTAGAATATGGTGGTGTGGACTGTAATGATAATGTTCTAGATTAGAACATGGTGGTGTGGACTGTAATGATAATGTTCTAGATTAGAATATTGTGGTTTGGACTGTGTAATGATAATGTTCTAGATTAGAATATGGTGGTGTGGACTGTGTAATGATAATGTTCTAGATTAGAATATGGTGGTGTGGACTGTGTAATGATAATGTTCTAGATTAGAATATGGTGGTGTGGACTGCGTAATGATAATGTTCTAGATTAGAATATAGTGGTGTGGACTGTGTAATGATAATGTTCTAGATTAGAACATGGTGGTGTGGACTGTAATGATAATGTTCTAGATTAGAATATGGTGGTGTGGACTGTGTAATGATAATGTTCTAGATTAGAACATGGTGGTGTGGACTGTGTAATGATAATGTTCTAGATTAGAACATGGTGGTGTGGACTGTGTAATGATAATGTTCTAGATCAGAACATGGTGGTGTGGACTGTGTAATGATAATGTTCTAGATTAGAACATGGTGGTGTGGACTGTGTAATAAGCTGGAGACAGACTGCATGGTCTTTGAGAGGAGGTGACATATTCAGCCAACAGCATTCGTCTTTGACAGATGACACTATCAATATGATACAGAGGCAATACTGCCACAGTCTGGTCTGTAACACACTGTCGGTCTCAATTACACTGCTATAAACTCAGAGAGGGGGAGGAAAGGAAAAAAAGAGAGGGAAAGATGGGGGGGGTAGAGGGGAGACAGAGACAGAGAGGAAAGCGTGACAGTTAGGGGAGGTAGATATAGAGGGGAGAAACATAGAGGGAAGAGCAAGAAATAGGGGGGAGAGACAGATATGTGACAGAGGGAGAGAGATATATGCAAGAGAGGGAGGTGGATGCAAGAAACGATAGATGAAAGAGAGGAGAGAGAATGAGAGATGCAAGGGAGAGAGATACCTACAGAGGAGGTAGATAGGGGTAGATACACAGAGAGAGGGTGGGCGGGGTAGATACAGAGAGAGGGTAGATGGGGTAGATACAGAGAGAGGGGGTAGATGGGGTAGATACACAGAGAGAGGGGGTAGATGGGGTAGATACAGAGAGGGGGGGTAGATGGGGTAGATACAGAGAGAGGGGGTAAATAGGGGTAGATACACAGAGTGAGGGGGTAGATAGGGTAGATACACAGAGAGAGGGTGGGCGGGGTAGATACAGAGAGAAAGGGTAGATGGGGTAGATACAGAGAGGGGGGGTAGATGGGGTAGATACACAGAGAGAGGGGGTAGATGTGGTAGATACAGAGAGGGGGGGTAGATGGGGTAGATACAGAGAGAGGGGGTAGATGGGGTAGATACAGAGAGAGGGGGTAGATAGGGGTAGATACACAGAGAGAGAGGGTAGATGGAGTAGATACAGAGAGAGGGGGTAGATAGGGGTAGATACGAGAGAGGCGGTAGATGGGGTAGATACACAGAGAGGGTTAGCTGGAGTAGATACAGAGAGAGGGGGTAGATAGGGGTAGATAGGGGGTAGATGGGGTGGATACACAGAGAGGGGGTAGATACACAGAGAGGGTTAGATGGAGTAGATACAGAGAGAGGGGGTAGATAGGGGTAGATACGGAGAGAGGGGGTAGATGGGGTAGATACACAGAGAGGGTTAGATGGAGTAGATACAGAGAGAGGGGGTAGATAGGGGTAGATACGGAGAGAGGGGGTAGATACGGAGAGAGGGGGTAGATAGGGGTAGATACTGAGAGAGGGGGTAGATAGGGGTAGATACAGAGAGAGGGGGTAGATGGGGATAGATAGGGAGAGATGGGGTAGATGGGGTAGAAACAGAGAGAGGGGGTAAATAGGGGTAGATACAGAGAGAGAGGGTAGATGGGGGTAGATACAGAGAGAGGGGGTAGATAGGGGCAGATACAGAGAGAGGGGGTAGATGGGGTAGATACAGAGAGGGGGGGTAGATGGGGTAGATACAGAGAGAGAGGGTAGATGGGGGTAGATACAGAGAGAGGGGGTAGATAGGGGTAGATACAGAGAGAGGGGGTAGATGGGGTAGATACGGAGAGGGGGGTAGATGGGGGTAGATACAGAGAGAGGGGGTAGATGGGGTAGATACAGAGAGGGGGGTAGATAGGGGTAGATACAGAGTGGGGGGGTAGATGGGGTAGATACAGAGAGAGGGGGTAGATGGGGGTAGATACGGAGAGATGGGGTAGATAGGGGTAGATACACAGAGAGGGTTAGATGGAGTAGATACAGAGAGAGGGGGTAGATAGGGGTAGATACGAGAGAGGGGGTAGATACAGAGAGAGGCCTACTCCTCAGCTGATTGGTTGGAATTGTAGAACAGGTGATGAAATCTTCAAAAAGAACAAAAAAGAGAATGAAAGTACAAACAGAGCTTGTGAAATGGAAACAAGCTACCCGCACCTGCTGTCACGCCACACAGCTTGACAGTGTGTGTGTGTGTGTGTGTGTGTGTCTGTGTGCGTTTGTGTGTGCTCAAAACCGGCAGACAGGAAGTGAAATAGTCTAACCTGCTCTGATAAACCTCTGAGACAGATTTTCATAAATCTACTGAAGGAGAACACCGCTGAGAATAAACATGTGCACACACACGCGCGCACACAAACACACACCTACACGCCTACACACACACTGTCCTAACCTTGCGTGCGTAAATCTCCACACAGGTCACTGGTCGTATCCAGCAGTTAATGAGCCCATTAGCTTTTAGGTCTAACATCGCTAATTTATTACTTGCCACTCTCTATAAATCCCATCTAATCAATTAGCATACTTTGTTAGCTAATTACTTATTGAACACATTTAGCACACTATTTCATCAAGCACACATTAAAGAGTTTTATATGTGTTATTCGTAGCAGTTGAATGACCATCTACCTTCCTGTGAGCAGTTTTGCTGCAACGTGGGACATTGTATTCAGATGGCAACCATTGCATTGTCCCATATCTAGTGGGCTCAGAGTAACAGTTCTTCAATGAAGCTGTAGGAAGTGTAAAAAACGATTAGCATCAGACGGCTATATTTTGCTTTCCGAGAAATGAATAACCTAAGGTTGAATGAAGAAGCAACAGAGTGTGTGTGTGGGTGTGGGGGGGGGGGTGGGTTGGTGGGTGTGTCTTTGTGTGTGCATGAGAATCCAATCTGCCCCCCTCCCCCCCCCCGGGTGTGTGTGTGTATTTCTATACCTGTGAGGTCCAGATGTCCTCGGTATAGTAACACATGGCAAATCATCACTGGTGAGGACATTTTGTCGGCCCTCACTAAATTGTTTTTCTCAGGGTTGGGGTTAAGGTCAGGGTTAGAATGGGGTTTTAGGGGGTTAGGATATAGAAGATATGGAATTTTTAATGGGAATCTATTGTGATCTCAAAAAAGTCCTCACGAGTATAGTAAAAGTGTGTGTGTGTGTGTGTGTGCGTGCGTGTGTGTACAGTACGTGCAACACCAATTGTAGGGGCAGCCACCAGAAGTTTCAACAGGATAGAGCTTGAGTGCTCCTTCCGTGATAAATTCCAGACACGCTGATGCGCACAAGCGCCCATAAACACATGCACAGACACACACAAACACACACTAGTTATTCCAACATGAGCAATAGCTTTTCATCCCTCCCTTGGCTATGAACCAAAAAGCTGCATGAGTTATCAAGCCCCTGTGTGGAAAAGAAGGTGAACTCTCTCCAGGAGTCATCATGTTTGACGTGATAAGAATTAAATCATAATGAGTATGAGCGGGTGTGTGGGTGAAGGATGTCCAAAAATCAGAATTTTGACCTTTTGAACAACACCAATGAAATTACACAATTCCTGATACCCGTTTTGGCAAAAAAGTAATCAATCAAACAGTTTTACAATGACCATTTAACTGTAGCACACATTAAGAAAATTATAAGCTACTTTGATTTAAAATAAGCACTGAGGAAAACTGTTATGATGAATGCCAAATATTCATGCATTCAGAGTCTGCGGGAGACACAGCTGTGGGAATACGTTTCTGCAAGAGGGGGTGTGCCAATGATGGCTGTGTAGGGTGTGGCGGTGGGGTCCCCAGGACACATGGCCCCTCAGCCGCGAAGACGCGCGTTTCGCTGACTGAGGTACGGCCAACACGCTCAACTCCAAGCAAACGGTGCAAAATGACAACTAACCACGTGCATAAAGAAGCTGTTTCCCTCGGAGGCCCAGCGGCTAACAGCAAGCGACTCTGTGTCACTTATAACCTGCGTAAACCCTTTATGTAGGTCAGGTTGTCCGCAAGCGCAAATACGAAAACACCTACTGATGCCTCAGGTGCTCAGAAGAATTTGATGTGTTTCCACCTTTCATTTGAAATGACATAAGGCCCCTATTTCCCAGCAGGCTTTTGGGTGTCTTTTGGGTATTCCCTGTGGGCCCACCACCTTCGACATCGTCCTCTCGTATCGGTCGGAAGTATCGGTCCTGTGCGTGTGTGTGTGTGTGTGTGTGCTTTAAAAGTGTGTGCGTGCACGTTCACGTGCGACTTTGCGCACGCGTGCGTTGTGTGTGTTCCATGCAAAATGCCAACAACTTGGCAGTAGAGAATGCCAGAGCAACAGAAACCATGGCCAAAATATTAATACTTGACACACCTGCCAGCAACATTGATCTAATCATAGCTGCCTTATTGAACACCTTAGAGAGACAGAAAGAGCAGTAAGAAGAGAGGAGCGGGAGGATAGGGGCTGGAGGGAGGGAGGGAGGGAGGGAGAGGGTGAGAGACAGTGTGAGAGACAGATGGAAGGGGGGAGACACTTAATGAGAGAGAGGGGACTTGAACCAAGCAATTACAGAGGTATTTATGTTAGCAGTAACCTAGGGAACAGTTTCTGTATTTCATAATATTTCCTAATATCACATGTAATTGTAAATTAGTGGGGTCATTTTTTTAACAATTCAGGTTTATATGGTCAGGTTTTTCTTTTTTTTTTTATGGGAAACAATTTTGCAGACAGCCTGTGACTTCCATCAGTGTGAATCATTACCAATACTTCTCTTTTTATACATATATACTGTGTATTTAAGATATATGGTCACGTTTTTACAAATGTTTAATGCAGTGGCGGCATGCAAATTCGGTGTGTTTACCACAGCCTATTCTGAAACACAACGTTTAACCCTTTGACATCTAGAAGCTAAACACTGCCAGCTACTAAACTTATATATAGTCTTAATTTAGTTGGCTTGCTAATTAGCCATGTAGTACCATTGGGCATTGGCTCAATAATGATGTAATATTTCTGGACTTGTATGAGGCATGTATTATTACATTTTGGAGTTCAGCCATGATTTCTGGAAGAAGCACAAGGGACAATGACTTCTGTCTGTCTTTTATAGAATGTGCAGAAAAATCCTCTGGTGTTGCCTCCAAAATAAAAACTTTGTCCATGATATTCTTTCCTATTTACAATAAATTATGATTACTTTCATGTTTTTTGATATTATATGTTTACATAATTTACAACTATAGTTGTGTGAAAAAGTACACCCCCTAAAACTCTGGTTAGCAACCAGGGGATATCCTGTCGTTTTACCCAGGCATTGCCTGACAAATGTCAGTCGCATCTTGATGTTATTTTTTGAGTGCAGAGGCTTTTTCCTTCTTGACCGACAATGTAGGCCAAGATTGCGCAGTTTATTTCTGACAGTTCAATCATGCACTTTGACCTTGATTGTGGCAAGAGAGGTCTGTAGATCCTTTGATGCTATTCTGAAGTTCTTAGAGACATCTATGAACATCTTTTGCCTGCATTTTGTGAATAGACTAACGTAGATTTCTAGTGGTCTAGAATTTTCTCCATTTGTAGATGAGCCATTAGATAGTCTGTCAGATAAATTGCTCCTCCAAGACTGATGGGCATCAATAATCCTGCTTTTGATGGTCTCAGATGGGTCCTTTGATCTTAGCATGATCTGTTACCACAGACCCATAAGGTTCAGACCAAACCAGAAGAAGAGCACGTTTCTAATCTTTGTGGAAGGCTGGACACTCCCAAGGTACTACGTGAGGATTTTTCTAATAATTTGCACCTGTTCTGGTGAACCCGATTCTAGTTTCATGATTTGTTAAACTGGGTTACCTATATCCATTAACACGGTGGGAATTTAGCTCAAATAGCCACCTGTCCAAATATGTTTAAAAATACTACTTCCCAGGGTTATTTAGTTACTTTTCCACATGCCCATTGCTACGTCATGCCAATGAAGCAGTTTGAATGTAGCTGAATTGAGAGAGACAGAGACAGGCAGAGAAATAGGATGGGATGGGGAGGGGAGAGAAGAGGGTAGCACTCGGGTACAGCTGCCTATTAAAGGACATATGGACCCATCACCCTCATTAGATGCCTCATTTCATATTTGCATTTAGACGGCCACTCTCTTTTTTTCTCTCTCTCATTCACCACACACACACACACACACACACACACACACACACACACACCTGATGCCACCAGTCCATTCCCGTCTGCATCACATCATCTATGATCCCAGAGATTGATTCAGTTTTACCACCCACACATCTTTCTAGAGGGACACACACAAACACACGGCTATAAAGTAGCAGGTGATGGAGTCTGGAACGGAGATGAAGTACACACAGAGTGTTCTGTTTGTTTTCAATAATAACAGAGTTTGTTGATTAAATATGTAAATATGTTCAAAATGACCAACAGAGCATATCCAAAATGTTTATGGAATAAAATCTAGCTGTTGAGAGGTTATGAGTAATGTAGGTCCTTTAACATTGGATTGACACAACCACCCCATGGTATGTATCCTACCTAAGTTAAAAAAGACCTCACTGTGTGTATCTATGTGATGATCTACAGAGGACAATGTGAAGGTCTGGAACACTGAGAAGCTACAGAGGACAATGTGAAGGTCTGGAACACTGAGGAGCTACAGAGGACAATGTGAAGGTCTGGAACACTGAGGAGCTACAGAGGACAATGTGAAGGTCTGGAACACTGAGAAGCTACAGAGGACAATGTGAAGGTCTGGAACACTGAGAAGCTACAGAGGACAATGTGAAGGTCTGGAACACTGAGAAGCTACAGAGGACAATGTGAAGGTCTGGAACACTGAGGAGCTACAGAGGACAATGTGAAGGTCTGGAACACTGAGGAGCTACAGAGGACAATGTGAAGGTCTGGAACACTGAGAAGCTACAGAACACTGGGTAAAAGTTTGGAACACCAAGAAACTGCAGAAAATTATGAAAAGGTCTGAAACACTAAGAAACTACAGAACACTATGTGTACGTTTAGAACACTAAGAAACAACAGAACACTATGTGTACTTTTAGAACACTAAGAAACGACAGAACACTATGTGTACGTTTAGAACACTAAGAAACAACAGAACACTATGTGTACTTTTAGAACACTAAGAAACGACAGAACACTTAGTGAACTGTTTAGAACACTAAGAAACTACAGAACACTATGTGTACGTTTAGAACACTAAGAAACTAAAGAACACTGTGGTACGTTTAGAACACTAAGAAACTACAGAACACTATGTGTACGTTTAGAACACTAAGAAACTACAGAACACTATGTGTACGTTTAGAACACTAAGAAACTAAAGAACACTATGTGTACGTTTAGAACACTAAGAAACTACAGAACACTATGTGTACGTTTAGAACACTAAGAAACTACAGAACACTATGTGTACGTTTAGAACACTAAGAAACAACAGAACACTTAGTGAAGTGTTTAGAACATTGGAGTAGAACTCCTGTCCAGAGGCCATAATGGATATATACAATTGATCAGCCATAACATTATGACCACCTGTCTAATATTGTGTAGGTCCCCTTTTTGTCACCAAAACAGCCCTGACCCATCAAGGCATGGACTCCACTAGACCTCTGAAGGTGTTCTGTGGTATCTGGCACCAAGACAGCACATCCTTTAAGTCCTGTAAGTTGTAAGGTGGGGCCTCCATCGATCCGACCTGTTTGTCCAGCACATCCCACAGACGCTTGATTGGATTAAGATCTGGGGAATTTGGAGGCCAAGTCAACACCTTGAACTCATTATTGCGTTCCTCAAACCATTCCTGAACCATTTTTGCTTTGTGGCAGGGCTCATTATCCTGCTGAAAGAGGTCAATGCCATCAGGGAATACCATTGCCATGAAAGGGTGCACATGGGACTGCAACAATGCTCAGGTAGGTGGAACGTGTCAAAATAACATCCACATGAATGACAGGACCCAAGGTTTCCCAGCAGAACATTGCCCAAAGCATCACACTGCCTCCGCCGGCTTGTCTCCTTCCCATAGTGCATCCTGGTGCCATGTGTTCTCCAGGTAAGCGACGCACACACACCCGGCCATCCACATGATGTAAAAGAAAAAGGGATTCATCAGTCCAGGCCACCTTCTTCCATTGCTCCGTGGTCCAGTTCTGATGCTAACATGCCCATTGTAGGTGCTTTCGGCAGTGGACAGGGGTCAGCATGGGCACCCTGACTGGTCTGCGCCTACACAGCCCCACAAGCAACAAACTGTGATGCGCTGTGTGTTCTGACACCTTTCTATCAATACCAGCATTAACTTTTTCAGCAATTTGAGCTACAATAGCTCGTCAGTTGGATCAGACCAAACGGACCAGCCTTCACTCCCCACGTGTATCAATGAGTCTTAGCCGCCCATGACCCTGTCGTTGGTTCACTGTTTTTCCTTCCTTGGACCACTTTTGATAGATACTAACTAACACCCCACAAGGGCTGCAGTTTTGGAGATGCTCTGACACAGTTGTTTAGCATCACAATTTGGCCCTTGTCAAATTTGCTCAGATCCTTACACTTGCCCATTTTTCCTGCTTTTAACACATCAACTTTGAGGGCTGATGAGGGGCTATATTCTATTTTTAAGTGGCATGAAGTTGATAACAATATCACCAATATGTGCTAATTTAAACCCAAGAAAACTGTCATGTCACTTAAGAGAATTAACAAGATTTTATTTTGTGGAAAATCTGATTGGGCAACACTGGCAGATTTTGAGAAAATCCTTACCCCAGGTTTGGAATATTCAGAAGCAACAGAACACTACATTCTGTGAAGATTTTTTACTCTGAGAACCTAAGGAACATTGAGTTCAGAACACTGATTAGAATTTCAGAATTCAGAACTTGGTTGAAGGAGTTTGCACAGAAAGAGCTCGGAATACTTTGTGAGAGATGTGGGAACACTGACAGACCCGAGGACAACGACGAACCTCTCGGAGCCATTGGAATCTCTTTCTTTAAAATAATTAAAATGCCCGAGAAATACTTTTCCAAAGAATTCCCTCGCCGAGTGAGAAGAATGTTCCAGTGACATGGAGTGATTCATGTCCTCTGGTGTGAGACTGCTCACACAGGTCTGCTCAGAGCATGAAAGCATGGTTGGTCTCTTGCCTTTTCCTTCTCTCTCACTTGCCTCCCTCCCACTTCCTCCTTTTGAGATTTGCGGTGACAAAAGCAGCTCTTCCAGGTTGTGTGTGTGTGTGTGTCTCTGGGGGAAACACGGTTCAACGTGTCTGAAGAGACCCGGGCTTCCTAATCTGATTTGTCCTGAATTCCATTTTTGCGTGTACGTGTGTGTTAGTCAGAGTGCATTACACACGCACACACAAACACACGCGCGCACATGCACAGCACAGCTTAGCTCTCTATAACAAGTTTGCCACCATGGCTTCTACAGTGATTCCCCCTGAGGCAGTCAAACCGACAGCAGAAGTAGTAATATCTACCATCCCCACTCTGTCGCTCAAAAACTACATTTCGCATCACTCACGGACATGTTTGTCAGGGGCCGTGTACAGGAATTTTACATAACAGCATTCTATGTGTTGCTATTCATCGATGCTCGATTTTCCTCTAAGTGTCGTTTATGGGTAAATGAGTTCTTTAAGGATAATGTTTACATGGTACATGCCAGTCCACAGCAGATTCGATATAGAATAATGATGTAGACAGGGATGCTATGCCACTACCTAAGGAGTTTCTTACACACACACACACACACACCCACGCCAAGTTTAACCAAGTTTAGGCCTGTATCTGTTGCTATGGATACCACCCAGAGCTACAGAACAAAAAAAAGAGAGGAGGAAGGGGGGAAAAGAGAAAGAAAAGGACAGAGAAAGAGAAAGAGGGAAGAGGGAAAGGTACAGAAAGTTAAAGAGATCAGAAAATATGAAAAAACATGAATATTTTATGCAAGGCTGATAGAGAGCGTCGGAGAATCATCACTTTGTGCTCTGTGTTTCCCCGCTGTCGTGTGCATTAATTATACCACACAGCGGGTGTTCAACATTTGGAAATTTCCAAAATGTGTTTAACTTATTTGAAAATGATTCCATTCGCCCAAGTTTATCTCAACATACCATGAACAGAATGCATCAGTGAAATTCATTCAAAACTTCCCCGAAAAGGCGACTGCACCTATCTGTTGTACAGCAATGCTAATGAAAATCATCCCCCAAAGAAATTTATGAAATAATAATAATTATTATTATTATTTAATTAAATCCAGAGGCAATTACGGATAATCCAGGGACAATTACGGATAACCAAAAAGCAGTGGCTAAGCGTTTCCAAACGTGTCGTTATGAGGCAAGGAGGGTGCAAGTATTCGAATGCAGAAAACGTTAATGGTGCTTGTTTTGAAATAAGACAGTGAACAAAACTAAAGGAAACAGTCAAAGCCTCGTTAAAGGAAGCCTTGTTAAAACAACAACACAGGCATAGTGGACACCAAAAAAAACGTTACCCCCCCAATCCTCATGAAGATGGTACAGTCCCCCTGGAAGTCTCACAGCCAGCCCCCCAAACACCACGGCTAGCTGAAGTTGATTAGGTCAGATTATATATTTTTTTATTTGTCAGAGACTGATGCACTTAAACATAGAAGATAGATCTATCTCATACAGTCTCTTATCTACAGACATCTGAAGAAGGTCTAATTTTCTCCTCTGATATTCAAAAGAAGCAAAGGCCTCTTTCCGGTACAGATCTCCTATGGTGCTGGCAGAGGGAACCCGCTGCTGATTGGCCCCTGAAGCGAAGCAGGGTTGGCGTGGTTGGTCCTTGGATAGGAGACCAGAAGCTACTAAAAGTGGTTTCGGTGGGGCAGTAAAGGGCACTCTTCCCTCTGGTCTAACTATCAAACCCCAATGTCCCAGGGCAGGGAAAGGAGCGTTACCTTTAATACTGTATTTCCCTTGAATTTACATCAAATAGGGGGTCTTGACTCTCTGTGGTCACTAAAGATTCAATAGCTGATCGTAAGAGTAGGGGTTGTTTAAATAGAAACATTTTCAAACTGACCTTAATAACAACATTGCTACCTAATCATGAATAGGCCTATTTAGTATGCTTATCAAGTTTTGGTCAAACAAATGAGTGCTTTCAATGTACCTTTTCAAGATCTCACTTTCATTGGAGGCAGGGATACACTAGGTAACCCTTACCATCATCTTGCACGGTGCAGGGCCAACCAGTTGTAAAGAAAAGGAGAGCGGGCTAGGATCTTAGATTACAATGTCTTGCTACCTCACATTATCGGTAAAACTGAGCAATGTGGTAATGACCAGCAAGTAGGGATCTATCCAATTATTAGTCAGGCGCGCAATTTAAGTCCTGTCTGATGATCACAATGGACCTGTCCCCCTATTACATGACAAGTACATATGGACATTTTCTAATATTACAATGCAAAGACTCTACCTAATACACCATTAGGTCCATTGCAAAAGGAGAATGATTTATCGCGTTTAACAAACAATACCCTGATAAGAATCCCAGTCATTTCTTAGGGCAACATTTATGGATGGTAACCAGTTGTAAAATCACTTCACTATTCCTGGAACTGTGGTCACGGGAGAATCTCTAGCTTTGTTTGGTTTCTAAATGCGATTGTAATAATCATCTCGTAGCAGGTTGCAGAGGGATCTGACATTAGAGCATTTAATTATTCACGGAGTATTGGTCTGCTGAACACAAATGTCAAGTTGTATCAACCTTTTTCTTTAAACTCTCCAGGCACCATTGTACCTGGGACAGTGTGGTGACGGACAGCTCCGTCATCTCCCGCTCTTCCCCGGATTCCCGTTGCACATGAACTCACCCCGGACTCCTTCATTTGTCTCGTCTCCAATTGTCGTTCACACCAGGTCCCAATTAATTCATTAGTATGTGTTTAAATGCTTCTCCTCTGCTCCCCTCATTCGTCTGTCATTGTTGCTTGTCTTCGTTGGTTACGCATGTGGTGAGTGGTTTCGTTTTGGTGTGTACCTTTTGTTTTGTTTAAGAGTTATCGGTGCTCTTCTCTATTAAAACGACTGCCACTCTGCCTGTGCCTGGTTCCTTTCCTTTCCACCACTAAACCATTCGTGACAGTACCACTTACCGCTATAAAGGTCAAGTAATTCATTTGTTTTTATTTTATCAGGGAAAAAATTACTTTGAGGTATCCAAAGCCCATATAATTTCCTAATAATTTGGAAAAATTAATCAGATGAGCTCTATTTCAAAATATCTCTCTTTCCAAGAGTAACCAGGGTCTCACATGAGTGCACAGCCACAGATGGCCTACAGAAACAAAGTAATGAAAATGCTATTGTGTTATTGGAAATTCTGCCTTTTTGTATTCTAATGATTCCCGACCTTCATGAACACAACCAAATTATCTTTTTTTCCAGTAGCATAGACAAATCATTTATTACATGGTTTGAGTCAAAATTACTCCAAATTGGCAAGAAGACTGCTCCAAAAAGCTTGTCCTTTCAAATGTTAATGTACCTTTTTTTTGTTTTTTTATGTTTCATAAATGCAGCTCTACCTTCTGAACAGTTTCAGCTACAAAACAGTGGAGAGGACCGTGCACACAAAGTAACTATTGCTTTTTTAAATAAATATGTGCAGTTGCCCTAACTCTAACCCCACTCTAAAAAATATTCCCAGTAAGATTGTATGTATGTATAAATATATACTTACATATACAGTATATAATATACACACAGTAAAATAATAATAGGTCCTGAATCAACTTACCTGGTTAAACAACTGAAAAAAATATAGAGAATCGCCCCGCATCTAGTTGCTTTCCTCTGGGTTAAACATCACAGGTTGTGGTAAATCTTATGGCAGACACATCACAAGGGACTCCAACAGGAACGTGTTCTCCACACTGAACGAGGTATGTAAACGCACAGGACAGGCGTGCTCACCCATGGAAGTGGTTTGTTTTTGTGTGTGTGTGTGTGTGTGTGTGTTCTCTCACTCACCTGAGGCAGCCGGTGGCATTGCGCAGCACCTGGGAGGTGTGTGTTTGTTGCTTGCGATTGTCATGGAGATTGTGGGTGGAGTCCCAGGAGGAGGAGTGGGGGATGATGACGCTATTGGTCAGAACGGCCAGTGCATCCTGAATGATGGGCATCTTTAGGGCGTCGCATGATGACAGGTTCCACAACACACCTGAGAACATACAGAGTTGGTTTAAAACAAGCGTAGACACCGCGGCTGAACGCAGAGAAATAATAATCACTGAACTCCCAAGCTCAGACACATCTGACATCTGTCTCTGAGTAGTCTTGTGAGGCCACACCTCTCTTTTCATGCTTCCTTAGAGGTCTGGAAACGATTGTTTTTCAAAAAAGGTATGAACAGTGCTGGCTCCTTGCGCTAAGATTTCTATTGGATGTTATATTTCAGTACACCTCATCGCCACATGCTCGTGGAAGACATGGTTAGTTTTGGAAGAAGTGTGCTTTTAAAAAAAAAATAATAATAAATGAAGCCATTACAACACTTGTGTTCAAACGCAGTTCTGAAGAAAAGAGATGTTCTAGCGTATATCTACACGTACTATTGAAAAAATTATTTGCATACTCCGCTGTCCGGTGAACAAGTGCACCTCTAAAACACTGACCCAAAAAGCATCTTACTATCGCCCCAGTTGCACTATGCTAAAGGTTTAGAATTTAGCAAGCGTGGCCAGCCACTTTTGCAATGTTATGAAAAATGTTGGCCAGGCTAGCAACTACTGGTGACATCATACAGCTGCAGGGCAAACATTGGCATTGGCCGCCAGTGGGAAGCAACACAACACCCATAAGACCCATGATAGCACAGCGGTGCTTTGCTCATTTATACCATATGGTGCTATCCGAGGGACTAACACTAGCTAATGGGCATGTAGCTATGCTAGGTACTAATGCTAGCTAATTGGCAAGTCACTATACCAGGGACTAACGCTAGCTAATGGGCATGTCACTATACCAGGGACTAACACTAGGTAATGGTCATGTTGCTATACCAGAGACTAATGCTAGCTAATGGGAATGTTGCTATACCAGGGACTAACGCTAGCTAATGGGAAAGGACGCTATACCAGGGACTAACGCTAGCTACAAAGCATGTAGAGGTCTGTAATTTATATCATAGGTACACTTCAACTGTGAGAGATCCAGAAAATCACATTGTATGATTTTTAAATAATTTATTTGCATTTTATTGCATTACATAAGGATTTGATCACCAACCAACCAGTAAGAATTCCGGCTCTCACAGACCTGTTCGTTTTTCTTTAAGAAGCCCTCCTGATCTCCACTCATTACCTGTATTAACTGCACCTGTTTGAACTCGTTACCTGTATAAAAGACACCTGTCCACACACTCAATCAAACAGACGCCAACCTCTCCACAATGGTCAACACCAGAGAGCTGTGTAAGGACATCAGGGATAAAATTGTAGACCTGCACAAGGTTGGGATGGGCTACAGGACAATAGGCAAGCAGCTTGGTGAGAAGGCAACAACTGTTGGCGCAATTATTAGAAAATGGAAGAAGTTCAAGATGACAGTCAATCTCCCTCGGTCTGGGGCTGTATGCAAGATCTCACCTCGTGGGGCATCAATGATCATTGAAGGTGAGGGATCAGCCCAGAACTACATGGCAGGACCTGGTCAATGACCTGAAGAGAGCTGGGTTCACACTCCCAAAGAAAACCATTAGTAACACACCACGCCGTCATGGATAATCCAGAGGAGGAATGGGAGAAGGTCATGTGGTCTGATGAGACAAAAAGAGAGCTTTTTGGTCTAAACTCAAATCGCCATGTTTGGAGGAAGAAGAAGGATGAGTACAACCCCAAGAACACCATCCCAACCATGAAGCATGGAGGTGGAAACATCATTCTTTGGGGATGCTTTTCTGAAAAGGGGACAGGACGACTGCATCATATTGAGGGGAGGATGGATGGGGCCATGTATTGTGAGATCTTGGCCAACAACCTCCTGCCCTCAGTAAGAGCATTGAGATGGGTCGTGGCTGGGTTTTCTAGCATGACAACGACCCGAAACACACAGCCAGGGCAACTAAGAAGCGGCTGCCGTAAGAAGCATCTCAAGGTCCTGGAGTGGCCTAACCATTCTCCAGACCTGAACCCAATAGAAAATATTTGGAGGGAGCTGAAAGTCTGTATTGCCCAGCAACAGCCCCGAAACCTGAAGGATCTGGAGAAGGTCTGTATGGAGGAGTGGGCCAAAATCCCTGCTGCAGTGTGTGCAAACCTGGTCAAGAACTACAGGAAACGTATGATCTCTGTAATTGCAAACAAAGGTTTCTGTACCAAATATAAAGTTCTGCTTTTCTGATGTATCAAATACTTATGTCATGCAATAAAATGCAAATTAATTACTTAACAATCATACAATGTGTTTCTCTGGAAAGATTACAGACTTCAACATGCTTTGTATGTGGGAAAACCTGCAAAATCGTCAGTGTATCAAATACTTGTTCTCCCCACTATATGTTCATATTGACAGGAACACCTTGGAATTACTGTACACTGTTAAATTAGCTCCCGGCTGGTTGTCAGCCCTGGTAGTTAGTGTGTTGCGTTGACATGTTGTGAGACGTTTTTTTAAACTAGGTCCGAACATTTAAAAAATTTGACTTAGCCAGACCTAAGAGGCTTGTCTCCAAGCAACAGTTAACCATAAGATGTTAACATTGTTATTCTGCCACTGCTCATGCAAACCATCCTTCTTTAACCTTCTAGACCGGCCGTCTCTTCTCTGATATTATGTGTGTTTGCAAGCTTGAATTGGAGAGACACTTGTGTCACTAATTGAGATCAAACCTCAGCACAAAGACAGGAGATTTATTTCACAGATTTAAAAATCGGAAAGCCTGCTCAGCTTGCCTGAGAGAAGAGGGAGGAGAGACAGAGAGAGAGCGGAGGAGAGGATAAAAAAAGAGGGGATTTGTTTGGATAATTAATTTAAAAAAACACCTCTCTGTGCACAAACAACACTCAGTTGCAAAGTCAACAGCACAGACAACTGATTTACTTTCCAACCTGACCAGGTCCAAACTGCCATTCAGCTGATTGAAATACTGTTTCAGGAACATCTACATATGCAAAAGAATAACAGGGAGATTTGCTGGTTACTTCAAGTATGAGGATCCCCTGAGCTATAATGATAAAAGAAATCAAAACAGCCTCATGATTTGTCTGTTGGGCAGGGCCGAAGGACCAGTGGATCACGGCATTATGACTCATCTATCTCTGACTGCCATCTCACTTCTTTACGCTCATACAATCTTCTATCTCTCTGTCTTCTCCACTTTCTCTCATTCCCTCACCCCTTATCTCATTCTCTCTCCTTTTTCCTCCCTCTCTCTCTCTCACTCCTCTCTCTTTTCCTTTTCCCTCTCTCTCCTCTGTCATCTTTCACTCCTCTCTCTCTATCTACTCTATTTTTTCTCAGTCCACCCCCTCCAAATACACAAACCGAGTTAACCCACCTTGGAAGCGCACACGCGCACACACACACACACACACACAAACAACAACAACACTCGTAACCTATGGGCTGTGAGCTACAGTCAGACAGGGAAGATGCCTTCTCTCTGACGGCTGACAGGAGGGACGGCGTCCTATTGGTGGACATCGTGAGGCGCATCTCATTTACATTTCCGAACATGCTAATTAGTGCTTCCCCCAGGTCTGACTAACAACTTCACAGAGAGAGTCAGACAGCCAGAGCGATGGAGAGAGATAAGCAGATAGAGGGAGAGGAATGGAGATGGACCTGGGGGGGGGTTGCATGGAGGATGCATAGACTCAGATGGGTGGGGGTAAAGATATAGTATGTTTTCTTTGCCCGTACACAGTTAACAGGGGTATGAAGTAACACATTCAAACCAATGCGGCCTGTAAAAAGTGTAATGTATTAAGAAGAAACTCTGTGACTGTTCGTCGTGGTTTTAATATGGTGGTACTCATAGGTAGACGTCCCCAAACTACCAGGAGTCTTGCTGTGGCACCAACCCTTCTCACTATCCATCTCTGTAAACATCCTTATCAGGACTGGCTCAGAGGAGCACCATGGCCCGGCATACAGAGAAGCACCTAACGCATGCCACTGGATTGAGATAAAGAGTGGTCCTCTCCATCTCTACTGCTAGAGCGTAGTGCTTGCAAAGCCAGGGTTGAGGGTTCGATTCCCACGAAGGGCCAGGATTTAAAAAAAAACACATATGGAAATGTAAACAAACCATTTTGTAGTAACAAAAATATGATGCTTATTTAAAGAAAAGAAGGAGTGACCGATGAACAGAGAGTGGGATGGGGAGAATATATCAGGAGAGAAAGACCAAAAGAAAGATGGACAACAAGACAAAGTAGTGGACCCTTTATTGATCTAGACAAGAGCAAGGACAACCCGTCCATCACAGTGACTTTGGCCAAGTTCAAATCTCCGGTACACACACACACACACTGCAGTCGACTGTAGAAAGAAAACAGATCAGCAACGCATCGCTAGGCACAAGGTTTCCATGGGGACCCAATCATGTGGCCACTGGCCAGTGGGTAAGTGTGTGCCTGTGTGTAGATGTGTGTGTGTGTGTGTGTGTTTAGGTGTGTGAGTGGGTTTAAGTCTGTGTTGTGGGTTTAGGTGTGTGTAGGATTGTGTTTGTTTAAGTGAGAGTGTTTGTGTGCATGTGTGTAGGTGTGTGAGTGTTTAAGTATGTGTGTGTTTAGGTGTTCATGTGTTTGTAGGTGTGTGTGTGTGTGTGTGTGTGTGTACTTCCCTAAAGGCAAGAGCTTGGACTATGAGGGTTGGATGATAGTTTTTTAGGAAATAGATAATTACATGAATACATAAATATATAATTTCACAAATATGCTAAGATGATGGGCCTGAAGTGGTCATGTTTTATTAAACATATTCTCACTGTCTGCTCATATTCAACATTCTAAATGTTCCCTGACATTAAACTCCACATAGACCTGAACTCACATAGCATATTGGTCCAGCACATCCAGCATGAGACTGGGTCCTAGTACCAGGAAGATGGAGTATTGGGTCCTGGGCCGGGCTATAGTATAGTACCAGGAAGATGGAGTGTTGGGTTCTGGGCTGGGCTATAGTATAGTACCAGGAAGAAGGAGTGCTGGGTCCTGGGCTGTGCTATAGTATAGTACCAGGAAGATGGAGTGTTGGGTCCTGGGCCGGGCTATAATATAGTACTGGGAATTTGGAGTGTTGGGTCCTCGGCTGGGCTATAGTATAGTACCAGGAAGAAGGAGTGCTGGGTCCTGGGCTGGGCTATAGTATAGTACCGGAAAGATTGTATATCTATCCTCTTTGTTGTGAAGCTGCAATCGCCAGTCGTGAGTCAGATATTACATTAAAGCAGCACATTCACCCTGAGTCACAGAGACAGACCTAGCATGACACCTCCTCACTCAGTCAGTAGCATGAGAGAGGGAAATGAGGGAGGTAGAGGGAGAGAAGGAGGGAGATTCAGGAAGACTAAAAGAGAGAGCGCAGGAAAGTGAGAGACAAGGGAAGTAGATTAGAAAGAAAACGGAGGGAGAGAGGGAAAACAGAGAGGAAGATTAGGGCGAGAGAATGGAGAGAATGAGAGAGTGGCAGAAAGAGAGGGAAGAGAGAGGGATTGAAACCAAATGAGTAGATTATATTTTGTGTCTGGTTGCTTTCTAGGCATCCCCATTTGCACTGCATTTAATTTATATGTTAATCTACGCTTACGCTGAGGACTTTTAATGAAGAGATCCGTGGTACTGAGAGCAACAACACACTCATGATACTGTTGCTTGATAGATAAACGGTCTTCCAGCGCCACAATGGAAATACCGCAGAGACATCAGCCCGTCCCTGTTGTTGTCTTATCAGGAGTGTCTACAACAGACAGTTCAACCATCACTCATTGTTTTGAGAGTCGGGGATTGTTGCTGAGCGGGAGGGGTCACAGGTCAAATTGGACATCGGGGTCATGCTACCGCCCGCCTCCCTAATCTTCGAACAAGACGAAGCCACAGAAGAAGCCTCTGTTCATCTCTGGTCTGGGTTTGTGTTGTGCGTGTGTAATGTTTGTGAGTGCGTATATTTTATTAATGTATGCAGTGTGTGTGTGTGTGTGTGTGTCACAGGTGTAAGTATACATGTGTGTCTTTAGCTTCAAACAAGTTCCCATCATGGGAAATGAGACGAGTTAGGGGAAACACTGTTTCACAGCGTAGCGTGGTGACTGACTGGGTATCAAACCTAGGTCGTCTTCGACCATCATGACCATGTTAGCCTACTGAACAAAAGCTCAGGAATTTGCGACGGTAGTTAATGCCACAACTCTAAGGCGACTTCCAAAGGCCTTATTTCTCCCCTCGGTGGTTTCGAGGCCTATCCTATAAAGCTTATCGTGACTCGGTCCCAATCAGGCCCACAGGAAGGCCTTCCTACATAGCGGAGGAATAGCCACTGATAGGCTTCTCAATCCCTGTTCTCTAGTCATGGGTGGCCTACGACCCAGAATGTCTGACCCATCTCACCAGTGAAGAGACACGCACCATCGCACACCAATGTTCTTGTAGTTTAGTGATTATGTATTTTTTTTGTATTCAAGTAAGTCATTAGCACACACTTTTTCCAGAGTAAGATCCCCCCATACTTTCCTCCCAGTAAGAAGTGCCTTGCTCGAATATCTAAGCTACAAGGAACCATATTTAGTTGTGTTATTTCCGCTTTCAGTTTTAATGTTATAGTGACACAGAGTGGCCTACGTTGGAAAGCTAGGAACCTTTTGTGCTTTGTAGGCTTAGTTTGTGTTTGGGATCATGTGTTGCCACCAAGGAGCAGTAGTATAGAACATTGTTGAGCCATTCATGGATTTGGTTAATGTAGAATTCTGTAACTGTAAAAACTATTAATTCTGGAACCAACAGTTTTTGATCAGATACATTGTTTTTAAAAGCTGGGGCCAGGACTACGACATCACAAACTGTGGTGTTCAAGGTATGACAGTCGTCTACAGTGACAGAGAAGATTTTCTCCACAGACATTGGAGACGCCGAGGCCGAGATGGCCCCATTACTGCTCCACAGTTCAGCAGCAGCTCAACAGCCCTGACAAAGTTCTCCCCCTTTGTCAGCGACGATGAGTACAGATTATGAATGAGAGACGCATGGTGCGCCTTGGCTAGATAGAAGCCTGCTAATTAGGCCAATAAATGAAGAAGTCAGGCCTGTCTTCCTCTATCCGTCTGAACACAGGGTTATTTCTCTAGCCTCTTTCGGAGCCTCCTTCAATTTCTGGGTTTCTTTACCAATTTTCAGAGCAATCGACCCGTTTACTCTAGCCGTGCCAGGAGTTTCAATTTGGGATGAAGTGTTTTATTCAACACAAGCCTGTGGACTTGCCAGACTTGATTAATGAATAAACCAGAACTTCTCATGTTTTTTAAAACAAATTTTCTGCTCTTTACATGAATGTTGATTGTCCTGAAGAACTGAATTGTTGGATTTTATTTCATTTTAAAATTTTAATATTTTAATTTGTTTTCATTAACTATCAAAACCTTCACAAACCAAAATAAATAAACTTTGCAGTTGTGACTTAAAATCATGATCCTAGTTGACTTGCTATGCTACAGAGCAGAGCCTTCCCTTACTCTCCACAGCAGAGCCAAATACTAGCCACATATGATAAATTGTCCAACATTATTTTCTGTTTTGCTCATTAGTAGGGCTATCACAGTTATTACATAATTAGCTGCTTGCGATTATTTGAGCCAGATCGCTATTTTCTTATAACAACAATCTTTTTGCACAATTTCTATTTATTCCTAATTCATCTTTCCAATCTGAATAAGTACAAACAAATCAACAAATACCACACAAATTTTGTGAGTTTCCATCAGTTAAGCCTCATTCACACCAGGCACGGCATAAAACAACTCAAACATCGCAATGAATCTACCTAAACATCACAATCAATCTACCCAAACATCGCAATCAATCTACCTAAACATCGCAATCAATCTAACCAAACATCGCAATAAATCTACCCAAACATCAATCTACCCAAACATCGCAATCAATCTACCAAAACATCACAATCAATCTACCCAAACATCGCAACCAATCTACCTAAACATTGCAATCAATCTACCCAAACATCACAATCAATCTACCCAAACATCGCGATCAATCTACCCAAACATCGCAATCAATCTACCCAAACATCACAATCAATCTACCCAAACATCGCGATCAATCTACCAAAATATCACAATCAATCTACCCAAACATCACGATCAATCTACCAAAACATTGCAATCAATTTACCCAAACATCACAATCAATCTACCCAAACATCACGATCAATCTACCAAAACATTGCAATCAATCTACCCAAACATCACAATCAATCTACCCAAACATCACGATCAATCCTCCCAAAAATCGCAATCAATCTACCGCATGTGTATATTTTCCGCAAAAAATTATCTCAAATATTTTACCAATCAAACCAATTACAAATATTGAGCTGTCAAAGCTTTTCTTGTGATCCCATAAATACTTAGTTCAAAACTACATATTAGCTCTCCTTGGGTGGAAAATCAACATCTGTTTCTGAAACCATATGGTAAGGCACCACACCGCAGTTCGACAATTTCAACTCATGCGATACACCTGACTTACCGCATCCAAATCTGGGTAGAGTGCAGTAGATTAGTTTTTAACTGAATAAATTAACTGAGCATTGAATTTCAAATAACTAGGCTATAATTTTTGCAGCAGAGCATAGAGGTGAAATGTCAAGAAAATGTACTTGGCATTGCTTTGCGGTTGCATTTTGTGAAGTGCAATCGTTTAACAACATTGATTAAGTGGTAGTTCCAATGCTGAACACAACTGCACCACCCTGGGCGCATTTTGATTTTAAACTCAATGCAAGAGGTGTGCCCAATCATTTAGAAGAGGCGGATTGCCAGATTTGCACCAGAAAGGTGGCGCTTAAAAGTGCCAACACCACAAATCTGAAGAACCATCTCCGGATCCTTCACATGTATTTTTAGGCTTGCAATATTGTTAGGCTTACACTATAATAGCGGTATACAATTTATAGTACGAACGATTAAATCGTTAATAGCAATTTCCTGTGCGACAATTAATCGTCAACTAAAATGTCAATGGTGACAGCCCTAGTCCTTGGGCTTGGGAGTCGGCATACGGATACTTTGAGGTGACATACTAGTTCAGTGACTTCTTTTGGCTATTTCAACAACTTGGAACCCAGCTACTTGTGGATACGTGTCATTAAACAAAAATATTTTTCCACCATCCCTACAACTAAGCCGCCACGGCTCCACATGTCTCACTGGTACTACAGTAGCCAAGAGACAAAAGAAAACCGCAGCAAAAAACTGCACCCTCACAGAGACAAAAACAAGGCCAAGATACACGGCAAGATGACAAAAAGTTGTGAAAAGACTGACAGCAGTGAAACACTAACAGAGTAAATGGAAGAAGTGTGTGGGAGTTGTTCTTCATATTTGATGACTGGTGAGGGGGTTTGTTCCTGGCTGAGAGAAGCACCATGGATTGTGTTAATATTTTAGTGTTAACACTAAAAAATTGTGGAGCACCTGGCTGTTTATGTTGACAACGAGGTTCTGAAACGGCTGACTAGCAACCATTGAATAAACTGATCTTGCCTTCCTTATAATAGCCTCCCACTGAGTAGTTATTTACTCTTGCTACTAAATAGATCTTTATTTCCTTGTAGAAAAAAAAGTGGATGTGTTCCGTGTGAAGGCATGCCATCTTGGGATGGAGAGAGAGAACAAGAGTATAGTGTTGGAACCCGAAAAATAAATGCCTCAACCTTTAGTTCTGCCAGCTAATAAAATACGATGGCAAACGTGTACAAACCAAAAGGACTTATATGCCACTTATAAAACTACGATTCAAAATCAAGTCGTAATCTCTTTAAACGAATTAATACTCTGAACGTAAACATGTGATTTCCTCAGAGAATAGACATAATAGATATAGTTGATCTCCTCAGCCACAGGTAAACTCCATGCTGATCAGATCTCCTGTTTTCAGTCACATTCACTTTGTTACTAGATCAATGCACTGTCCCATGCCTGTTTCAAACACTCCATCTTTGTTCTCCAACCACCCTAACCCTGAATGAATACACACCCTGGAGCACCTCCGTAGTGAAACGCTTGAGCACCTGTTCCTGTCACATCGTCAAACCATCCCTGACACCCTCCTCGACCCCCTGCTGCTTCCCCACAGGGCCACCGGGGCTATGTGTAACACTATCCACATGGGCCCCTTGTCGTGGATATTTCTAGTTAAAGATATAAAGGGGAGTGTTTCTGAATCAATTATTCTTTTATTCTGAGCTCAGGGGGAAGGCAGATTCACACAGTGTAATGAAACCTCTCCGAATTCTCTCTTTCTGGGGCATAGAGCAGATGTGTATGTTAGCGTGGTCAACAGGACACATGAGATCTTTCCCTGAAAGGGTAAAACGTTTCAACCAAGAGACATGGAAATCTCCTCATATGGAATGTAAAAACCACATGTCCAGGCCATGAGAGTAACAGGAGATATATGGTTCTCTATTTCCACAGACATATAGGAAATACTTGCATAGGTTTCTTCACTCCACTTGCCGCTTTAGCATTAAAGTGAAATTTAACAAGAGAATTTATACAGCATAGATTCTCATCACATTCTAGATTTTTCCATCACAAAAGACATTCTACAACACCTCGCCAAGTCAAAGACATATGGATGAATGCTGTTTGTGGAAAAAATTTTGTGGATGCTTTATTCAACGCCATCTTACCAGAACAACAAGTCAAACTCTCCCAGCTGAACATTTTCACTTCCATCTGTCACTTCCGAAGCAAACAAAATGCAACTCAAGAACACTTTATGCATTGCGTTAAAATATTTTAGTGTGGACATTTACATGTTGACGTTTTCAGTTACCCACTATGACAGCAGCAGTTCTGGGATGCACCAATGATATAGTAAGATTTCTTTACATTACAGCATAATATTCAAATACATTTTTGGCCAACAGAAATTGTCCGGCATTTTATTTCTTGCTCGAGAGATTTCCTCACCGCAGTTATTTCAGGCACTGCAGACAACATCAACTGACAAAGGCTTGGAACCCCAGCTGCTAGCGTATGCCGTGTCGGATGGAATAAAAACAAAACATTCTACCCTGCCCCTGCTACTCAGCCAATCAGGAAAACCACTGGAACTTGCCAATGCCAACACTCTCGAAAGGTCCACGATCGGCTGCAGTCAAAAGAACCTGGACATATACATAGACAGAAGCGCAAAGGTCGCTGCTGAGGTGAACGGTGTGCGCCCGCAGATCAGGAAGACGTGCAGGATCATCGCTATAACCCCTGCCACGACGGTCACGAACTGCACCCAAACTGGTTGTGTCTGGCTTGAAATACAGGTGAATCGTGAAACAAAAAAATCCCAGTCTATTGGCTTGTGCTGCGGTTCCTAGCAACCACCTGTATTGTGCTCAGTGTGAACGGAAGCACAACACAAGTAGTTTCCTTTGGAAAACACTCATTTAAAAGCAGCGGCTAACAGCTAGCATCATAAAACAGGCCTGATTTTGCTTTGTTGTCCAACTATGGTTTGAAGGATCTTTAATGGGGCTGCCCAACCCTGTTCCTGGAGATCTACTGTCCTATAGGTTTTCTCTCCAACTCCAATTCAGCACACCTGATTCTAATAATTAACTTGATAAAAAGCTAAATCAGGTGAGTCATTAATGGGGTTGGAGAGAAAAGCAACAGGACAGTAGATCTCCAGGAACAGGGTTGGGCAGCCCTGATCTAAAACCTCAGAAAAGTCACACCATTTTGCCAAAATGATTGGGGTGAGTCAAATGACAGCTTGCCTCAGCACTTCTGTCTTTCCCTCCTGCTGAAATATACCGAAGGTCCATGACAACCCAGGGCCCAATTCCCATTCCAATCCGTTTTTAGTTTCCTGAAATAACTGACGGTTTAAAAATCCAGTAAATCAGGGTGACTGAACTCCAAACAAGGCTCCGCTGATGGTCGGGTGTGGAACATCGCAGCGCTTATTAGCTTTGCGCGAGGACCGTGAGTAATGCATTTTGTTATTCGCAGGTTATTCACTGGCTCGCTTTAGAAGGAATGGCTTGGGTTTGCCCCACTGAGATTCACACGCGGAACTGGCCACTGTCCAGCAGTCTTTAGACGTTGTCATGAAAACCTTTCCCTGGTGGATGCTCCCGACATGGCATTCTCACACCTTTTTTCGTACAGGGGAATTTGGAAAGCCTCAGTGTGTGTGTGTGTGTGTGTGTGTGTGTGTGTGAGTGCCTGTGCGGTACCTGTGACCAGCTCTCGGATCTCCACGTCTCCGGTCTTGCGCAGCAGGCGTACCAGGGCCGGGATCCCCCCGCAGTTCTTCAGGGCGATCTTGTTGTCGTCGTTGGCCTTGCCGTACACCAGGTTCCTCAGGGCTCCGCAGGCGCTGCGATGGACCTCGCTCATACGATGGTCCAATAGGTCCACCAGCAGCTGGATGCCCCCTTGACGGCGAATCTGACCCAGGCAGAGAGAGAGAGACGTGTGAAGTGTCAATGGTCAAGTAAAGGGAGTACGCGTTCCAGCAGTAGACAGTGCGAAAGCCAGCTTGCCAGAGGACGCGACCGGCACATGCCAAACGGTCGCAGCTACAAAACTCAGAACTAAACACCTTTCGAATAAGGAGAGTCTCTGGGACAGGTGGATGTGTTCAGTCTTTGGTGTAAGACGCCCACAAGCCCACGATAACTATCAAAACCAAAGAGGAGTCAGTGGAAAATCCCCTTCATCAGGTGCACTTACAATTAAAATCCTTAAGAATTACCAGCTGGAGCTAAAACATAATATAAATATGTTCTATATTGTAGGAAATTATCGTGGTTTTGCACTAGGACCCCCACAGGCGGATGATGTACAATGGTAATGGTAAGCACGGGACACATAAAAATGAATAATTTTTCCCGTATTTTGGATAGAAAGTAGGCTATTTAAATTAAAAAAATGTATATGGAAAAAAACCTGTTTTTTATGAACAATTACACTAAAGGCATTTGATCACTTTAAACTCGTGGAATTTCGTGCCTTTGACCTGTACGCGTTAACATGCTTGAACGTCCTGCTCACATCTTTCCCTGAAAGGGTAAAACGTTTCAACCAAGAGACATGGAAATCTCCTCATATGGAATGTAAAAACCACATGTCCAGGCCATGAGAGTAACGGGAGATATCTGGTTCTCTATTTCCACAGACATATAGGAAATACTTGCATAGGTTTCTTCACTCCACTTGCCGCTTTAGCATTAAAGTGAAATTTAACAAGAGCATTTATATAGCATAGATTCTCATCACATTCTAGATTTTTCCTTCACAAAAGACATTCTACAACACCTCGCCAAGTCAAAGACATATGGATAAACGGCTTTCACAGTCCACATTAGTAGTGTAGGCTGCCCAGAAAGGGTTCAGCTCGTCTGGGAGGGAGTTGTTGGAGACATAGCTGGTTTACATGTGTGATCTATAACTGTCTGAAGCCACTGACACATTCTGTCGTCTGACCAATTTAGTTGTTGCGGTAAATTGTCCCAAGACTGACCTTTTGCTTCTATGATTGCTTTGCAAAGATCCTAGTTGGCCCGTTTGTACTACCATTTACTTATTCTTGGTAAATGTGATACTAAGCACTTTCAGCTCAGCTCAGAAGCTGCAATCCACCCACGGTTTCTAAATTGGATGTTTTAATAGTCATTGTGCATTTCAAGATATAATATAGAAAGTTTGCTGCAAAAAAAAAGCATTTGGGGCTTTGAATCATCCAGGGTCGGCTATGAAAAAGAGAAAAAGTATACAATCTCTAGGCAGTACTGTCGATTGGTGCCTGATTTCTGGCATCCAGGAAGTGTAGTATTGGACCTGGATTTCGGCGACCATGCTCGGCCAACAGGAAACGGTGTCATGCTCTCTGGAGTTATTTACATTTTGGAGGCACTTTCAGCAGATATAAAACAAAACCGTGATCAATCGCTGAGTTCATTCAGACACACTCAGAATATGGACAATCTACTCAAAGTCAACACACAGTTACAGTGGATATAAAAGTCTACACACCCCTGTGAAAATGCCAGGTTTTTGTGATGTAAAAGAATGAGACAGATAAATCATGTCAGAACCTCTTCCACTTTTAATGTGACCTATAATGTGAACAATTCAATTGGAAAAACAAACTCAAATCTTCGAGGGGGGGGGGGGTGTGTGTGGTGAATGTGGAATGGTGAGGAGTGTGGAACATTTATACTTTGAGTTTATGCGATGCTATCTGAATTCAGGGAGATGAGCCGAGTTGTGAGTTCAGTAATAGCGGAGATATTATGCCGACAGTTAACAGTCTGCAGGTGGTCTGTAGTGATGAGTACAGTCTTATTAGTCTTATTATTGGGGACAGGTGGCCAGTTACTGCGGAGCTCGGCACCGGGGGAAGAAACTGTCCAGGTGGTGGGATATTGGGGTGATGATTGCTGCAGTGATTGATCGAGCAGACACGGCGCCGTGGCCAACCGCTGGTTAACTCCGAGAACTCGGCGAGTAGACGTGTGATCACGTCGTCGCCTCGGAGGAGAGACAACGGAGGTTCACGTTGATTTTCCTGCGGTGTTGCCCTCCAGGTGTTACCATCATAACCTTCCCCTGCTGGTGTTACAGACATAGCGATCCCCCGCTGTTTCACTACAGGGGCCCTTGGGGAACCATCAGGGTGCCCAGGAGAGGAGGGAGAAGAGGGTTCCGACATTATCAAGGAGATCTAATGGTACTCTGCACGGGTCCACATGAAGTGTGTGTGTGTGTGGCTGTGTGTGTGAGTGGGTGTGTGTGCGCGCCCATGTGTGTCTCAGATCCTAGCCGCCCTGCATGCAATCCATTTATAAATAATGTTCCTATTTCATGCTATAAAGAGCTTCTGGCCCAGATCATGCATTACTTTCTCCTTACGAGAATAAGCTCTGTTCTTGACCCGATCCACACACACAGACAGTAGCATCACACGGAGAGAGAAAGACAGGAGAGATGAGAAAGGCGAGAGAAATGAGAAGAGTGATGAGGAAGAAGAGAGGGGAGAGAGATGAGAAAGGAGAGAGTACAGATGAGAGAGGAGAGGGAAGCAAAAACATTTAGAAGAGGTATGACAGAGAAGAGCAGAAAGAGGGGCGACCGAGGTGAGAAGAACGGGTAGAAGATGAATTCAGTTATGTTTTCAACTGAGCCGGATTAACACTGAACTGAATACTAAACAAACAGCATTAAACCACACACACACACACACACTAACGTTAATCCAGCCGTGTGCTGCACCTTGGGTAGGATCTGTACGCTACCACAGCAATCCTGATTGATCTGTTCGTTGCCGGCGGCCGGTGGCGAGCACGGCTAATGCACCACAGTTACCGCCTAGCAGCAGCATTGAGGTGGCGACGGCTGGCGACACGGACAGCTGCTTGGCACGGGAAATGCGGGAAATGCGGGAAATGGAAGAGAATCAGCTGGCATCCGGAGATGGGAGCCCATGACTGGAACGACAAGCTGGGAGTGTCCTCAGTGTGTGTGTGTGTGTGTGCACGTGTGTGTGTGTGTGTGTGGGTCGGCACTAACACACAAACAAACAAGCAATCCTTTTGTGTATAGACTGCCAGAAATAATCAATATTGTTGTGTAAATGGCTTTATTTCCCCATCAGCGGTGCTAAACAGTTTAAAGATGTGTTTCAAACAAAGCAAACAAAGCCCATATTTGTACATCGCACGCACAAATGCAAACACACACACACGCACATTCAAACATTAAAAAGCACTCACACACACACATGCATGCGAACACACAGACAGAGGCAACAGATGCTTGGAGAGCTGCGACAATAAATAAACCTAAAGCTCTTGATACACTAGTTGATACAGTGTTGATGAGCGGGGACAAGCGTTGTGGGTGTTTCATCTGGGACGTGTCACTGTCTATGTGGGTTTGTGAGGATGAAACAGAACAGTAGCACAAAGGGGCCCTGTATGTTTTTCTATTTTCATTTTGATTTGAAACGATTTTCTCCATCTTCAGTGATTTTCCACAACGGGTACGTACCTATCAACGAACTTCTGTTATTAGCCAGCTGACTGATGCAGTGATACAGTGATACAGTGATACAGTGATACAGTGGGGAGAACAAGTATTAGATACACTGCCGATTTTGCAGGTTTTCCTACTTACAAAGCATGTAGAGGTCTGTAATTTTTATCATAGGTACACTTCAACTGTGAGAGACGGAATTCAAAAAATTCAAAAAATCACAGTGCATGATTTTTTTAATAATGAATTTACATTTTATTGCATGACATAAGTGTTTGATCACCTACCCACCAGTAAGAAGTCCGGCTCTCACAGACCTGTTCGTTTTTCTTTAAGAAGCCCTCCTGTTCTCCACTCATTACCTGTATTAACTGCACCTGATTGAACTCGTTACCTGTATAAAAGACACCTGTCCACACACTCAATCAAACAGACTCCAACCTCTCCACAATGGCCAAGACCAGAGAGCTGTGTAAGGACATCAGGGATAAAATTGTAGACCTGCACAAGGCTGGGATGGGCTACAGGACAATAGGCAAGCAGCTTGGTGAGAAGGCAACAACTGTTGGCGCAATTATTAGAAAATGGAAGAAGTTCAAGATGACAGTCAATCTCCCTCAGTCTGGGGCTGTATGCAAGATCTCACCTCGTGGGGCATCAGTGATCATGAGGAAGGTGAGGGATCAGCCCAGAACTTTACGCCAGGACCTGGTCAATGACCTGAGGAGAGCTGGGACCACAGTCTCAAAGAAAACCATTAGTAACACAATATGCCTTTTTGATCTAAACTCCACTCACCATGTTTGGAGGAAGAAGAAGGATGAGTACAACTCCAAGAACACCATCCCAACCGTGAAGCATGGAGGTGGAAACATCATTCTTTGGGGATGCTTTTCTGCAAAGGGGACAGGACGACTGCACCGTATTGAGGGGAGGATGGATGGGGCCATGTATCGCGAGATCTTGGCCAACAAACTCCTTCCCTCAGTAAGAGCTTTGAAGATGGGTCGTGGCTGGGTCTTCTAGCATGACAACGACCCGAAACATACAGCCAGGGCAACTAAGGAAGAAGCATCTCAAGGTCGTGGAGTGGCCTAGCCAGTCTCCAGACCTGAACCCAATAGAAAATCTTTGGAGTGAGCTGAAAGTCTGTATTGCACAGCGACAGCCCCAAAACCTGAAGGATCTGGAGAAGGTCTGTATGGAGGAGTGGGCCAAAATCCCTGCTGCAGTGTGTGCAAACCTGGTCAAGAACAATAGGAAACGTAACAAAGGTTTCTGTAACAATTATTAAGTTCTGCTTTTCTGATGTACCAAATACTTATGTCATGCAATAAAATGCAAATGTATTTAAATTCATACAATGTGATTTTCTGGATTTTTGTTTTAGATTCCGTCACTCACAATTGAAGAGTACCTATGATAAAAATGACAGACAGACCTGCTTTGTAAGTGGGAAAATCTGCAAAATCAGCAGTGTATCAAATACTTGTTCTCCCCACTGTATCAATCCTAGTTAAGCACTGGAAATCTGAGTATTGCAGACAACATTCTTTATATTAGAATGAGGGGTGCATTATTTGGATTGTACTGGCATTGCACCAGCCGAGCGAGAGGTTGAGAGCGGAGGGGTCAGGAAATGACTTCAGTCAACACGTGTGGTAAGGACTAGGGGCGGAGTCTTCTCAGATATCAACACGTGTGGTAAGGACTAGGGGCGGAGTCTTCTCAGATGTCAACACGTGTGGTAAGGACTAGGGGCGGAGTCTTCTCAGATGTCAACACGTGTGGTAAGGACTAGGGGCGGAGTCTAGACAGTACCGAAGAACTACGACTACTGTTTCACTTAACCACTTACCCAGTTCGTCACATTTGGGCCCCTCTTCCCTACTCCACATCATTCTACGCCTTTACATCCCTATTAGGGCCCAACTTGAAAGACACATAAACCAAAACAATAAAAACAGTACCCCCACTGGTGGATAAAATTCCAAATGTTTAAGACATGTTTTGGCTATAGAAACATTGCTGTAAGATATGTTTGTTTGGCTACCCTCTGACATGATGTTAAGGAATCACTAGAGGGTACTGTTGACCCACTAGGCACTTCTGAATAGTCACTTCACGTTACAGAAAAACACTTTTAGACCATTGCATGAACAGCTTAAAGCACTCTTAAAGCCTGAAGACAAACAGGTGGGATAGAATAAGAAGACCCACAGAGGTGACAGACAGGCGAAAATAAACCATCATAATGGTTTTAATCAATACATTCCCCTATGAGGAAAATTGGGCGGGGCCTAAGGATCGATGTCCGTGTGTAAATACGCATGTGTACACCTGCAATGTCTGGGACACGCCCAGAACTTGGGTGAACGATGAGGCTCCGCATAGAGACCTCAAATTGCACAATTACATCGACTGGCCAGGTGGTGGCGCTATACAGACCTATTGAAAGGAGGAGGTCACGCCCCTCAGCCCGCTGCACCTGATGTCATGACCTCTAGTACATAGACGCCGCTCCACACAAGACGCCGCTCCACACAAGCATCTTTCTGAAATATAGCGTTTTGCGAAAACATGTAAAACCCTACTCCTAAAAATTGCATCTATGGAGGACGTTCGCTTACAGCAATCGCTTTCAGATTAAAACCTCTTGAACAAAATGGCAACTGTTGACCATTAAACTTTAACACGGGTACCTCTGGCACATGAAGTATTTTAAATATTTCGAGGTGAAGAGACAATCAAAATACAACAGCTGTTTTATTCAATCACGTAGCAGTAGAAAGAGTATCACAGCCCACAGCCTACAGCCCACAGCCCACAGCCCACAGCCCACAGCCAGGGCAACCACCTTCGCAGTTCTCAGGCGGAGACTGACACAACGGTGAAACCTCCCCGCATCAGACAACCATTTCCATTACTACCAACAAAAAAAAACTGTGACACTTTATTTGAAGTGGAGTGCATAAGAGTGACATGACACTGTCATGACACTGTCACAACCATCACATGACACATTTATGAATGTTGTCATTAGGTGTCATTCGGTTGATTATGTCATTCCTTATACAAGGTTGACATTGTTTGGGATGTCCTTGTTATGACACCTTGACATTAACTGAGACAACATAACCTGTCAGTGTCTTTTTTTATGACAACATGACAGTAACCAAGACAACATAACCTGTCATAAACATGGGTCTAATTATCAAACTTGAAGAAACTATTTAGCCAGTATTCTGTCTGCCATAAAAGGACCTTTGCTGATATGAAATATGGAGTCATAAAGGTAATCGCACTCCTGAGTCACTGAAGATTCACCTCAAAATGATAGTGGCACTAGTGGTTAGCCATACGCCATTATAATGGTGTCTTGGGTAGACTTTTCTGCACGTTTTTTGCAGGAACATAGTTTGTACTGTTATTTTGTTAATGTTGATGCATGTGGTTTGCATGAACAATAGGTTAAGTAATACACATTATTCAACAGATAACATAATCCAATTTGTTAATATGATTACAGTGCGGTAACCATTATTAAAAGGTAGACTGGCTACTTGTGTGGTCTCATTTGGGGTTGATAATGAATGTTGAAGGACACTTACTATAGTTGGCCTATAGGGGGCAGTTTGAAATTGTCGTGTTGCGTTGGGACTTTTAACGATCAAAACACCTGTGCGTTCTCGTAACTCTTCAAGGCAAAGCCATGTCTTTCTCATCATTTATTCTGGAACTTTGCAAGCGTTGAACTGCATGCTAGCTCCAGTCAGCTGTATGCTAGCTCCAGTCAGCTGTATGCTAGCTCCAGTCAAGTGTTTGTCAGTTCCGCGTAGCACTTCGCTAACTTGCTCAGCCATGTTCTATTTGTGTTAACATGAAGGTAATTTGTTAAACTATCACTATCTAGCCTACTTTATAAATAATGTTTTCAATGTGATTATATTATGAATATATTACTTAGGCTTTTGTTCATGCAAAGAACTAGGTACTGTACATGAATGGATGTCCTGTATCAACCTTAACAAATTACAGTACTGTGTTCTTGCAAAAAACGACATGAGTTTATGTCCTGTGTCAACATGAACAAATGACACTACACACTGTTTGTTAATGCATTTGTAAACCATTAATAAAGTAAGGGTTATCACTGTTAACCGATTGTTCATGTTTCGTTCATCATTCTTCATCAATGTTCGTTCCAGGTAACTACTGCATTTGTTAATGGTTGTTCATGTACCCTTATTGGAAAGTGTAACCAAAGTAGGATTTTTAATTAAAAACATTTAGGAAACATTTGTTGAGCAAAAATAATAAAGGAAATGCATTGCTTTTGTTAAGGAAATTAAAAGCATTTGACTGACTTAATGACAACTTTATGACAAGTCCAAATTGTACCACTGTACTTGAGGTCAAGAAAAATATTCATGACACAATTATAATGGTCTGTTTCAGACTAACTGCGACACAGCATGGTTTGGTGTGTGCTCCGTAGACGACTGGAAGGCCCGGCAACGGGTGGTGGAAACTGCCCAGCACATCACTGGTACCCAGCTCCCTGCCATCGTAGACCTCCAGCACATCACTGGTACCCAGGTCCCAGCCATCGTAGACCTCCAGCACATCACTGGTACCCAGGTCCCGGCCATCGTAGACCTCCAGCACATCACTGGTACCCAGCTCCCAGCAATCATAGACCCCCAGCACATCACTGGTATCCAGTTCCCAGCCATCGTAAACCTCCAGCACATCACTGGTACCCAGCTCCCAGCCATCGTTTACCTCCAGCACAAGCGATGTCTGCACAGGGTGTGTGGCATCATCAGGGACCCTTCACATCCATGCCACAAACTGCCCCCCTTCCATCAGGCAGGTGGTACAGGTCTCTTTGTTCCCACCCCAGCAGGCTCAGGAACACTTTCTTTCCATCTGCTGTAAGCCTGCTGAACTAGGTGACCCATCATTAACCATATCCACCCTTTGTACTACTGGACTCTGACACTGCCTTGCCAAGTCTGAAGTTTTCAGTTGTTACAGGTACATGTCTACCTCGGGAACCTCATTGCTGCTATCCCTGCATTTCAGTTGCACATGCTACCCTACTCCTTCAATTTCATTGTACTGTACTTGTTCAATTACAATAACGTTGAATCCAATCGAATGTTGTCGTGGTTAATGTCAAGTTGTCATAACAAAGACCAAACCATATCAACCTTGCATAAAAATGGCATAATCAACCGAATGACACCTAATGACAACATTCATAAACGTTCATAATGATTCTTATATGTATCATGTCATGGCTATGACAGTATCATGACAATGTCATGTCACTCTTATGAACACCCCTTCAAATAAAGTGTTACCAAAAAAACCTCAACCTTTACTACACGCCAATGTAGTTTACATAACAACAACTAAAAAAATCAACCTTTACCACAAGCCAATATAGTTTACGTAACAAAAAAAAAAAAGCTCAACCTTTAGCACACCCCAATGTAGTTTACGTAACAAAAAAAAGAAACTCTACCTTTACCACACGCCACTGTAGTTTACTTAACAACTAAAAAACATCAACCTTTACCACACGCCAATGTAGTACAAAAAAAAACACATGGACAAGAAAGTCTCCAGCGAGGGAAAGAGAGAGAGACAGCTGGAAAGAGAGAGAGACAGCTGGAAAGAGAGAGAGACTGTTGGAAAGAGAGAGAGACAGATGGAAAGACTCTTGGCTATAGCCCACATCCACACAAATGGATATTGACAGGTTGGATAGCCATAAAACAGCTGATGGGACTGAACTTTAGCCAGACTGAGACAAGGAGGGGCTTATGTGTGTCAGTGTGTGTTTGAGTGTGTGTGTGTCAGTGTATCTTTGTGTGTGTCAGTGTATCTGTGTGTGTGAGTGTGTGTATGTGTGTGTCAGGGTATGTGTGTGTGTGTCAGGGTGTGTGTGTCAAGGTATGTGTGTGTGTGTGTGTGTCAGGGTGTGTGTGTGTCAGGGTGTGTGTGTGTCAGTGTGTGTGTGTGTGTCAGTGTGTGTGTGTGTTTGTGTATGTGTCAGTGTGTGTGTGTGTGTGTGTCAGTGTGTGTGTGTGTGTCAGGGTGTGTATGTGCTTCAGTGTGTGTGTGTCAGTTTGTGCGCATCAGTGCATGTGTGTGTATGTGTGTGTGTGCATAGGTTGACGTGCCGTAAATAATGTACAGCTGAATTTTCCCAGCTGTCTCTGTGGTCCACCACTATCACAAGGCCAGACCTCAGGATGTCCCCCCGACTAAATCTCCCCACCTCAATCTCTCACACACACACAGAAAATGTAGCTCTCATCGTTATTCTGCACACTTCCGAAAACCACAGACTGTCTCTGTGTCATTTGATCTCAAATCCTGGAATCAAATACCAGCCTGCCTCCCCTCCCTCACCCCCTTCTCTCTCTCTCTCGCTCTCTCTCGCTCTCTCTCTCTCCTTTTATCCCACACTTTCATTTCATCCTCTCTCTCACACCATGCCACGGTCTCCACCTCTCCCCCACCCCTCCCCCAGCCTTCCCCCACTCCTCTTCTTCCTCAGTGCTTGGAGGAGACAACGGTGGTGGTGTCCGGTCTCTCAATACCAGGCTTTCATCCCATTTAGGCCCTTCTCTATTCAGCCATAATTACAACTGCTACAACACACACAAAGGCTACACTGTGCCCTCCTGTGTGTGTGTTGTGTGTGTGTGTCTGTGTGTGTGTGTGTGTGTGTGTGTCTGTGTGTGTGTGTGTCTGTCTGTGTGTTGTGTGTGTGTGCTTTAAAGAGCGCAGAGTCACTTTTCAATAAGAGGGCGAAGCGGCTATTGACTGACAGTGGTGCAGCAGAAATTAATTTCAGAACAGAGGCACGTCCATGCTGCCTGTTGTTAAATGCATTGTGAGGCCTCGCAGCAGACAAAACCCAGGAACACAATGGAACAAACTGCCGCAGTTTCAAGGCTGCAGTATTAATAAATGTTAAAGTGTTTATTAAAGGATTCTACCGTCAGTATTTCCCATATGGTTTCTTACAGAGTGTGGAGACGTAAAGAGATACACTGTGTTTTGGAAACGGCTGATAAACAGGTCTATACCTTTGCTGAACACATATACACACTCCGAAACAGACACACATTGACTCACACACACACACACACACACACACTTTAACTACTTTTTTGGAATCAACAAATCCCACTGCAGTCAAAAGGACTCAAACAACTTTAAAGTTAACTGATAACCAGACACTAATGGACCCCGGACTCACCTCCTCCTCCGAGTCACCTCCTCCTGGGACTCACCTCCTCCTCAGTAACAGCAGGAAGCACATGCCGTCGTACCTCCCTGGTTTTTGACAGGCCTGGCATCTGGGGGCCACACTACACCGACACCTACGGCTGTTCAAGCCTGACCCAAGGGGGTTCTTTAGGACAAAAGTTGCCGTTGGTCAATCGTAAAGCCCCCCCACCCCCCACCAGCCGCCCCCCCACAGTAACAATGTCTAGTACAGCTGGTACCAGCCAGCACTGTCATCATCACTGTCATAAAACCAGGCTCTGGGGACATGCGTTCTGCTGGTGAGTTTGAAGAGGTCCATTCAAAACAAGTCCATTCAAGTCCAAACTTGGGCAACAGACCTGCCCCAAGCATACTTGACTCACTATGTAAGGTACAGAGCAGACCATACACACACACACAGACACACACACACACACACACACACACACACACACAGACACACAGACAGACACAGGCACAAACACACAGACACACAGACAGACAGTTGAAGGTACCTCTGATTTAATCTTGTTGTCTCCAAAGCAGAGGTGTTGGAGGTAGGCAGCAGCATTGGACTGGACCGAAGGGAACTGATGCTGCAACATCTGGATCACCTCAGGCAACTCTGGATCCCTCCATCCAAATTCCCTACATAGACAGAGAGACAGAGAGAGACAGACAGAGAGAGAGACAGAGAGAGAGAGACAGAGAGAGAGAGACAGAGAGAGAGACAGAGAGAGAGACAGAGAGAGACAGATAGAGAAAGAGACAGAGAGAGAGAGACAGAGAGAGAGGGAGGCATTTGGGAATGGGAAAAGAGGAAGGCAGTTTAATGACTGTACAACCCAGAACGTTTTCCAGCAGGTTGAAGACCACAGAAGTCAGAGCATTGTGTGGGCGTGTCCCGTCAGTCACCGGCACTGTTCCATTAGGTGTTACACTCTAACCGGCACACCAGACAAAGTGAAATAAATGTTTTCTCTCTGGTCATTATGGAGGAAATGGTTTTCTTTATTGTGTTATCCTTTGCACATGAATGTAATGAGGAATACAGGATGGATGGATCAGCTATTGTGTGGCTCAGCATGCTGGAATACTCCACTCCCCTCCACTCCCCACTCTCCTCACGCTTTATTCTCCTTCTCTCTCTCTCCTCTCTCCTCATCCCTCCCCCTTGTCTATCCATTTGTTTTCACAAAATTCCTTATTTTATTCTTCTCATTTTTGGCCCTTCTCCCTTTATCGCTCCCTCTTTTTCACCTCCACTGTTTTTCCCTCACTAAACCCTGTAAACCCCAACAAAGAAAGAAACCCATCTGAAGGTTTCATTCCAAATTGGGTTTTGGTTCGGGGATTGATTTTGTTTCTGTTTCATCACATTTGTGTTCCACAGAAATGCACACTTGAAATCCCTTTTGTTCCGAAGTAGAAAACATCACATCCCGGGAACACGAGGCTGACTACTATAGCACTACTATAACACTTACTCACATCGTACATTAAATCCTTTCAGGTACACACTCTCATCTGGTTATACAGTGAGTGCGCCGACCTTAAGATCACCAGGCGATATAGTGATCACACCGTTACATGGGTCCTGGAGGAGTTTAACCTACCAAGTGACTACTCAAGACGTACCCAGCATATCTAGTGGTCCGCACGGGATTTGAACCGGCAACACTGTGTGTCTGAAGTAACTTCGTCTTTCACAACTTGCTGTGTTATATAAACCCCTTCCTCGTGTTGAACCAGGGTTAAGTCCTCCTCCGAACCGCATTTACAGTCTGATTGTTCCGGCTGGTTCGGGGAGATAAATAAAGCCTCTATATGAATATATGAATGGGGTTTATCTGCTGCCCTGACATGTGTTTGTTGGAAGACGATGGGATCATGGACAGAGAGAAAGGTGGATGGAGTGAGCTGAGAGATAGATGGATGCAGGGAAGAAGCGGGGGGGGTGTTGAGGACAGCAGGATGGAGAGATCAGCGGAGGAGAGAGTGAGAGATGAAGCGAGAGCAAGATGGACAAGGGAGGTGAAGATGAAGAGATGAAAAGATTGAGGAAGGCATCCCCAAGCGTTTAAAGGATTTAGACTCCTGAAATCACACATGAGATTAGATCAAGGGTGTGTGTGTGTGTGTGTGAGTGTGTGAGCGCATGTCTGCATTTGATAGAAACTGATGAGCTGATAAGATAAGCAGGCTGAGTCTCCTGTAATTAAAATATGGCAGAGGAAAGAGAAAAGCCCTCAAATGAAACTTCAATCATCTGAAAACTTATCCAGAGCCAGAGCAGGGACGGCAGTGGGACTCCGTGGGCCCTGGTCACAAGTCCTGCACTAAGGAGGGCGTCGCTGGGAACACACAGAGGTCTCTGGGAACACATGGAGGTCTCTGGTGTCACAGTACCGACTGAACACCATGAAACAGGAAGTCATCAGATTTTTTTAGGGATCACCTTTCATTAAGGCGCCTCGAAGAAGGACAGAAGGCAGTGGAGGCTCAGCTGTTGTGTGGATGGATCCTGGGTACTAGGGTTTTGACACAGTAACCACACTTACACGTGCACACATACACACACACACACACAGTACAGGTGTGCACCCACACACACATACACACCCACCTATGTGATGCACATACAGACACAAACGCCAGCATAACCCCAATCCTAAGTGAGAACAGAGTGAGAAATGTCCCTGCAGAATGAATTGGCAGGCCCCAGAGACAACTTGTTGACAATCTGGTTCTACCCAAAATGCACTGAGAGTGACAGGTCCACACAGGAGGCTTACGGTGGCCCGGACAACCGGGAGCGGCTAATCTGATTGGACAAGCACTGTCAGGCCTATTGACGGATTGGACAGCTTGGTTTGGTGGTGCGCATATTAAAGCACATGCTAATTAGTTACCCCTCAATCATAATCAACCTATGATGAACAGAGAGAGAAAGAGGAGACAGGAAGAGAGGAGAATGAATACAGAAATAGAGAGAAAGAAGACAAAGACGAGAGGAGAGGAGGCCCTTTCTCTGTTCCCCTACAGTGCTGTTATTTGCAAGTGTTGCAGAGCCAGTCCACCCCATGTTTCAGTATATGGAGTTCATTTAAACACTGATCTCTCAGGCTGAAGTCGATACACACAGTGTTCACTAATTACACTGATAGACATAGCACAATGAGGTGCAAGAAGAGAAACATAGAAACTAATGATGACACCTTAATTTAAACTAGTTTTCATTCCGATGGTGGGAAAAACAGGAAACAAACACCACTAATGGTTTGTGAGCACATAAATACAGTGAACTACGGTGACTAGAAGGATATACTGTAAACACAAGAATACTGTAAATACAACACATACTGTAAACACAAGGACATATTGTAAATACAAGACATACTGTAAACACAAGGACCTACTGAAAATGTAAGAAATACTGTAACTACAAGAAATACTGAAAATACAACACATATTGTAAATATAAGAATACAGTAAATACAAGAAATACTGAAAATACAATGACCTACTGTAAATACAAGGATATACTGTAAATATAAGACATTAATAAAATACAGAATTATTATTGTGTGTGTGTGTGTGTGTTGGTGTGCACATATCTACACATGTCTGTGTGTATGTGTCTCTGTGTGTATGTTTCTTTGTTCGTGTGTGTGTGGAGCTCAGTCAGGGCTGACAGTGCAGAACAGAAATCCTAGACAATGAGGGAAATCAATAGAGAAAGAGTGAGATGCAAAGAGAGAGGAAGAGACAAAGGGAAATGGAGAGTGAGAGAGAGGGGGAGGGAATCATGGGAAAGCAAGGAGGGGAAGGGGGAGGAGGGGGATATCTGAAGATGTATAGGGACCACCACTAGGGGACTCATTCACACATAATCTAACCCTGACCCCGACCCTAAACCTGACCCCGACCCGAACCCTGACCCTAAACTTGACCCCGACCCCTGACCCTGACCCTAAACCTGACCCCGACCCTGACCCCGACCCTAAACCTGACCCCGACCCTAACCCTGACTTCGAACCTAAACCTGAACCCGACCCTAAACCTGACCCCAACCCTAAACCTGACCCCGACCCTGACCCCGACCCTGTGGAGTGTTGGTGCACCAGGCCAGGGCCCATCCTTGGAGGAACAGTGGGAGACACCATTCTAGCCCAATAACTCACATGGCGATGGGTGGAAGGAGGGCCACCATGATGCTGCCATGACATGGTGGGAATTGGCAAGGGGGCATGGTGGGTATTCTCAAAGGGGCGTGGTGGGTATACTCAAAGGGGCATGTTGGGTATTCTCAAGGGGGCATGGTGGGTATCCTCAACGGGGCGTGGTGGGAATTCTCAAAGGGGCGTGGTGGGTATTCTCAATGGGGCATGGTGGGTATTCTCAAAGGGGCGTGGTGGGTATACTCAAAGGGGCATGGTGGGTATTCTCAAGGGGGCATGGTGGGTATCCTCAACAAGGCGTGGTGGGAATTCTCAAGGGGAGCATACACAACAATATGTACCTTATCACCACAGTATGATCTATCTGTACAGAAGTCATCAGTCTCCTGGGGTTAAATACCAGCACAGAGCAGCTGGAATATAAGAACAGAGCTGGACAATCTGGGAGGATGGAGGAAATGGGGGGAGTTTCGTCTGAGAAATGAGATTCGTCTGAATACCCATGAAATAATTTGCCAGGCAACAAAACACAGATGACTGGAGGCTCTGAGGCAATTAGCTGAACAAACACAATTGGATCACTAATCGAATAGAGCATTAAGCTTATAGACAGGTGTTCACTCCATAGGCACACACACACACACACATAAACACATATCCAAGCATGCACACAAACACGCACATATAAAGACAGCAATCCATACACACGCACACACACAAAGTTGCTGAGGTGAAAAAGGTACGGTTCAAAAACTGCTGACGAACATTCCTGATGTACCCAACCCACACACCAACACATACACACACATTACTGTCTACACAGGTGAAAACAGGCACAATGACACACAAACCCACCGAAACACGACAAGAAAATAGAAACACTCAAGTTTACTGTAAACGGCCTGATTGTTAACATCAGGAGGCTTGGAAAAAGCCTAAAACAAAAACTAGAGGGCCAACCGACCATGTGAACCGGGGTGCCCTGGACAGGAGGTGTCATTTACTCACTGCTGCCTCTGGTTAAACCTCTGTCTTCTCTGGTGGGGTCGGGGGGGGGGGGGGGGTCCATTTATGCAAAATGGACCCTGGAATAATTTAGGGTACACTGCTTTCCCTGTTTTCTCAGGGATTTGATCTAGTGGTTCACAGCCCAACTTTTCCAAACGCATTGTAACTTTGCCAACTCAAAGGATGCAATTTTGCTAAAAAACTCATCAAGTTTGCCAATACAGGATCTGATCGTGCGGAAAGATAATATTCACCGACACACAAGCAAGTCAACATCGAAATGGCGGAAAAGCAACAAAATACACATTTTGGAATGGCCTTGTCAGACCTAAAATTATTGTGATGTCGTGGGACGACCTGAAACAGATTCCAATCTTATTTATACATAAAATTGGAACTTGTATTGTACCATCCACAAAATTAGCATGAATGGTTCAATGTTGCTTTACATGCAACAGTGTTGTCACACACACACACACACACACACACAGTAAATTAATGTATTGACAATGCTTCTATGTGTATGTTACTTTAGGATCATTTTCTTTATGCAACATCCAACAGCTCTTTGTAATGGTACTGTAATGTACAGTAGGTGTTTGAGCATTAAAGGGGAATGACAACATATATGACAACAAACACACATATATATTGCTGCATAAAATGTTAATAAAAGGAGAATAAAATAATGTGCAAATCGTTTAAACTTTATATTCAACAGAAAATAGTACAAAGGCTAATATTTTTTGTCTATATATATACATATATATATATATATATATATATATATATATATATATATATATATATATATATATATATATATATATATATATATATATACACTCACCTACAGGATTATTAGGAACACCATACTAATACTGTGTTTGATCCCCTTTCGTCTTCAGAACTGCCTTAATTCTACATGGCATTGATTCAACAAGGTGCTGAAAGCATTCTTTAGAAATGTTGGCCCATATTGATAGGATAGCATCTTGCAGTTGATGGAGATTTGTGGGATGCACATCCAGGGCACGAAGCTCCCGTTCCACCACATCCCAAAGATACTCTATTGGGTTGAGATCTGGTGACTGTGGGGGCAATTTCAGTGCAGTGAACTCATTGTCATGTTCAAGAAACCAATTTGAAATTATTCGAGCTTTGTGACATGTTGCATTATCCTGCTCGAAGTAGCCATCAGAGGATGGGTACATGGTGGTCATAAAGGGATGGACATGGTCAGAAACAATGCTCAGGTAGGCCGTGGCATTTAAACGATGCCCAATTGGCACTAAGGCGCCTAAAGTGTGCCAAGAAAACATCCCCCACACCATTACACCACCACCACCAGCCTGCACAGTGGTAACAAGGCATGATGGATCCATGTTCTCATTCGGTTTATGCCAAATTCTGACTCTACCATCTGAATGTCTCAACAGAAATCGAGACTCATCAGACCAGGCAACATTCTTCCTGTCTTCAACTGTCCAATTTTGGTGAGCTCGTGCAAATTGTAGCCTCTTTTTCCTATTTGTAGTGGAGATGAGTGGTACCCGGTGGGGTCTTTTGCTGTTGTAGCCCATCTGTCTCAAGGTTGTGCGTGTTGTGGCTTCATAAATGCTTTGCTGCATACCTTGGTTGTAACGAGTGGTTATTTCAGTCAAAGTTGCTCTTCTATCAGCTTGAATCAGTTGACCCATTCTCCTCTGACCTCTAGCATCAACAAGGCATTTTCGCCCACAGGACTGCCGCATACTGGATGTTTTTCCCTTTTCACACCATTCTTTGCAAACCCTAGAAATGGTTGTGCGTGAAAATCCCAGTAACTGAGCAGATTGTGAAATACTCAGACCAGCCCATCTGACACCAACAACCATGCCACTCTCAAAATTGCTTAAATCACCTTTCTTTCCCATTCTGACATTCAGTTTGGAGTTCAGGAGACTGTCTTGACCAGGACCACACCCCTAAATGCATTGAAGCAACTGCCATGTGATTGGTTGATTAGAATTAGCATTAATGAGAAATTGAACAGGTGTTTCTAATAATCCTTTAGGTGAGTGTATATATATATATATATATATAATATAATATAATATACATATATATATAGGGTTAAAATGTAGAGACCATTGCAAATTGAACACTGTCAGTACATTCAGTTACTGTGTGTGTGTGTGTGTGTGTTTGTGTGTGTAACACACTGTTGCATGTAAAGCAGCATTGAACCATTCATGCTAATTTTGTGGATGGTAGAATACAAATCAAAGCAAGGCAGATAATGAAGAAAGACACACACACACAAATTACACAAGGCCAAACAAAATACTTGGCATTCTAAACCAAAAAAGGTCTAGACAACTATACCAATCAAATCAACCTACAACCGCCACTTAGCCAATCAGAGTGTGGGCAGAGAGAGTGATGATTACAGCCCTAGAAAGATGAGCCAATGTAATTAAATCACTATCCTTTGTCTGCTGATTAGGGCTTGTGTGTACATATTTGTGTGTGTGTTTGTATGTGTTTGTGTGTTAGAGAGAGAGAGTGAGAGAGAGTGAGAGAGATACACAGTTTGCATGCAAAGATTTATTGAACCATTATGTGGAGGATAAAAAATAAAAATCTGAGCAAATCAAAGAAAAAAAAAAGACACACACACACACACACACACACACAATCGGCCTTCTGAGAAATAAAAAATGCTGCATATGACAACAAGGCCAATCCAATCAGTCACTAACACGACGTCCACGCTGCCCGCGCACTCAACTCCCAAATCACTCAATCTCTGGCGGGCTGTCACTATGCCTTCCCTGGCGTGCATACTGCCCACACAGGCGGGTGAAACTTCCTAACTTGTGCCAGCGACAACCAGTCAAGCAGCACAGGGGAAACATCAGTCTCCGCAGATATTAATGAGTATTTCTCATTGGCATGGATCCACTGCTAAAAATGTGTTGCCTATCAATACGACGCCAAGTCAACGATTTGTCAGTGTTCAAATAGCAATTTACTTTGTTTTATGTTTATGCATGTATCACTCACCCGTGATCCCAAAGATCTCTGAAACATTCTTCCATGCATCCATTTTTAGAATTATGGATCTGTGTGAAGCCAGAGAAGCATCATAAATAATGGGGAGACCGGACAAAACAATAATACATTTCTCATCAGTTTTTTTTGAGACAGCAAGCTGGTTTTTAGCTAGCGAGTAGAAAAGAGAAGGGACTTCAAGATGCAGAGAACACCTGCCCTGCCATTGGTTGTCCCAAACTCAGTCACCGCCCGCTTTCTGGAAATTGGCATGAAGTTGAACGCTTCCCAACTCTCAACTGTCGCTGGGAGATTTTGTCTCAGAGAGTCGCTCCGCCCACTCTTGCCGTGATTCGCTGGCTCGTGTTGGAAATGAATGGGGGTGTGCCCCTTTGTTAATGTTAGTTTGGATCATTAGGACATGCACCAGAGAGCTGTCAAGTTCTAGTCTTGATTCTGGCTTTGCTGGCATCTGACAACATGAGGACAAAAGAAGAGGTATCGAGATAGCCATTATGATATAGATAAATCAGAATAAATTGAACAGGGAGAGATAAAATATTATTGTGCCACAATTAACTGCTTGGTACTTTCAGAAAAAGAAAGCAAGCACTTAGCTAGTCACAAGAACAGAGCAGACATTCTGGTAAAAAAAAAATACTTTAAAGTGCCTTTTGCATTGTGGAACAACATCTTCTGGACAGATTAAACAAAGAGTAACCTGTACCAGAAACAGGGGAAAGGGAAAATGTGGAGAAGAAAGGAAGTGCCTAACATCCAAAACATACCGGATCTGTAAAACCTGGTGGAGCAGGTGTCATGGCTTGAGCATGTATGGCTAAACTGTATGGCATGAACTGGCTCACTTGCCTTCATTGATGAATTAACTGCTGACAGCAACATCAGGATCAAGACAATGACCACAGACACAGCCAAAGAATGGAAAGCTCTTCAATGGCCAAGTCAGTCACCCCAATGTAATCCAATTAATCATGACTCAGATGTTTATAAAGATGATTATATTGATACATTAAATAATGTTTGGTTGTATAAAGATGTGTATATCGATACATTAAATAATGTTTGGTTGTATAAAGACGTTTATATCAATACATTAAATAATGTTTGGTTGAATAAAGATGTATATATCGATACATTACATAATGTTTGGTTGTATAAAGATGTGTCCATCGATACATTAAATAATGTTTGGTTGTATAAAGACGTTTATATCAATACATTAAATAATGTTTGGTTGTATAAAGATGTGTATATCAATACATTAAATAATGTTTGGTTGTATAAAGATGTGTCATTCGATCCATTTCATTATCAGTTCTAAATCATGACCCGTCTTTCTGAGCGAACATGATAGACAGCAGTGGAAGAACATCTGGTCAGGGAAGAGAGTGTTCCCTCCATAGATGGAATTTGGGCCAACCAACGACAAAAAGGAAAAGTCACTCTGAAAGAAATTCTGAAAGAACTCTGAAAGAAACTCTGAAAGAAACTCTGAAAGAACTCTGAAAGAAACCCTGAAAGAACTCTGAAAGAAACTCTGAAAGAATCGTGACTCAGGTAAATAACCAATCGAACTGCACATAACCAATCAAACTGTACATAATCAAACTGTACATAACAAAATAAAACTGTTCATAACCAACCAAATGAATTTCAACCTTCTTATTCTAAGAAATACGCCAGACAACGAAAGGGCACTGAAAAAGAAATAACAACTGTCTGGACTTCAACAGGAGTTTTCCATTGGCCTAGAGATCTTCATATAACGTGGAGGAGACCTCAGGGGGTCCTGCCACCTACGTCCCCCATCCGGGTGATGTATGGCTACCGATTGGTGCTGGGGCCCCCGACACGCGTCAGCCCCAAGGCACAGAGGTGATGACACTGGCCAATTGAGACAAAGAATGACATACAGATAGTAATGTGCACGAAGACCGAGCATCGTGCCGAACGGAAAACCCAACGTGGTCACCCGGCGCTCCCATTGAACAACGCGGTGGTCGGAGCGAGAGCGTCGCCACGCTACATTTTATTACGCGTTCGCGGGGCAGTGTACGTGCTGTTCGGAATTAATTACCATAATGGGAATGTGATTTTAGTCATTCTGGCCATCGTGGGTGGACACCCTAATGGGCTATCCACCCAACACATACGGATGACCGGTACATTCATCAAATGTCCGGATAATTGAAAGACTGGTGTGTGTGTGTGTTTGTGTGTGTGTGTGTGTGGAGAGGGTGATTTAGATGGAGAGATGCAGTTACGTCCATGGGTCTTGCCATACAACCGAATAACAAACGAGGGAGGTGACTTATCATGTGCCGCTCTAATGACCAAATGTATGTGTGCATCTGTGTGTGTGTGTTTCTCACTCGGCATAATTGTTCTCTAGCCTCTAATGAAGATGTCACAGAGCATTTGTGTATATGTGTGTGTGTGTGTAAGTGTGAACATATGTGTTGTTCTATGCTACAACACATCACCCTGATGAGGAAGCATTTGGAATTGTGAATTACACTGTGATAAGGTCAGAGTGGACATGAGTGTGTGTGTGTGTGTGTGTGTGTGTGTGTGATTGTGTGTGTATGCGTGTATGTGTATTTGTATAAGATCATTACTAAGAAAACTTCAGCATTCTAGTGACTTTTAGACGAGACTTGGAACTGCTGCATTTACAGTGTCCACACTGACATTATACACAGAGACTACAGCCGTTCACAGTGTCCACACTGACATTATACACAGAGACTACAGCCGTTCACAGTGTCCACACTGACATTATACACAGAGACTACAGCCGTTCACAGTGTCCACACTGACATTATACACAGAGACTACAGCCGTTCACAGTGTCCACACTGACATTATACACAGAGACTACAGCCGTTCACAGTGTCCACACTGACATTATACACAGAGACTACAGCCGTTCACAGTGTCCACACTGACTTATTTCTGTAAGTTTTTCTGTCTCTTTCATTTTCTGTCTTTTTCCCTGTCAGTTTTTTCTCAATGGTGACTAGTGACTAGTAGTAATGTTTTGGTACTGGACAGGTGACTAGTAGTAATGACTTGGTAATTGACAGATGACTAGTAGTAATGTATTGTTAATGGACAGGTTACTAGTAGTAATGTCTTGGTAATGGCCAGGTGACTAGTAATAATGTCTTGGTAATGGACAGGTGACTAGTAATAATGTCTTGGTAATGGACAGGTGACTAGTAGCAATGTCTGGGTAATGGACAGGTGACTAGTAATAATGTCTTGGTAATGGACAGGTGACTACTAGTAATGTCTGGGTAATGGACAGGTGACTAGTAATAATGTCTTGGTAATGGACATGTGACTAGTAGTAATGTCTGGGTAATGGACAGGTGACTAGTATTAATGTCTTGGTAATGGACAGGTGACTAGTAATAATGTCTTGGTAATGGACAGGTGACTAGTTGCAATGTCTGGGTAATGGACAGGTGACTAGTAATAATGTCTTGGTAATGGACAGATGACAAGTAATAATGTCTTGGTAATGGACAGGTGACTAGTAGTAATGTCTGGGTAATGGACAGGTGACTAGTAATAATGTATTGGTAATGGACATGTGACTAGTAGTAATGTCTGGGTAATGGACATTATGAAAGAGTAAGGTGGAGAGATGGGTTTGTGGGGGGTAGAGAGAGAGACAGAGAGAGAGACAGAGAGAGAGAGAGAGAGAGAGGGGAGAGAGAGAGAGAGAGAGAGAGAGAGAGGGAGAGAGGAGGGTTTCTTTACATTAGAAGCGTTGGATCGCTATACCACAAAATCGGAGTCAGGTCAAGGACACCACTTTACACATCCTGTGGTTATAACAGCTCTCTCTTCCTGTCTCTCTTCTTTCTGTCTCTTCTGTCCCTCCCTATTTCTTTATTTCTCTTTCTCTCTCATGGTCACCCACGTCCTGCACGTATTCCCTCTCTTGGCTTCCTATAACAGCTAGTAGTCAGCTCTCAATACAACACACAGTCAGCTCTCAATAAGCCCATGAAGGTCAGAAGGACCTCAGTGACTAAACATTCAATAGCATCCTTTCATTTAGTGTCACGTGCATTTCCCAACACTAACACCATTCCTCTATGTTCAGTCAAAACAACACCATACCTCTATGTTCAGTCAAAACAACACCATACCTCTATGTTCAGTCAAAACAACACCATACCTCGATGTTCAGTCAAAACAACACCACACCTCTATGTTCAGTCAAAACAACACCACACCTCTATGTTCAGTCAAAACAACTCCACACCTCTATGTTCAGTCAAAACAACACCACACCTCTATGTTCAGTCAAAACAACACCATACCTCTATGCTCAATCAAAACAACACCATACCTCTATGTTCAGTCAAAACAACACCATACCTCTATGTTCAGTCAAAACAACACCATACCTCTATGTTCAGTCAAAACAACACCATACCTCTATGTTCAGTCAAAACAACACCATACCTCTATGTTCAGTCAAAACAACACCATACCTCTATGTTCAGTCAAAACAACACCATACCTCTATGTTCAGTCAAAACAACTCCACACCTCTATGTTCAGTCAAAACAACACCATACCTCTATGTTCAGTCAAAACAACACCATACCTCTATGCTCAATCAAAACAACACCAAACCTCTATGTTTAGTCAAAACAACCATACCTCTATGCTCAATCAAAACAACACCAAACCTCTATGTGCAGTGAAATTGGGGAATGCTTGCAACTAAAAGATGGGTAGGCTGCTCTTTGAAGATTTATAACACTCTGCTGGTTGACATTCTTAAAACCAGATGGATGGCATTTGGCTGTGTGTGTGTAAGTGTGTGTGTGTGTCTGTAAGGGAAGAGAAAAAAAGTTGATGTGCTGCTAATAACCAGACTCACGACATGATTAGCCTGTGGACCTATCCAGTACCAGTCTTCAGACAGGTGCCCTGAGACAATAGGGCGTATACCTGTACAGGAAAGCTTACACAGGTAGGCAGGATGTACATTTAAGACATTTAACTTAAACGTTTGCTCAACTGAATACAGTGAGCAGACAGAAACATGAACAATAAGATCGTATGGACCTTATTTAAAATGTTGGCATTTTAAAATGTTGACCATCTTGAATCAAAAGTCTGAAATCAACAACTCAACAACAGAAAAAACTAAGAAATGACGATGACATTTTAACATCTGTCTGAGAGGAGTGTGAATGTCCAGGCTTAAATATCTGTTTGAGAGGTGTGTGAATGTCCAGGCTTAAATATCTGTTTGAGAGGTGGTCTGTATGTATATTTAAACATCTGTCTGAGAGGAGTGTGAATGTCCAGGCTTAAATATCTGTTTGAGAGGTGTGTGAATGTCCAGGCTTAAATATCTGTTTGAGAGGTGTGTGAATGTCCTGGCTTAAATATCTGTTTGAGAAGTGTGTGAATGTCCAGGCTTAAATATCTGTTTGAGAGGTGGTCTGTATGTATATTTAAACATCTGTCTGAGAGGTGTATGAATGTCCAGGCTTTAACATCTGTTTCAGAAGTGTCTGCATGTATATTTAAACATCTGTTTGAGAGGTGTCTGCATGTATATTTTAACATCTGTTTGAGAGGTGTCTGTATGTATATTTTAACATCTGTTCGAGAGATTTGCTTATATCTAGGTGCTAGCTGTCAGAAGCTGACAAATAACCGGATGAAAGGCAGACCAAGGGCTTAATTCTCTGAGTCATATAGAGCACTCTGCACTCATATAGACACTGTTACTAAGGTGTGTGTGCGTGTGTGTGTGTGTTTTGTGTGTGTGTGTGAATGCGTCACAAAGTAAAGTGTGTGTAAATGCGTCACATGCCGATACACCTGGCTGCATACACAAACTTGAGAAGAATTAACCAAGGCTAAACTCAGCCAGCTACTTCTGAAGAAAGGAATGCAAAGGTGGGGAGCAGATAGAGAGAGAGAGAGAGAGAGAGAGAGAGAGAGAGAGCGGGAGGAGTGGTTATATTTCCTAAACCTGACCTGTTGCCCACACGGTGGGACTACTGAATCCATTACAAACATCTAGGATGTGTTTGGGTTTCCATGCTGAGGTCTTTGAAGGTGTTGAGAGAGAACAGAGCGTGGAGACAACACCAGACTGGACCAGAGCCGTGTCCACTCAACAGGATGTGTAATGGGTTTAAAACACCGGACTGGACCAGAGCCGTGTCCACTCAACAGCATGTAATGGGTTTAAAACACCGGACTGGACCAGAGCCGTGTCCACTCAACAGGATGTAATGGGTTTAAAACACCGGACTGGACCAGAGCCGTGTCCACTCAACAGGATGTAATGGGTTTAAAACACCGGACTGGACCAGACCCGTGTCCTCTCAACAGGATGTAATGGGTTTAAAACACCGGACTGGACCAGAGCCGTGTCCACTCAACAGGATGTAATGGGTTTAAAACACCGGAATGGACCAGAGCCGTGTCCACTCAACAGGATGTAATGGGTTTAAAATACCGGACTGGACCAGACCCGTGTCCACTCAACAGGATGTAATGGGTTTAAAACACCGGACTGGACCAGACCCGTGTCCTCTCAACAGGATGTAATGGGTTTAAAACACCGGACTGGACCAGAGCCGTGTCCACTCAACAGGATGTAATGGGTTTAAAACACCGGAATGGACCAGAGCCGTGTCCACTCAACAGGATGTAATGGGTTTAAAATACCGGACTGGACCAGACCCGTGTCCACTCAACAGGATGTAATGGGTTTAAAACACCGGACTGGACCAGACCCGTGTCCACTCAACAGGATGTAATGGGTTTAAAACACCGGAATGGACCAGAGCCGTGTCCACTCAACAGGATGCAATGGGTTTGGACCGGAAGTGCACTGTGTTTTACAGTCTGTTGGGGTTAATATTGGATGTGAAGGTCTATTATAAACCGGGTGGTTTGAATCCTGAATGCTGACTGGCTGACAGCCATGGTATATATAATCAATTAGGCACGGTCAATTGACCACGGCTAGGAGCTGTTTCTTAGTGGCAACACATCGCGGGAGTGCCTGGACACAGCATTTAGCCGGGCTGTACTGGCGATACATCAAAAACACCTGATATGCCGTATTGCTGTCACACTTCGGCTACCGACGCAAATCACAATGAACACTGCCATCGTGGGGCGACAGAACACAACATATCTGCCTGATGATTGACGGCACACAAGGGATTGCCACGTCCTCCCTCTATCTCTCTTAGTTCCCTCCCTTCCTCAGATGTCTCCTTACGGCCTACATGTGCTTGTCATTTCAGATGGGGTCAGCTAACTAATAGAGAGCCTTTGATGATTTCACACACACACACACACACACACACAAACACACACGCACGTCGTTAGCATGATGAATGTAAGAATTCAAGCCTCTGGGGCTAAATGCATCCTACAGGCCAGAGAGAGAGCAAAGAAATAAAACCTGTGCACTCTAAGTTCTAGATGGATGCCATAGTGTTCCATGGTCTTGTGTTGCCTTTCAATAAAATAAGTAATGGAGGACAAAGAAAGGGAGGGAGAGGTAAAGAGATGGGAGATGCTTTGAGAGAGACAGATGCAGAGACAGAGAGATGGATTCAGACAGTCAGGCATGACAATGTCTTCTCTGCTCAGCTTGTCCACTCCAGACCATCGCACAGTGATGGCTGCCTCAGCAAATAAGGGATGCTGAACACTTGAGTTGTTCCGTACTGTTCCGCTAAAGGTCAGATTCCTCATCCCTCTCTCACACCAGATACACAACTCACTGACATTAACGTTTACAGCCCATTCAGATCCAAGACTGGCTTTACTTAATGAAAACAGTATACAACCCACTGACGTTAATGTCTCCATGCTGGGCTCAGCTTTCACACGAGAGCATCAAAGCAGACACCAAAACGAAGGTCGGTGTGAATGCGGGGAGTGGGCTGAAATTAGATATCAAACTCACTGACCTAAACGGGAGTGCTTCTCTTTTACAGAGGACCGTCATGAGATTTACAACTCCCCAGACTGAACCACTGTATATGCAAGCCTGTATGTTACTACGAAGGGAAAGAACAATACTACTATACAGCTCCCTGACCTTAATGTCTGCTGCCGATGCATATACAACTTCCCTTATACATGAGAGTTGCACATTTTCCTTTAATCCAACAGAAGAGAGGAAGAGAGGAGAAACGTGGAGATAGGATTCTGCTTAGCTGACATTTCAAATAATCCCCCCTTAAGACGAAGGCAATGTTACAAGAGAAATTGTAAAGTGTGCGCGTGTGGGGTGTGTGTGTTTTCGTGCATGAACGTGTGGTGTGTGTGTGTGTGTGTGTGTGTGCATGTGTGTGTGGGGTGTGTGTGTTTGTGTGTGTGTGGGGTGTGTGTGTGTCTGTGTTTGGCGGGGGCAATGTCAGGATAGGTTGTGTAAAGTAGCTGACACATAGCAGTCATATATTAACCTTGACTATCCCCCGAATCTCATACCTCATCCAACTAGAAATACTGTTGTGTGGACCTAGACTGCGTGTGTGTGTGTGTGTGTGTCTGTGAATGTGTGTATGTAACCGCGTATTCCACCATTCCTTCTCCCTATCATCTACCACCCCTCTCATCCCCCAACCTTCTCCCTCTCATCCATCATCTCCCTCTCATCCACTAACCCATCTCCCTTTCATCCATCATCCCCTCTCTCTCATCCACTAACCCATCTCCCTCTCATCCATCATCCCATCTCCCTCTCATCCATCATCCCATCATCCTCTCATCCACAACCCCTCTCCCTCTCAACCACCACCTTTCTCATCCACCATCTCCTCACCCTCTCATCAACTACCCCTCTTCATCTCATCCACCACCCCTCTCATCCACTATACCCTCTTCATCTCATCCACCACCCCTCTCATCCACCATCTCCTCTCCCTCTCATCCACTAACCCTCTCCCTCTTTTCACTCCATTTACAAAACAAAACACTCCATAGTAGTGATTCACACGGCGCTCAAGAGTCTCACTCATAAATATCTATTTAAGTGTCAAGTCACAGAAAGCAACAGCCAGTGGCGAACAAGTCATTTGAACAAGTCATTTGAACAAGTCATCAGACTACTAATCACCACCGCATTCATCACCAGAATAATCATTAAACTCACCATCATCACGTCACTGTCATCAACCATCTAAACGTATAAATCCCACCAGGGTGCATTTAGCCCGTGGCTAACATGGTTTCAGACCCCCCCCCCAACTCTGTGTTATGCCAGGCCTGCCATAACACTACAGCAGCAGCATCATCAGAAGAGAAGATAGTTAGAAGAATCGCTCCTTATCAGCAAGGTCACACCTGCACACTGACACACACACATGCAAGAGCGCTCACACATACACACACACATGCACTTACACGCACACGGACCCACGCAGACACAGATAGAGACCACTCAGAGAAAAAAATTATCACAACAGGCATTTTACTTAACAGGCAGGGAAGATGGCCAAGAGACAGTGTCTCTCTCACACACACACACACACACACACACATACACGGGCCCACACAACATACACACAACAAGCAAACACACACACACATACACGGGCCCACACAACATACACACACAACAAGCAAACACACACACACATACACAGGCCCACACAACATACACACACAACAAGCAAACACACACACACACACACACAAACATACACGGGCCCACACAACATACACACACAACAAGCAAACACACACACACACACACACAAAAACACGCACAAACACACGTCTCCTCAGGGCCGGTGGTTGTGGTAAAGCGTCATTACCCCGTTTTGGAGGTGATTCCATATCCCAGCATGCATTTCTCATATGGAGAGGAAATTACCCCTGGGCCTAGCTGAGAGTTAACCGTGTGTCCCCTTTCCTTCGTCTCCTCTTCTGTCTCCCTCTCTCCTCCTCCCTCTCTCCTCCTCCATCCATTCTTCTCTTCCATCTTTCCCCCCCATTTGTTCTCCTCAATCTCCTCCTCTTTTCATCTGTCCTGCTTCTCCCCCTCTCCTCCTCTCCTTCGCCTCCATGTTTCTCTACCTCTCTCATGATCTAATTCTTACATCATCTCTTCCCATACCCTTTCCTGTATTCTTCCACTTCATCTCTTCTACTTTTCTCTTTTTCCATCTCTTCCTCAACATTCATCTGTTCCTCCTCTTGCATCTGCTCTTCCTTTATCTCCTCTTTCCTTGCTCACTACCTTCCTCCAAATTCTCTCTTCCCTCTTTATTTATTCTCCTTTCCGTCTCTGCCTTCCTCTATTCCACCACAGTATATTTGTATTTCATGATTTCCTGTCTCTCTATCTTCTTCCATCTCACTTTTCTCCATGTTCCTCTTTTCCCTTCATCTCCCTCTGGTCTCTCTCCCTTCATCTCCCTCAGGTCTCTCTCCCTTCATCTCCCTCTGGTCTCTCTCCCTTCATCTCCCTCTGGTCTCTCTCTCTTCATCTCCCTCAGGTCTCTCTCCCTTCATCTCCCTCTGGTCTCTCCCCCTTCATCTCCGTCTGGTCTCTCTCCCTTCATCTCCCTCAGGTCTCTCTCCCTTCTTCTCCCTCTGGTCTCTCTCCCTTCATCTCCCTCTGGTCTCTCTCCCTTCATCTCCCTCAGGTCTCTCTCCCTTCTTCTCCCTCTGGTCTCTCTCCCTTCATCTCCCTCAGGTCTCTCTCCCTTCATCTCCCTCTAGTCTCTCTCCCTTCATCTCCCTCTGGTCTCTCTCCCTTCATCTCCCTCAGGTCTCTCTCTCTTCATCTCCCTCTGGTCTCTCTCCCTTCATCTCCCTCTGGTCTCTCTCCCTTCATCTCCCTCAGGTCTCTCTCCCTTCATCTACTTCAGGTCTCTCTCCCTTCATCTCCCTCAGGTCTCTCTCCCTTCATCTCCCTCAGGTCTCTCTCCCTTCATCTCCCTCAGGTCTCTCTCCCCTCATCTCCCTCAGGTCTCTCTCTCTTCATCTCCCTCAGGTCTCTCTCTCTTCATCTCCCTCTGGTCTCTCTCCAACAGAGGACAAAATGGATGGATTGGTTGTACAGTTGTCCTGGTGTCTAGGAGCTGAATTCCCAATAGTCCCTGGTCTGCCTTACAATGGCCCAGAGTGTATTTCAAATCTCCAGCCACCACTTCTCTTTCCACAAACATCCATTACCCAACACAATACAACACTTCACAGAATAATTCAGAGCTCCAGTGAAGTAAACCTCCTGTCTATAGCTGCAGACCAAATAAATAACACACTGGTCCTCACACAACTCACAGGTAATGACTGCAAAATGTCAGTCAAGGTGGCTGGGGGACTGAGTGGATAATGTGTCAGATAATGCCTCTCGTATTATCTGTGGATATAGTTCAGGAAATGGCCTCTGGCTCACATGCAGTAGTTAAACTCAGAAAAAGGCTTTCATTTCCATTTAAAGGAGATCATCTCACATAATCATACATAAACCATATGACTCTTTACACAACGACACACACACACACACACTCTCACACTCTGAACAGGCTGTCTCACCGCATAATAATGACAGCTCTCCCAAATATCTCTTTGTATCACGTGATGTACAATTCTCCTGTGAAATCCTATACACACACCCCAAACACACACACACACACAAACACACATACAAAGTGACACTGACATGCTGTCCTCTCACTGAACTGTTTCATGGGAAGGTGTCACCCACACAAGCCAATCAAAATGCAGCACCACATACAACTAGACACCTACACACACACACACACACTCCCACAACTCCCTGACCAGTGTGAACCACACCTTATGTTTATCGAAATGTCTCAAGGACAGGAATCTTACAGAAATAATAGTCAGCCAGCTCAGTAACAGGGCCATCCCATGTCCAGTATGATGGATTATATTAAATCATTATTTGCTCAGTAACAGGGCCATCCCATGTCCAGTATGATGGATTATATTAAATCATTATCAGCTCAATAACAGGGCCATCCAATGTCCAGTATGATGGATTATATTAAATCATTATCAGCCCAGTAACAGGGCCATCCAATGTCCAGTATGATGGATTATATTAAATCATTATCAGCCCAGTAACAGGGCCATCCCATGTCCAGTATGATGGATTATATTAAATCATTATCAGCTCAGTAACAGGGCCATCCAATGTCCAGTATGATGGATTATATTAAATCCTTATCAGCTCAGTAACAGGGCCATCCCATATATACCTGAGAGTAGAAGCTGTATTACATATGGATCATGGACGTTACATACCTAAGAGTTGAAGGTTTAGTGTCTAGACCTACAAGGTATTTCTACAATTCACTGCAGATCTAGATGCTTCAGTTCACTTCAGATTGTGACGTTTTTATGTGGAGGAAACGTAAGAACGACACTGATAAACTGACACTTATATATTATTATTATTATTAACCCTTATTTTAACAAATAAGTTGACACTAATAACTTGATTATTAACCCTTATTTCACCAGGTAAGTCGACATTGATTTCTCAATTGTTAATTATACCTTATTTTAACAGATACGTTTACTGAAAATATAATATATAGCATCTCCCTTGCATTTATATAGCGTGAACTGCATTCCTCAGGGACAGATGGATGGATTCAATCTAGAAACCTTTTGATTTCTTGTCAAATGTTTTAACAGTTGGGCTCTAAGCCCCAATTCCCTGAAACCGAAACCCAAAGAAAAAGTTGTTTCAGTTTTCTCATTTCGTTTCTGATCTGCAAGGGGTACCTCTAAAGCGATTTCTTATTTGCAAAACAGATCTACACATTCTGATTGGTCAAATACATTTTCCCCCTTAGCTACCACAATATGTACTGTAGTTGCGTCTGTTTTTGTAAGGTCATCTTCCTGTTTGTTAGTGTAATTAGGAATGTAAGGAAGCTGCGTGTGACCACGGCTCGGCGCTACGTCGTTGCTGTGCGTTCATTTCAGGCCTGGGCACCGTGAGGAGACACGCAGTGTCATGCCCAGTGAGGCATCCATTGGGATGTTATTATGTAGACAGTTTGGTCTCGTCGTTGCGGTGATATTCATCATAACAACCAGAGGAGAAGCCGTCAATCGCGTGCCAAGCATCAACTCAGAGAGGCACTCGTGCCCATTCGGTAATGCCACCTTTCTGTGTGTATAAATGAGGCATTTTACCAAGAGCTGAAAGCCAACCGAGTTGCCAGCTGCTAAGTAACCTCAAAGGGTGCTTCGACATTTTACTTTGGCTTCCTGTCACAGGTGTGGACAAACCCACGCTCCTTTAGGATTAGAAAAAATAAATTTTGGTGACAATACAGTCTAGGACTATTCTTAGTCGTTTCCCATTAAAGTCGTATTTAGTGTGAGTACACCCCTCACATTTTTGTAAATATATGATTTTTATCTTTTCATGTGACAACACTGATGATATGTCAGTTTGCTACAATGTAAAGTAGTGAGTGTACAGCTTGTATAACCGTGTGCTGTCCCCTCAAAATAACTCAACACACAGCCATTAATGTCCAAACCGCTGGCAACAAAAGTGAGTACCCCCCTAAGTGAAACTGTCCAAATTCAGTGTTGTCACATGAACAGATATAATCAAATATTTACCTTTATATGTGAGGGGTGTACTCACTTTTGTGAGATACTGTATATATATAAAGCCATACTTTTTGAGGACCTGGACAGACGTTTCTCTCTCTCTCTCTCGCTCACTCCTTCTTACTCAAGTCATGTTCATGAATATCTCCACACTCCAGCAGACTCTCATCCATATCACCAAATGTCCCCCCACACCTCCAATGGATGATAACTTGGTTAACACCTCCTAACTGCCGAGCCGACGCGATTATCTCTGGGCTGGTTGGAACCTGATATCTCAGACTTACATTACAGCCAAGCGAGTGGCCATGTGGCACTGGGCTCAAATACGGCTGTTATACTAAACATTACCTGGATGTGTGTGTGTATGTGTGTGTGTTTGTGTGTGTGAGGCCCTCTAGGTGAAGTGTTCCTTAATGTGGGGGAACCTAAATGTGGGTGATCTTTACAAGGCCTAATGGAACACACCATCCCCTCCCCCTCTCCTCCAGCACCCCCTCACACACACACACACACACAAAGAAACACACAAACCCACTCACACACACAATACTAAATGGCTAAATGCTTCGGCCCCAAAAACAATGAGTTTCACACACCGTCTGGACAAACACTAGCTGCTGGCTGAGGCACCTCTTCAACACACACACACACACACACACACACACACATACGTTCCAGATCCCTTAGATACAATACATTGATAGGTGCGCATCCATTATGTATGATTATGATTCATGATGCAAATGTGCTCCGCATGGAGGTTTCTTTCAAGGTTACAGACGTAACTACCAGGAACCCACACACTCACTCAGCAGCGCCAAACCACCAAGCAGGTCTCGCCGAGTACGTTCTCTGAATGGGGTCGTGCTCACATCCCTCACCACCACGGCTGGGTCAGGAAGGGAAAGAGAAAGGCATTTCTCTGTGTGAGGTCATTCCCTCCCAAGGCCGACTTGGAATGCGGCATACGAAGACAGATCTCTCCATCTCTCTGTGATTCCTCCCCTCTGCCTCTCTTTATTATTCATTCCCTCCTTCGTCTCCCTCTGTTATTCTTCCCATCCTCCATCTCTGTGTTACTCTGTCCTTCCTCCATCTCTGTGTTACTCTGTCCTTCCTCCATCTCTGTGTTACTCTGTCCTTCCTCCATCTCTGTGTTACACTGTCCTTCCTCCATCTCCCTGTTACTCTGTCCTTCCTCCATCTCTGTGTTACTCTGTCCTTCCTCCATCTCTGTGTTACTCTGTCCTTCCTCCATCTCTGTGTTACTCTGTCCCTCCTCCATCTCTCTGTTACTCTGTCCTTCCTCCATCTCTCCGTTACTCTGTCCATCCTCCATCTCTGTGTTACTCTGTCCTCCCTCTGTCTCTCTTTCATTCTTCCCTTCCACTGTCCCCCTCTGTAGATGTTGTGGGTCACCTAATACACAGTGATATAAAGACATTCACATGTGTTTTAAGGAGTGTGTCACAAGAAAAAAAAAAAGAAGGAAAACAAAAAGCCTCACGCGTGCACCAGACTGGACATCAGCGCTGTGCCACCATGTTTTTTCACTTGTGCTCTGGGTTGATGTAAATGTCCACGGGCAACAACGTGTCTGTCCGCTACCTCGTTACAGGAGGTAGATGATCCTACAAGCGCAGGCCAGCATTATGTCTTCACCAATCCTCAGCAGGGCACCGACCTGGTCAGGGAAGTGTCCACCTTTGTAGTCAGTCTCTGGAACGCTCTCGGACTGATGGCCACTCACGCATGGACACACCCAGGCAGTAAGGAACCCCAGAGAGGCAGAGATCAGAAAACAGGTCTGGCGGTGCCTTCTCTCTTTCTCCATCCCTGTCAACGAACCCACTCTCTCCTCCGTCTCTTTTCTCTCTCCTCTGTCTCTCTTTTCTCTCTCTTCTGTCTCTCTCTTCTCTCCCCTCTCTGTCTCTCCTTTCTCTCTCTTCTGTCTCTCTGTTCTCTCTCCTCTGTCTCTTTTTTCTCTCTTCTGTCTCTCTTTTCTTTCCTCTGTCTCAATTTACTCTCCTCCTCTCTTTTCTCTTACACTCAGTTGCACATGTGACATGCAGCTCCAGTGTGCTTCAACGTCTTTCCATTCATAACATCACCCCTTCTCTCCCTCACTCTCTTTCCCTCATCTCTCCCTTCCTGTCTCCTTCTCTCCCTCACTCTCTTTCCCTCATCTCTCCCTTCCTGTCTCTTTCTCTCCCTCACTCTCTTTCCCTCATCCCTCCCTTCCTGTCTCTTTCTCTCCCTCTCACTCTTCAAAATAATTCTGCTATCAAGTTACCAGCCCATCCTACCGTCAATGAACAGAACCAAATATGCAAAGCATCTGAAGTGTGATATAATGTATGTGTATGTATAAGGCCAGGGTATAGCCCAGACACAGCAGTCAGGCCTCTCATCAAACAGGCTGTTGGGAAGGAGAGATGGAGGAGGTGAAAAGGAGGGTCTCATCTCTCTGTCTCATATGTGCCAGCAGGGACACAAATGACACACCGGCTCCTCCCCTCACTGTTGTACCACCCTCTGATTGGCTAAGTGACAGCTGTGGGGTGACTTATTGGTCCAATATGGTTACAGAGCTAGGTTCAGGCATATTGGTTAGGTTATTGAAGTGAGGTCAGGGGATAGGGGAAACGCGATTTCATTTTTTCTGGTTCCAAGGACAGAAGAACAAACAAGTGTGTTTGGGTGTGTGTGTGTGTTTGGGTGTGTGTGTGTTTGTGTGAGTGTGTGTGTGTGTATGTGTTTGGGTGTGTGTGTGTCTTTGGGTGTGTGTGTGTGTGTTTGGGTATGTGTGTGTGTGTGTTTGGGTGTGTGTGTGTGTCGTTGGGTGTGTGTGTGTGTGGGGTGTGTGTGTGTGTGTGTGTATGTGTATGTGTTTGGGTGTGTGTGTGTGTGTGTGTCTTTGGGTGTGTGTGTGTGTGTGTGTGGGTGTGTGTGTGTGTGTGTGTGTATGTGTTTGGGTGTGTGTGTGTGTGTCTTTGGGTGTGTGTGTGGGGTGTGTGTGTGTGTGTGTGTATACTACATACAGTATATAATGGATGTGTCATTTGAAATCCACTACAAAGTGTCCCGCTCCCCATCAATACCCCCCAAGGACAGGTCAAGTGTAAATACTACAAGTGTCCATCACACATGACTGTCGGGTCCCTCCAGAGTTGACCCCTCTGCTCTGCTGCAGGCCTCAACATCACAACCGGCTACACAGCTCATTGATTGACAAATGGATTGACAGGGGATCAATCAGTGAGGTCACCGAGGCTGGAGACAGCCACTGGAAAGACCTACAGGGCTTCGCCGCTCAGACGCCGTGATTAAAATGACCACGGACGTTGAGTGAAGGTGTGTGTGTGTCTGTGTGTGTGTCTGTGTGTGCGCTCGTGTGTCTGCGTGCAGCTGTTTCCAGTCAAAATGCGACACCTGTCCAGGTCCAGACCTAGCACTAGGGGGCAACGGTGAGTACTGCAGCTGTAGCTTAGCAGTCGATGGAGGGAAGCCTTTGGCGTACATTCAGCTAGCCTGAGCAACTATTCAAATCCTCGCACTGTCACAGGACCACAGCGTGGCTTCTGAGGTTTTTGTACATATCTGTCCTCTTGCACTGTTTAACGATCTAGAAGTTCCATCCTTTGGTCAAATTTAGAAGTGACCGCTCCATTTCGACAGTGCTGATAGCTCAAGTAATTTAACTGTATCGACATAAACATATACGTGGGTTTACATCCACAGCTCACTTGGTTCTGTCCACCAGTTTTGGGAAGTTCCTAATTAAGACTTACATTTTCAGTTAAAAGTCATTATGTAACTAACCAGTGACCTAAATCGAAAATTGTTCACTCTTCCATTTTGTTGTTTTACCCACTGGTTAATTATGAAATCCCTTTACCTGGTCATTTAGGTCTTATTTACAAACTTCCCTAAAGTGGCGAACACAGCCGAACTCAACTAAGCCCACCTCTGCCGAGTCGTACCTCGACAAACGTTCAGAAACCATAATCGGGACCCTGTCACACGTCACAGGAGGAACACAGGATCTTTAGTGTCTTTGCCTTCGTGGTTTTCAGGGGCGTTCCACTGTTTTGGGGTCTGGCCCCAACGACCTACAGTCTTTATCCGATCCCACAGAGTCTTACTCCAGATCCACTGAGTCGAGGCAGCAATGACTTTGTGTGTGTGTGTGTGTGTTTTGTGTGTGTGTTTTGTGTTTGTGCGTGTGCATCCTACCTTGGGTCTTTCTGTATGGAGTCGATAGACGGCGAGCGTGCCAGGGTGCCCTCTGGTGGCAGGGCGGGTCCGGACTTGCTGTAGGGAGACTCAACGGAGGGGCAGTACTGGAGGGTGCGGTAAGGGTCGGCGCTGTATGGGTCAGTGGCGTAGGCCTCCGCGGTATAGCCGGGGCCGACCGTGGCGTAGTTGTTGGCGCCCCCGCGGGCGTAGCTTCCCCCGGCGCCGTGGCAGCCAGCTCGCTGTAAAGAGGCGGAGTCGACACCAGGGGAGGGCGGGGCTACAGGGGGGAAACACGGATACAAGACGTAGTTGAACATCTGGTTATTGACCCCCTGTGTCAAGTCTATAGGGGAGGGGAGGAGGGGAGGGGAGGGGAGGAGAAAGGACAGGGGAGGGGAGGAGAAAGAAGTAAACAGAGGGGCAGTGTGTAGAAAGGAGAAAAAAGCATTTTAATAGAGTGGAAGAAAACCATTTGTTAAGATAATTTTTTTTAAGTGCAGAATTTATCATTATAATGAACAGCAAGCAAACATGTCTGATAGTGGGTGAATTTATTCCATCCCAAAATTGCACTTGAAGACGGGCATTTGTGTAGACACAAACAAAATAATACAGGCTGTGTAATAAATCTGCCTCTATGCATTTGTGTTTTACTCATTCAGCTGGCGTTCTTATTCAGGGCAACTTACATAAATATCTGTAAAGATTCATTTGTAGGCATTTTATGATGGCAGGACTGCAGCTTCAACACGAGCCAGTGAGCAGCTGAATAAAGATGGAATTACCCACTGTAACTCACCCTTTACACTCACCCACTCTAACTCACCCTTTACACTCACCCACTGTAACTCACCCTTTACACTCACCCACTGTAACTCACCCTTTACACTCACCCACTGTACTCACCTTTTACACTCACCCACTGCAACTCACCCTTTACACTCACCCACTTTAACTAACCCTTGACTCACCCACTGAAATGCTTCCTTTAGACACACGCACATTGTAACTCCCCCTTTAAACCCACCCCTTCAGTAACCCTCCCTCTAGACTCACCCCCCCACACAGTAACTCTCCCTCCAGACTCACCCCCTACACTAACTCTCCCACCAGACTCACCCCCTACAGTAACTCTTCCTCCAGACTCACCCCCTACAGTAACTCTCCCTCCAGACTCACCACCTACACTAACTCTCCCTCCAGACTCACCCCCTACACTAACTCTCCCTCCAGACTCACCCCCTACACTAACTCTCCCTCTAGACTCACCCCCTACAGTAACTCTCCCTCCAGACTCACCCCCTACAGTAACTCTCCCTCCAGACTCACCACCTACACTAACTCTCCCTCCAGACTCACCCCCTACACTAACTCTCCCTCCAGACTCACCCCCTACAGTAACTCTTCTTCTAGACTCACCCACTGTAACCACATCTTCAGACACCATATTGGCTGATATTGAATCAATGACAGACAAAGAAGATCATAGTGGGTTAATTCAGAGATAAAAGAAGACGTGTGGCGTCAGCTCAATATCCAATGACAATTTCTGTGAGAGCTGACAGGTTGCAGGGGGTGTCAGCTGTAACTGTCGACACCATTTGATACAGAAGTAATATTATTTTCTCCATCTGTGATTGGTTGAACTGGAGAAAACAGTGCGACTAACTGTGGTTGTCATATCAGCACCATGTGTGTTCATTCACCTTCACATAATTAGCAGGAAGCTTAGTAAGAGGAGTCAGTGCCACACAGGGACTGTGCCTTTCATTTATTACATGAGGACCCAAAATTCCCACAGGGATATACGAAAACCACAGCAAAAGAATATAATAGGATTAGGTTAAGGGTTAGGGGTCAGTGTTAGGTTAAGGGTTAGGGGTCAGTGTTAGGTTAAGGGTTAGGGGTCAGTGTTAGGTTAAGGTTAGGAGTTAGTGTTAGGTTAAGGGTTAGGGGTCAGTGTTAGGTTAAGGGTTAGGGGTCAGTGTTAGGTTAAGGGTTAGGGGTGAGTGTTAGGTTAAGGGTTAGGGGTCAGTGTTAGGTTAAGGTTAGGAGTTAGTGTTAGGTTAAGGGTTAGGGGTCAGTGTTAGGTTAAGGGTTAGGGGTCAGTGTTAGGTTAAGGGTTAGGGGTCAGTGTTAGGTTAAGGTTAGGGGTGAGTGTTAGGTTAAGGTTAGGGAAATTACATTTTTGCCCATTTTGCTCTATTTTAAGTGGATACAAAAATGTTAAATGATTGTATGTGTGTGTGTGTGTGTGTGTGTGTGTGTGTGTGACGGCCAGAAGGTCGCATCATTACGAGTGTGACACATTCTTTCTGTCACAGTGCTTTTGGCCAGAGTGGTGACATTTATATGACCTTCACACACCATTAACACCTCATTTAGAAGTACGTTCACACACACACACACACACACACACACAGCCAAACTACCAATTTCTGTAACTCACACTTAGGAGGCTACGCTTCAGAGTTTTTTTTTTAACGGATCATAAATGAGGGAATATATTTCCACACTGACTATGTTATTCCCATCACAGCTCTGACAAAATATCCTGTAGCCTATGTATCTAAAAAGACTGTTCTTCTCCTCTCTCTCGCTCCCTTCTCTCCCCTCCCTTTCTTTCTCCCCTCTCTCCCCTCTCCTCTCTCCCCTCTCCTCTCTCCCCTCTCTCTCCTCTCTCTCCTCTCTCCCCTCTCCTCTCTCTGTGTCACTCAATCCCTCTTCTCTCTCCCATTTTGTCTTTATCCCCATCATTTCTCTCTTCCTCTGTCGCCTCTTCACCTGTCTCACTCTCTCTTTCACATCTCTCCTGATCTCTCTCTCTCCTGATCTCTCTCTCCACCTCTCTCTTTCTGATTCTCTGTCTTCCTCCACTGATTTTACATTGAGAGGAGGTAAATAAGTCCTTCTCTCAGGTAAAGGACTGCAGTTTCAGGCCACCTGACCTTCCATGTTCACCAAGCCGACTGTGGAGTCGGTCCATTTATAAGGAACATGTGCGCACAGACACACACACACACACACATACACACGCACACACACGCATGCTCGCTCACACGCGTACACGCGCGTACGTGCACGCACACACACACACACACATGCACACAGACGCATGCACGCATGCACACACACACACACACATACATACACACGCACACACAGGCATGCACGCACACACACGTACACGCACATACGTGCACGGACACACACACAAACACACACATACCCATGAGGGGCACATTCTTCTCTGTGAAATTGAGACAGAGGCAAAGTGTTCCTCTGTTTTTCTAGTAAACGTGAGATAAACAGACAGATAATGGCCCTTCCCTGGTTCCGCACAGACAGATTAACAGCGGTCTGACTGACACATGTGTGGACATTTAGCCCGGGGTGCCAGTCAAGGCCACAGCTACAGAGAAATACTCCCCAGGGCAGCCATCTCAACCTCCGCTCACAATCACGACATACACAGAGGAAGAAAAGAAAGATAGAAAATAAAACAAGAAAGGGGATTGAAAGACAAAAGAAGAGATGGATGAGAGGGTAAATGATGGTGAGGTCTCAACTAAATGCCCTCCTTTTTAGTTTGGCTATCAGTGTTGACCAGTGGTTCACAGGGGGGCTAGGACAGACTGAAGGGTCTCTGGGACGTACGCAGCGGTCTATAGAGGTAAAACACAGATGCAAAAGAGAGCGATAGATGGACAGAGGGTGTTCAAACCAAAGCATAAAATACAGGGTCAGGGGAGCTATCACAACCTTGCCAGCCCTCTCTCCCTAATTAGAGCCTAGACGGCAGTTAATTTTGACATCTCTCATTTATGACGTGCATTAATGTTAGAAAATGACAGATAGGGCTGAGGGCTTGCCAAGACACAAGGTGTCAATTTTATCTGGAATCAATATAATCTTCCCAACAAGAGAGCGGGAACGAGAGAGAGAGAGAGAGAGAGAGAGAGGGATGAGAGAGACAGCATGAGTATGGTGTGGTGTGGTGTGGTGTGGTGTGGTTGGTGTGGTGTGGTGTGGTGTGGTGTGGTGTGGTTGGTGTGGTGTGGTTGGTGTGGTTGGTGTGGTGTGGTGTGGTGTGGTTGGTGTGGTGTGGTGTGGTGTGGTGTGGTGTGGTGTGGTGTGGTTGGTGTGGTGTGGTGTGGTGTGGTGTGGTGTGGTGTGGTGTGGTGTGGTTGGTGTGGTGTGGTGTGGTGTGGTGTGGTGTGGTGTGGTGTGGTGTGGTTGGTGTGGTGTGGTGTGGTGTGGTGTGGTGTGGTGTGGTGTGGTGTGGTGTGGTGTGGTTGGTGTGGTGTGGTGTGGTGTGGTGTGTGCACAGCAGGACAGCCTCCTTCATATGTAATTGAACATTAGCCAGGTCTGCAGCGTGGGAGTCTTAGAAAACCTGTAACCGTGGAAACCATTCCCTGTCTCCTACTGGTCGTTCTGACCCGGTGATTTGGCTGCTGGTGCTGACACACCGCTGGGCTATAGATGGCCATGTCGAGTGGTCCCTGCGGCTCGGTCGGTGGGTCTGAGTGTGACTATCGGCAACAAGCCTAAACTCGACCACCTGTTAAACACACCGCCAAACTCACAGCGGTATATTGTTGGATGGAGACACTGACAGGTCCACTAGAGGTTAGCTGGATGACCTTTTGGATGCAAAGTCTTACTAACTTTGTAAGGGTGTACGTTTTGGTTTCAGGTCGGTGGTAAAAAAATAAAATAATTCATCATACTTGTCAGGTCTTCTTTTAGAGGGTGTCATTAACGGCTCAGTAAAAGCTGATTGAATGATCGCGCAGAGGGTACAGAATAATTAACATGACATAAAATACAAGTGAGGCAGAAACTGTGGTTTAACTGGTATTTAACTATATGGTCTTAAATCCATATCTGGAAATCATAGAGCCATGAAAAAGTCTTTGCCCCCTGGTGAGATCTTCCTGTGAGCTGTGGTATTATAAAGGGAATTCAAGGGAGGAAATGACACAGAAGTTGGTCCGCTTCATTTGTTTAGTGTGGTAGGTAATCAAACATACAAGTTTATGCCCCCCCCCAAATAATTAAATCCAATAAAAGGGGAGTATTATAGTTATGTGTTGGAATAACTACGTAAACAGTCAGGCCCGATCTAAGCCAGCCTTGACCATTATAAATGTGCTCAGTGTCGGCTCTCCTCATCAGACTGTTAGCAACACAAGTTCCAAAGCCACACAATGCCACAATCACAGGTAATAAAGACCCGGGACAAGGTGGGTCTTTCTAGGAGTGGCCATGCTTCCAAAATATTTGCAAGAGTGAGGCGTAAAACCATTCAGGAAGTAAAAAAGAACAACATCCAGGGATCTAAAGGCCTCTCTTGGCTCAGAGAAGCACCGCTAAACCTCGAGTTGATCAAAACGCAACGGTCCTCAAGAGTTCTGGAACAGTGGACAGATGCCTGAGAGAGGGCATCACGGGCCCGGTAATGTCTAGGGAAAACCAAACACTGCATTCCACATGAATAAGAACCCCAAACCAACATTCAAGCAAGGTGGAAGCATCCATGACGACGCTTCCTTCAGTGGTTGGACCTTAAAAACCACTGGAGGAAGCACGAATTCCGCTTGGCGTCCGGGAATCCTGCAGGGTAACGTGGGGCCATCGGTTCACACGCTGAAGCACAGCTGGGTCAAGCAGCAAGACAACGATCCATCATACACCAGCAAATCTACATCAGAATGGTTGAAGAGCAAGACAGCATTGCAATCGTCTAATCCAAGTCTGGGCCTACACCCCATGAAGGTATTCTGACGGAGAAAAAGCAGTTCGTGCTGGAAAACCCACAACTGTAATTGAGTTTAAGCAGTTCTGCATGGAGGAGTGGTCCAAAATTCCCCCCTGGTGCTGTGACAGGCTGATCAATAGCTAAAGGAAGTGTTTGGTTCCAGTCATTGCTGCTGAAGTTGGAATAAGCAGATTTTGAGTCTACTGGGGTGATCATTTCTAAGGTGTCAAACAACCTTATTTTTTTAATAAATAAATGAAATAACATTCCCGTTGCATCTAGTATTAGGTCACGTTGGAAGATCTGATAACATTCGGTGCCAAAAATACGCCCAAATGCAAAAAGTCTGACATGGGGCAAATACTTTCACAGAACCGTACATATTTCAGACCTATTGATCCACACAGTCAATCTCACAACATTTTTTACTTTGTAGATATTTAAAAATACACATACTTTTCCTCCAGATATAAGGAACATTTGTATTAATTTTATTAACGATTTTCTTCTTCAGCAGTGACTTTTTGTGCATGAGGATACAGCTGCAACAGACTAAGACATCAGCTGGGTTGGTTATTTACCACAGCATCATATTGATCCTACAGGTTGAAAGTCCAAATCCGCCACTGATATCCAGCTACGAATTAATTAGATACAACCTTTTCCGGAGTGATATGTTAATACCACAGAATACCTGAGGATTGCTTTGAACATTTTCCTCAGACTCACTGTGATATACAGTCTTTATATGTAGGCTTGGCGACAGGTGTGTGTGTGTGTGTGTGTGGGGGGGGGGTTTGAGGTTGTGTGTTTGTGCAGTGTTTGTCCCTGTATGTGTTTTGAGATTAGAGCCATGAACACAACATTCAGGAAATAAACTGTTTCAGTTTTTTGTTAACTAGAGGCAAAGTTATTGCTCAGAAATAAGACATTAACATTCAGCAAGTAACTGATATTTTACAAAATTCCTGAGAAACCGGTGACCTAAACACACACTAACTGTACCTGTAATGTTTCTAACCAGCTAGTAAACTTCTCCTTGTCTTATAACAGACATTGTTTCTTAACTTTAGCTATCTAAAAACAGCAACAAAAAAAAGCTCACCAAAAAAATGCTGTATAACTGCAGATAAAGTTTGGCCAGATATTTATTATTTCTAAGAAAGCATAACATTTAGGTTTAACCCTAAATGCTATGAAGAAACAGCATTGCCATTTTTCCTTAACACTATTGTTTAACCCTTAATGTTATTTAGATACAGGACTGGACACCATGGTTTAACCCTTAACGTTATGTAGATGCAGGACTGAACACCATGGTTTAACCCTTAACGTTATTTAGATGCAGGACTGAACACCATGGTTTAACCCTTAACGTTATGTAGATGCAGGACTGGACACCATGGTTTAACCCTTAACGTTATTTAGATGCAGGACTGAACACCATGGTTTAACCCTTAACGTTATTTAGATGCAGTATTGCCGGTGATTTCTAAGAAAACACTATGGTTTAACGGTAAACATTATTGGATAAGAACTCCCTGTTGTGAGACAGATTTCTTCCAGCCGATGACCGCAAACTTCCTGAAATGACAAATTATAAGAATGTGATAAAGTTTCCCTGGCTGCTGTGCTAAAATCAAGGTCTCTTTTCTCTCTGTTTTTGTCTTTTCATTAAAATGCCAAAATTCATTATTAAAGGCACACAACACATTCAGAAGGGAGAAGGAATTGGCTTAATGGTTTTATGCAAAACAGGCTTTCAATCTGCATGTGTGTGTGTGTTTCTTTACTCGGTTTGTACGTGGGTGTGAGCATGCTTAAATGTGTGTGTGTACGTTTGTTCATTCAGTGTGTATGTCAGTGTGCTAGCTTAAATGTGTGTGTGTGTATGTTTTTTCATTCAGTGTGTATGTCGTTTTGCTAGCTTAAATGTGTGTGTGTGACAGGCTCAACACTGCTCAGTCAGTCACTGACAGCTTTCCCTCTAGGCCAAAGCTTATTCCTCTTTGTTTTCCAGAAAAAAATAAACAGATTTTACAGAGAATCCCTGCTGTATGCTCTGGTGCCCTTGGTACAGACAGACACACACACACACACACAGTCTAATTCATTTGATTCATTTAGAGTTGCTGGAAACATTGGGGGTATATAGCAGAGGAGAATGCAGGGAGAAGAATTAGAAGTTAATGCCAGTGTTAGATTGAAGCTGAGGCAAGCTGTCTGACTGGTCATTCCCCTGAGAGGCAGAGCAATAATGAAAGCTACGTCTACAGAATATCTCCTTTACAGGACTACATTACCCATGCTTACTCTGCACCTTCAAACTTCACCGTCAAGGAAGGTGCACTTGGCTTCCTGAGAAACAACACCGTTGAAATTATACTACCGGAACAACACTACCAAAATGAGACTACTCAAAAGGACACTACTTAAACGTCACTACTGAAACCAAAGTACTGAAACTGCAATACTGAAATGACACTAATGAAACGATACTACCCAAACAAGTCCAGTGAAACAACACCACTGAATCAACACAGCTGAAGTGAAACCACTCAAATACTCTGGCGCGAGAAAGAGAGGGCGGGACAGAAACGAGGGACCCATGAAACGAGGGACACATGAAACGAGGGACCCATGAAACGAGGAACCCATGAAACGAGGGACCCATGAAACGAGGGACCCATGAAACGAGGGACCCATGAAGCGAGGGACCCATGAAACGAGGGACACGAAACGAGGGACACGTGAAACGAGGGACCTGTGAAACGAGGGACCCGTGAAACGAGGGACACGAAACGAGGGACACGTGAAACGAGGGACCCGTGAAACGAGGGACACGTGAAACGAGGGACACATGAAACTCCATTCGCACAATGTTTTGCACTAAGCTCCTGCCTCTCAGTCCCCTGTCGCAGGGGGGTTTAGCTGCAGTACAGTGTGTGTGTGTGTGTGTGTCTGTGTGTGTGGATCGGTGTTGTTGTAACAGTAATAGCTGGAAATAGGCCACATTAACCTGACGTACTCTAGGGCGCTGGCCTGATTTACTCAGAGAAAACACGCGCGCGCACACAGGCTACACACTGGCTACACACAGGCTACACACAGGCTACACAACCGCCTACGACGGCTTGCCCGCCAGCCTCAAACGAATCGGAGTCAGGCGCGCGTCGGCGGCGTACAAACACATCGCAGCGTTTTATCATGGACGTCAACGCAGCGTCCGACAGAAATCCGCCCCGGCTCAGGATTAACGAGCAGTGGCGTTAATTAGAGAGATACGTGGCGGAATAATGACGCTGTAATGTGCAGGACTATAACATAATGAACGATCAGACGGCCGTCAGCGTCAGCACTATCCACATCAGCTCATCACGCGCTTACACATTAGCAACCCGTGAGTGTGTGAGTGTGTGTGTGTGTGTGTGTGTGCTGCATGAAAAACCTAACCTCATCCGTTATGAATCTCTGTTAGTGTTACACAGGGGGGGGGGGGGTCTACCGCGGGAATCCTGACCACCTTTAAACACACCGCTCTGAAGCCGGACCACGTAAATGAGGCCGTCATTCAGGAATCGATCTCTTAATGCACACCAACAGATTTCCTGCTCCTCAGTCTCGCCGTCGGAGCGCAAATGAGTCTCAGTGTGTGTTTTACAATAAAAGGAGCGCACCGTTATTGATCTGATGTGAGGACAGTACATTGTGCACGCTGTAATTGTGTTTGCAACTTAGCAAACCATAAAATGTGCAATAATGTATTTCTGTGAGAGTAAACCAACGGTGGTCCCATATTGAGCGCAGACAGACAGCCTCAGTGTAATGTTCTATGGTTTATCCTACGTACTATCCTTTATCCTGCGCACTATCCTTTATCCTACACACTCTCCTTTATCCTACACACTATCCTTTATCCTACGCACTATCCTTTATCCTACACACTCTCCTTTATCGTACGCACTATCCTTTATCCTGCACACTATCCTTTATCCTACGCACTATCCTTTATCCTACGCACTATCCTTTATCCTACACACTATCCTTTATCCTATGCACTATCCTTTATCCTACACACTATCCTTTATCCTACACACTATCCTTTATCCTACGCACTATCCTTTATCCTACACACTCTCCTTTATCCTATGCACTATCCTTTATCCTACACACTATCCTTTATCCTACGCACTATCCTTTATCCTACACACTATCCTTTATCCTACGCACTATCCTTTATCCTACACACTCTCCTTTATCCTATGCACTATCCTTTATCCTACACACTATCCTTTATCCTACGCTCTATCCTTTATCCTACACACTATCCTTTATCCTACGCACTATCCTTTATCCTACACACTCTCCTTTATCCTATGCACTATCCTTTATCCTACACACTATCCTTTATCATACGCACTATCCTTTATCCTACACACTATCCTTTATCCTACGCACTATTCTTTATCCTACACACTCTCCTTTATCCTACGCACTATCCTTTATCCTACACACTATGCTTTATCCTACACACTATCCTTTATACTACACACTATCCTTTATCCTACACACTATCCTTTCAAGTGACACGCTCGCTGATCAAAACAATATGTCACCTGCAGTAGCTTACCTGCCTTAATCGCTATCTTTGACCCGCATGCTAATTATATTTATTAATGCAGGGGCCGGTTAATGACTGTGAACAGATATAGCGTAGCTAGGGCTAAAGATGGCTTTTCTCATGTATAATTATGCTATAATAGGATTTCGACAGCGTACCTAAACCCACATCTAGATAACACAAATGAGTACCTAGTGGAGAAGACCGGAGTTTATGGGGCGCTGGGCGGAAAACCTCTTTGGGCGCGTGCGTGCCAAGCATGCGCACGTGTGTGTCTGTGCATGCCTACATGCTGAGTGTGTTTGTGTACGTCCGTATAGTCCCTCACCAGTGTTGTTTCCGAGTCCTCTCATAGGTCCTTTATGGTAGAGGTTGACCCTGTCCTCATAGAGGGGCTCTATGTGGGGTTCTGGGGAGCCCACAGGGTGCTGGTCTGGACCGCAGTGGCTGTGCTGACTACTGTAGGAACCCCTAGAACCTGGAGAGAGATAGAGGGAGGCAAAGAGGGAGGCAGGGGCATTGAGAGGTCAAGAAGTGGTCAAGAAGTGGTCAAGAAGAGACCAAGAGAGACAATTAGACAGAGAGGAAGATCATTTGCGAGTTTCGACTTCAACTTAAGGGACAAAGCTCCATCCTCTCTTTCTGCTCTGCCCATAGAAACCTTTTCTGGAATCCTCTGCTCCCATTGCTTCGCTGGTCTTCCACCAGTAGCTTGGCTTTCATGACATCCAGAGGCTTTGGAATGTATGCATACCTTTGACATTCACTTATATAATTGAGGTATATCTTTTTTTTTTATTGTAAATCTTTGCACACAAATAAAATAATGTATGTCATCAATTATAAATACAGTCTATAACACAACAAAATGTGTACAAATTGAAGTGTCTGATACTCTCCAAAGACATAAAGAAAACACAATCAGAGGCAAAGCGGCAGCCCAGATGACTCCCAGACAACTCCCAGACGACTCCCAGATGTAGCACAATGTGGGGGCAAACACAGCAGTCAGACCAGAGGTCCTGGTGTTTTGTTAAACTACATTGTGTGTGTTATGTATGTGTGCCGGTTCAAAGGACCGTGTTTCTCCTGTCACCAGTAGGGAAATGGCAGAGGAACCCGGTAGTGAACAGCCAACGTGTCAGAACCACTCCCAAGATCTGACTGGGTTGTTGACCGGGGCCGCGCTCAGTTCAAATGGATGGGGTGAGTTTGGTCCAGTCAGCCTCAAATCAGGTTACACCTTAATGCGGTTTGGACGTGTTGCACTACAAACTGTCTAATTTAATCACTGCCCCTTTTGACGTCATTCCACCCACTCGCCCTCTATGGGCTTAGATTTGCCATGTCTGTCGATTCATTCTCACCATACTGCCGGTGCCTGGGCAGCAGACACCTTTGTTTATCACTTCACGCGTAGCCAGTTGATGCTAATGAAACCGCCTCGTGGGTCGACTGAAATACTCCAAAACCTGTCAGATGTTCACTGCCGCGTGGCCATGCCCGGGCAGAAGTGTGTCTATCGTGAGTAAGAATTTTCCGTTCCTAAGCAATCATTTGTTATTTTCTAACTTTTGTATGAATTGAGCAGCAACAACACAGAATCAGCGCTAAAACTGCACATTCCTCTCTTCCCGACACCTAATTCCTGTCTCGCAAATTCCTTCAAGCATTTGACTTAATTTGCATAGTTTAGTTCCCTCATCGCAAAACCTCCCGGGGCAGGCAAGATCCAGATACACCTGTAGCAAATACACACCACCACCGTGTTTCATTCTCCCATGAGGTGAGGTTAAACTTCCTGTTCTGTACACGCTTAAGTATGCGTGTGTGTGAGTGAGAGCATGTGCATTCAGCAGGGATTCTTCGCCCAGGGACCAGGAGGAAATGTAATCCACGGATGAAGAAGGAGCTGATGGGAGGAGGGGAGGGGGAGGAGACCAGTGATTTGCACTAACAACAACAGATATTGTCCATGACTGCTCTGTTTGCTGTGCATTCTGCTGAGCCCTGTGATAGAGAGAGTCCTTTAACCTGATACTGTGGGGAGGACAGAGATGTTGTAATCTCTATAGAGCACAACATTTACGTCAGCTTTAAAATAATAGGAGGCAAAACTTCCCTAACACAGGAGTGTGTTTTGTGTGTGTGTGTGTGTGTGTGTGTGAGCAAGAATGTTTCCCCTTTCTTTTTGGCAGGAGTCCAGTTCACAGAAACCTCAGACTTAGCATCAGTGAGTACTTGATCAGCCACTACGTTACATGTATGGCAAGCCTCCCTGAAAGGAAGCAGGGCAAAGAGTTGGAGTCGGAGTGGCAAGGGAGAAAGGCAAACGGACACAGAAGGACTCTGAAAGAGACAGAGATACAAAGAAAGAAAGAAAAAGTCTTCGAGAGTGATAGAGTGAAAGAGAACTGAAGGGAGCTGTCTCTGACACTCCATTGATGGTAATTAAAAAAAATTGAGAGCTTGAGTATGGACAGAAGCGAGGAGAGGAATTCAGCAGAGGGATGAACTAATGAGAATGATGAACACTCTCCTCCATCGCCTGAGTCATCCATGTCATCCTCCTTCCTCTCATCCACCCTTCTTTGAAGTCTCATGAAGAGTCTCTGCCGAGGCTCCCCATATGAAGGGGCACAACTGAAGTAAGGGAGGCAGGATGGAGAAAGAAAAGGAGTGAGGGGGAGTGATGTAGGGAGCAGGCCTCCCATGACACTTTGTTCAGTCAGAAAAAGGGAAGAATGATAAAAGAAATAAATATGCAAAACCGGTCCAGATCCCCATTTGCATCCATTCTGCTCTTAACTTCCTGCTTGTGCGCTAAAAAGGAAGCACAGACTTTATCACAATAATAAAGAATTATATAAATCTAATCATAAGACCACAACGCAGCACAGCTAAATATTTATTTATCCCGGGACTCCTGGGGATTTACGTAATTTTATAAATAACCGCATTGAAGTTTTCACTTTGATGTTTTTTGTGCTCAATGTCAAATATAATCAAACTTCCCCTGCAAAAAAACAATTAATTATAAATTTGCTAACACAAAACAGGCCAAACATTCTGTTCTGCAGCCATGGTAAGGCCAGGACTGAGTAAAAATGTAGCAAGCAGCCTCCTATCCAGTTTCAAAGGAGGGGTATATGCTAAGAAAAATAGCACTTCTCAAATCAAAGAATGAAATGCATTTCATCTCTGGAATTGATGGAATTTCTAAAGGCCTGAAAGCAGCTAAGGACATCTCAGTATTTCTCCAGCAATTTCTACAGCACTTTGTCTATACTGTATTATATAGACCCTGCTCTGTTCTATTCTCTCAGCTCACCACCGACCAGGGCCAGCTCCAGGCATAAGCGGTCGCATAGGGCCTCTGAGTGCTAGGGAGCCCCTGACCAATAGGGTAGAGAGGGCCCCAAATGAAATTTTGCTTAGGGCCCCCATAAGGCTAGAGCCGGCACTGCCGCCAACCCTTTATCACGACACAGCTCAAGAAGAGGCTGACTGCCACTTTCAGGGGCCCCGGAGCTTCAGAGATGACACTTGACACGAAACACACAAACACTTCCATTGCTACTCTGTTAAAGGATCAATTTGTTTTTATGCCGGCTATACTACTGAAAAACGCTAAGTCAAGGTCATCAGTCAACCATTCAAGTACACTGTGAGTCCATGTGACAAGGTAAATCATTCCACATAAAAAGGTGCATATTAGACCAAGGACCGATTAACTTAGTAAAGGACTAGAACCGCAAAGAGAGAACAGAACAGCAAAGAATACAAATCCAGAATTTCCATTTCATGCGTACATAGGGAAAGTCACTTTCAGATATACTGCATGTTGTGCGTATGTGAGATCCCGGTTTTGCTATAAAAAGAGAGTTAAACCAAAAGGGAGAATGCTATTGCCGGCCTTTGGGATTAGGTTTATGGTAAAACAAATGGAGATAGTGTTAGAACAGGGGTTGGTTTTAGGTTCAGGCATTAGGTGTTGGATTTAGGATCAGGGTTAGGATTATGTATTGGGTTAGGGGATAGAGTAAATGGTCACTGCTGTCTGGGATCTAAGGGGCGAGCCATTGATTGGATCACAATTCAGCAGCTGCCTGGAGCGCTGACTGCCTCTGAGGCCGCCTCTGTTTTGGTCCTGTCAGGCAAGCCTGCGAAAACAAATCTACACAGAAATTGTTAAGGGGGGATTTTGATGACGTGTTTATTTCAATCCGGCGTTACGGACATGTGTAGATATGTAGGCTTCCTGTTGGTTTAGATTTCACTGTTTTATATCCCCTGTATATATAATGAATATTCAGTTCACAGCCTTTGACATTCTGGTTGTTGGACCTCTCTGCTGTAGGTATGAATTTGGGATACATCAATGCTTATTGCTGAGTAAATCTGACTTTGATGTCAGTCTGTTTTTGCCCGGCCACAGACCTCACCACACCCTACTGATGGTTTATGAGGTTGAGAACGGGAGGAGATCAGGCCCAGTAAGAAAGCCTGCATCGATGAAGTCCACTGTGCGAGCATCCGTCAAAAGTCATCTTGTCAAATGTACAGGTTATTATCAGAGTTGTCAATTAGGATGCGGAGAACAGCAGCTGAGGGGGTGGACATCTTCATATGAATCCAAATGACCAGTTTCAATGACTGGAGAGAAACATTTTGCAATCAACGCCCACCCCAACCCTCCCCCACCTGCCAGTAACTTTACCCTGACCCAGGCTGAACACACACCACTGAACTGTTCATGGAAATTACTGCAATTATCCCAGGTCCCTGGCTATCAGCTTTCAGAATAGTGTGAGATGCAGACTGCATTTATTTCCAGAGAAAGATGAGTTAAACTTCCTTAATCGGAGCTATAACATAAACTCTATGGCCTTGTCAGTTTATAGCAGAGAGCTTTTATCTTTTTTTCAATACACGACGAGAAGACAACAAGTTATAAGCCTCAGTGAAACAAGTGTGTGATAACTTTTAAACTACACGACATCTGTTATTTCTTGCTAACATAATACCTTTTCATTATGTTTCGCTCTTAGGTTAAAAGACATGGCATTGCCAACTACTAAAATGTAAAGGTTGAGATCACACAAATTACGCTATTACTTTGAACATCAAACTGAATAACTTAGTCATCACTTTAAACGTCACACCAAAATAATGATCTAAGTTACCTACAATTGGGCAAACATTCCAAAGGCTGCCAAACTCAGTGAAACCCACAAACCATCTGTTGAACTGTGATTGGGTGACATCAAACCACTCACATTTGAAGACGCCCCAAGGACCACGGACAGCAGAACTCGATATTTGTTTTTCTGTTCCACATAAGTGTGTGTGTGTGTGTGCTCAAAGTCATACCTGCCAGATTGCCAGGTCTCTGTAGTGTGGCAGTAGCATAGAGCTCGTGGGATATCTTGTACTGGTCGGAGGCGTGGTGAGCAGCCAGTCGTTTGGGAGATAGGGTTGCGTAGCTCCCTATGCCTGAACTCATCTAGGGATTCACATAGAAATATGGGGGTGTAGAACAGACATGCTTATCTATTGAGTTCTATGCATTGAATGTCTATGCGTTGATACACACCTGGTGCAGCGGTGACGATGAAGCGCTAGCCCCTCCCCCGGCAACGGTGTTGTTGGGCGGGGACCCCACCCTGTGCGGAGACCCAGAGCCTCCTGTTGTCGCAGCGACAGTGGTGCTGTAACCACGGCAACAATTACAGTCATTGTGATCAACAGCTTTTTTCAGCATCAGCCTTTTTATTTGAATTATCTAACAACATTTATTCTCTTACCTAATGCTGTTGATCCTCCATACAAACCAACCAGTTGCATTCAATCTATCATCCAATGACATTCACACCACTTCCAAACCAACCAATGACATTCAGATCTCTTCCAAACCATCCAATGACATTCACACCACTTCCAAACCATCCAATGACATTCACACCACTTCCAAACCATCCAATGACATTCAGACCACTTCCAAACCATCCAATGACATTCAGACCACTTCCAAACCATCCAATGACATTCAGACCACTTCCAAACCATCCAATGACATTCACACCACTTCCAAACCATCCAATGACATTCACACCACTTCCAAACCATCCAATGACATTCACACCACCTGCAAACCATCCAATGACATTCAGACCTCTTCCAAACCATCCAATGACATTCAGACCACTTCCAAACCATCCAATGACATTCAGACCACTTCCAAACCATCCAATGACATTCACACCACTTGCAAACCATTCAATGACATTCAGACCTCTTCCAAACCATCCAATGACATTCAGACCACTTCCAAACAAACCAAAGACATTTAGTCCCCTTCCAAATCAGACAGTAAAATTAAATCCCCATACCAACTAACCAATGGCATTCACTATAGTTCAGAACCAACCAATGACGTTCAATCCCCTTTCCAAACCAACCAATGGAACGGCCCTACCTGTAGGACTTGGCCAGTCGGTTGGCTGGGGACTGTTTGTTGGGTGAGGATGAAGGGGAAGAGGAAGGCAGGCGCTGGGTGGTGACGTAGCCTGGTGAATCTGAGGCAGAGCCCAGGCGCTGCAGCTTGTTCGGAGAACCGGAACCTCCAACTCCCCCTCCACCTGTCAGGGGAGAACTCACACGCTGGGCCGGCAAGGTGGAACTGGAGTAATAGTGACCTGGGATGAGATGAGAACTGAACTTAGAACCGTGCTGGAGAACCCCAACACTCCTACTCTCACCCTAGGCCAGTTGTACATTCGCATGGCATCATTCCTGACGTCTGTCCTGATATTATCTTGACACTAAAGTGCTGTTTTTCTGTGCGCCCTCGGCCGTCCAATCGGAACTTTTACCAGCAGTCTGCGGCTGTGCGTCCGGCAGGTGGAAGGCACTCCCGTGGCTCTGAGAGAAGGAATCTCCGCCTCCCGCCGCCTGCTGCTGGGCCGCACGGCTGGACGTCACCTGGGGGAGAAAGACGGCGTTAGACTGCCGTGTCAACACACCACTTTTCTCTATGCCTGTACGAGGAAAGGGACGGAGATTAGATGTGGATGTGCATTTTGAACTTCCACAGTTGTCCCGTTCATTTTAAGTAGGGCTGGACGATGGGGCGAAAAGATGACAGCACTGTGTATTCCCGAATTTGTTCGACGTCATATGGATGACGACATATTAAGAGGTTATATAACCAGGTTGAAAATGACGATCAGACATCACAGTCAGGATCAATATTCGAATGATCTCGTAAAGCAGATGCTCAAGCTAATACAACAGATCTTATACAGTAGGGGTACCGAGATGTTTTTCTGGGGGGACATTGTTTAAATTAATCTCCGTCCCAGAGCTTGATGAAGGGACATTCCCACTCTGCAATACAGTGGCAGGTGTGCCAGACACCCCTGTCACCCCAGCGTACGTCCACCATATGTCTTCATTCCTAGGAGCTCCTCCATCACTTGCTGATGGATGTCACCAAGTATAACAATCTAAAGGTGAACAACACACACACATCCAAACCCTCGTCTGGCGGACCATGAAGCAGTGCATTTCCCCCCCGTAATAAGCTCATGTCGGCTGTTTACACTGACTCCGGTTCCAGTAACTCCGGTTCCAGTAACTCCGGTTCCAGTAACTCCGGTTCCAGTAACTCCGGTTCCAGTAACTCCGGTTCCAACACTTTACGGCTCCTGCTGTTTAAAACCTGCCGTCGTTACTTGAGGGTTATTGGCTCTTCTAGTGTGGGTCAGTGCCACATGAGTCAAAGATGCCACAACCGTGGAAAGATGTTTGTATAGGTGCAGAAGAGGATCCCATTCAAGGGAGGAGTCTGCATCAGCTGTGACCAAATGTTTGGCCATTTATCTGTGTTTCCGGTTTTGCAGAAATGCGCTTAGCACAACATTGTTTGCGAAGGCAATGAGAAATGACCAACTGTTTCGCAAACAAAGAACACATTGCTGTGGTCATTAGATTATAATGGAGATCAACTTGAACACAGTTTCATTATAAGTATCTTAGCAATCAAGAAAAACGAACAAATCAGGCCAGATTGCAGCCCGGCAGCAAACATTAATCAAGTATTTGCTTCACGGTAGTTTTCTGCACTCCTTCACGTAACACAAGTAGTTATGAATGCAATGGTTTTGGATTGTTAGGATAATTAATTTTCATGTTGAGTTTGTGCTGTAGTGAGTGACCTGGCAGGGTCCTGATGACAGAACCCTCACAAAATAAGTCTGGCTTGACTACCGAACTTTCCAGAAATCAGACCCATTTCATTCAGACCCATTTCATTCAGACCCATTTCATTCAGTACAATACTTCTGAAATTGGAAAAGTGAGTATATCCTTTGATTTGGTACTTTTGATGTGAGCAAATCAATGTCACATTATAATGTTATGTCAGCTACAATGATGTGATGTTAGTTGATAATTATCCTTATTAAGGTTGGGTTTACAGTGAGGGCAAGCTCCAAGGCTGGTCCTCCTATTGAAGCGGCACGTTTTGAAATGCAGCGAATCCCATCGTTTCTGCCTTGGGGGTAGAGATATTCCTCCAGAACAAGGTTAATGAAAAAAACGTACACACACACACACACACACACACAGCACACACACAACACACACAACACACACAGAGAACATGCTGGCTGAGACTCACTGGCAGAGAGCCTACTACGAAAGTATTTCTCTATTAGAAGCAAAATAATGTTTTCTTTGATCACAGTGGCTGGTTTCCATGGTTGGTTTCATGCACTACCAAAAGTCGTACACTAACCCCTATTTAGTGCACTTCGTCTGAGTGAGGGCGTTGGTGCCAGCCAGTGCCCTATATAAGGAAAACCATTTGGGTGGCATCCTGGGGTGGTCTGTGTTCAGACATCCGGGTTACTCGGTCCTACACCTCCATCTGCTATGAAATATTCACCCAGATGCCCACAGTGGTGCTAACACAGTGAAGGAGAACCATCTTCTGAACATCCACCACGGACCCACCCAAAAAAACTGTCTGACATGAGGCCGGCAGTAAAGTGAATTGGGACCAAAATATCCCGCCAACTGGACAGTTTCTTCCCCCGGTGTCGTGGTCCTCAGCATCTGACCACCTGTCCCGCAGAGACCGACCAAGCCACATCGGGTCTCCTTGTGCGAAGTGCGTAGATAGAACAGTGGTAGTTGTGGTGCAGCGGCTTACGTAAAGGGAGACAAACGGACGCGCAAACAATATCTCTAGGACTGCCAGAGAGTACTACATTCCAGTGTTCAGCCCTGGAGTGTCCCGGAGCGCATGGTAGGTGCCGGACCTCTCTTCATTATAGAATCACAAGTACCTTTGTGGTATAAATACCTTACTAGTATAAGAAGCTCTACGCTAGGCGAGGCTGGGTTATATAATCAGTCTATCCTGGCCTGGAGAGGACTATGCAGCCAGCACAACTCAGAGCATCTCCCCGATCAACCTGACAGGGCCAAACATCATTAGAGCTACATGCAGAGACAGAGAGACAGAGAGACAGTGAGAGGGAGAAAGAGAGAGAGAGAGAGAGAGGGGAATAAAGGGAGAGAGAGACAGAGGAAGATAGGGAGAGAGAGAGAGAAAGAGGAGGTTGAGGAGGGGGGATTGAAAAAGAGGACAGGACCATTCATTCTTTTATAATGGAAGGGGGAAAAAAGACAACAGAATCTGGCGTACGTTAATGACAAAACTGTTCCAAGGACAATACAACCTTGCTAAGACATTTCCCATGTCCTGTGTTTCACCACAAGCAACTTGATTTTGTCTGTCCTATCAGACGTGATCATAACACACAAGTGAAATACCTCATTCGAACGTGAACAAACTACAGTAATACTGGGATGGGTTGAAACATTCATGGACATTGCGATTGCTGTGGTTAGCAAATCTGACTTGGCGATAAATATAAATATATATTTTTCCATTTAGTCCTTTTTATTGGAATTTTTGCAGGATTTTGAAATTTAGTCAAACTAAATCATTTTTGCTCTACTCTGAGGATTTATTCAGAGATAAAAGGAAAAAAAGACTGTCTTTCCTAAATAAACTCACCTCATTCATCTAGAACAGAGGTCTCAAACCGGTTCCACAGAGGGCCGAGTGTCTGCAGGTTTTCGCTCTCACCTTGTACTTAATTGACTAATTAGTTCACTAATTGGTTCGTTTCTACCCCCACCTGGTTGTTTAGGTCTGAACTGGGAACCAATTTAAAGGAAAACCCAAAAACCTGCAGACACATGGCCCTCCATGGAACCGGTTTGAGACCTCTGATCTAGAATGTTAGTGAAATGTCTAAGTGTGTTTTGCGACGGCACACATTTGAAGTCTGGTTCATGTGAGAGGAGCAAGTTTAGGGTTAAGGGTTATGTTTTTGGGGTTCAGGACATTAACAAATTAGGTTAGGATTGTAGTTGGGTTAAGCTTAGAAAAGAATTTTTTTTACATTTTGAACAGGAAGATTTTTGGAGTCCCCAAGGGATCGTAATGTTTCAGCAGACACTGAATTAGCTGAAGCTGAAATGTCGGAGTAGCAAATCAGCCTCTCAAGCAGGCAGCAGGGGGGTTGTGCGTGGTGAAGTGAGCCGGAAACAGGAGGGAGATTGTGATCGTTAAAACATCGACTCACGCAGGCTAGGTGAAGTTACCTAAGCTTGTTGTTTCTCATCTCTACTGATTGCATAGAAGGTGTCTTGGCAGTGTCAAACCAAAGACAATCTAATTAACCTACAGCAGGGGGGAAAAAGTACACCCTCTGGAAAGTTTTCTTTTTCTTTTTACATAATTGGACAGTCGGATAATTGAACTGAATTTCAACAAGAGGCATTGATAATGCTAACAAAATTAACAAATCACACCAAGAACAATTGACTTTGATGCAATTAAAATAAATAAAAATGCAATTTCCTTAATCAGATGAAGATAGCATACCCCTACCATCATTCTCACAGAAAATTCGGAATGGTGCACCAAAACATGTGCAAAAGATTAGAATGTTTTTAGATTGTAACCTGAGAGGGTCCAGCCTTCCATAAAGAATAGAAAACTGGTCTGGTTTTATCTTAACCACATGGGTGTGTGGTAAGCAATCTAGGACAAGCCAATCCATCAAATTCAGCCCAAGAGATGACCCCAAGATGCTCATAGAAGTCTCTAAAAACCCCAGGGTAAGACCAAGGGATCCACAGACCTCTCTTGTCACAATCAATATTGAAGAGCACGAGTCAACTGTCAGAAAAAGTTGGCACAAGCTTGTACTACCGTGGTAGGTCAGAAAGGAAGGAACCTCGGCTCTCAAAAAAGAATATCAAGATAGGACGTTTGCCAGGCCAAACCTGGGTAAAGACCAACACTGCTGGAACAAAGGGCTTTGCATAGACGAGTCAAGGGTGGAGTTGCTTGGCCGCAGTGACAAATGCCATGTTTGTGGAAAATGAAACACTGCCTTTAAACAGAAGAACCTGATACCAAAAACAAAGGCGATGGCATTATGGTCTGGGGCTGCTTTGCTGCTTCAAGGCCTAGTCAACATGCCATCATTGACAATCATGAATTCAATATTGTGTTGAGAATTTTTTAATATTTTTTTTGTCTGTCAAAAAGCTGACGCTTAACCGAACATGGATGTTGCAGCAAGACAATGATCCACAACACACAAGCAAAGTAGCTTGGGCAGCACTAGCTATTGAAGCTAGTTTCTGTTTCTGATTTGTGATTAAAACATTATTGCAAAGTATATTCATTTATTGTCACTAGTTAAATTAGGTTACCTTTATCTGTCAATAGTGAAAATAAGACACATTAGACACATGAATGTGTCTAAATATGTATATAAAAAAAAGAGAACTTCCCTGGGGGTATACTTACTTATCAAATGATTGAAGCTACCTGATATTAACCAGTCAGCCTGTCTGTTTGTTCCTGTAGCCTGTAATTATAGTTATAATCTATTAATTAGCCAGATATCAACTCTCGGAGGCTCTAGCATGAATTTTCGTCTGTGATTAGATGACAACAAGCCATAAAAAACAACACATGTGGAAGTTTAAGGGAAATGTTCAATTTGTCACATCGCTATTCGTCCCCACAAGGATAGTAAAAGGTGTGCATGTGTGTGTCTGTGTGTGTGTGTGTGTCAGTGTGTCTGGATTTGGTATACTGCAAACCTGACATTAATTGGCACTTCCTTTCCTTGAGTAATTAGCAACATTCTGAGCTGTTTCCTTATGTATTATTCATCAGCATGCACAGCTAGCAAAATATAACATTTGGCCCTCAATGCAGGGAGTAGCCTATCTTTTAATGAAGCTTTGCAGCTGGTGGCAAATAGCAGGTGTGTTGGTGCATGCGTATGCCTAGGTTTGCGTGGGTGAGCATCTGTGTGTATGCATGTGTGTGTGTGTGTGTGTGTGTGTATGTGTGTGTATGTACGTGTGTGTGTGTGTGTGTATATATATATATATATATATATATATATATACTGTAGAAGTCAGCCAGCTTTTAAGGAAATAAACACAGGGAATAAATGTCTCCTGCAGGCTAGAGGATAATTGGACTTCTCTTGATCAGTGCGAGGAGATTAACACGCGTTCACCTCCTTTTACAAATTACTAAAGAAAACTAAACCTGCATCACCATGTGAAATTACACATTGCTAATTTCACTGTTCCATTGTACCTTCTGCGTAGCTCAATTAAACAGTGTTACACGCATTGGTCATCTAAACTCTAGAAACCAATTACACACACGCACACTAACACACACACACACGTAAACACATACACTAGCCTTATGGAGGGCACCAGATTAGACCACACAACATGCTGTCCAAGAGTCTTTTAGCCTACACTGAGGAAACAAGTCAAACTTGACTTCACAAGATGAATTTAAAGAGTATCCTAAAAGGTACATCTGCAGACAGCGAGAAGAGAGGAGCTGGGACACATCGAGCCAGGTGAAGGGCTGCTGCCTGCTAGCTTTCCCTATTAGCCTCAAACTTGGCTAGGAAGCTAAACTCTACCTGGCTCCTTGCCTCCTTTGGAACAGGACACAATGTTCTCTTCGACTGATGGAAAACTCTGTTGACTGTTGACCATGAAGTAGCGTAGGTGAGTAACTATGCCTCGAAAGGTATCGACTGTGTTCCCAAACACTGAGGCAGTCCATGTCGAGAACACCTATTCTCAACTTATTCACCTGGTTAAATGACAATATAATCAATAAAAACACATGATCCACCCCATTCTGGTCATTCCCACCTCATCTTCGTCGTCATCATCACCACTGTTATCATCATCGTCATGGCTGTGATGGCCTACCTGGTTGTAGCTATGCACGGCCCCACCGACCTGTCCGCTACGCTGTGGGGTTGCCGCAGCGCCGCTGTCGCTAAGGGCGAGGGTCTGGTTGCTATGGTAGTTGGCGGAGTACTGGAGCGAAGCCTCCGGGGTGGAGTTGAGCTGCAAAGAACTCTGGGAGAGAAGAGAGGGACCTAGGGAAAGAGAGAGAGAAGGAGAGTGAGAGCAGCTATTTACAACAGTCAGTGCAGCGTTTCAGCCCACGGTGAGTTAGAAAAAGCATACATAATTTATCAGGAGAGGGAGAGGAGGGGAGAGGAGGGGAGATGAGGGGAGATGAGGGGAGAGGAGGGGAGCAGAGAAGAGGGGAAGGAGCTGGATGGAGAAAAAGATAAAGGAGAGACGGGGAGGATAAAAGAAAGGGGTGGAGGAAGAGGTAAAGAACGTAAAAGTCAGAAAGATTATGGGAAGCGAGTGGACAGAGGAGAGGAGGAGGGGAGAGGAGAGGAGGAGGGGAGAGGAGAGGAGGAGGGGAGAGGAGAGGAGGAGGGGAGAGGAGAGGATGAGGGGAGTGGAGAGGAGGAGGGGAGAGGAGAGGAGGAGGAGAGAGGAGAGGAGGAGGGGAGAGGAGAGGAGAGGAGAGGAGGAGGGGAGTGGAGAGGAGGAGGGGAGAGGAGAGGAGGAGGGGAGAGGAGAGGAGGAGGGGAGTGGAGAAGAGAAGAGGGGATAAAGGAGTGCAAAGGAGAGCAGAGAGAGGGGGGGTGAAAACCTGATTTGAGGAGAGCGAGTGACCATGGGTATCTCCTTTAATTACAGCTGTCTTTTTCTACATTTCTGTCATTGTTGTCGTCTGGGTCTCTTGGCCTAGAATCCCTTCATTTGGTATCTGTGGACGGCTGTCACTCTACTGGGGCATGTTTAAACTCTATCTCTCTCTTCTCACACACACACACACACACACACACTAGAGCATGTTTACACTATTAGTTTACAAGAGCATCAGAACGTTAAGAATTCTGGGTAGGAGTGATTGCTTTTCTTTCACCAAAACACACTGCATTAGAAAGCAACACTGCCTGGACTAGAGGGAATGTATGGGCGTACTTACACACACACACACACACACACAGTACACAGACAGACACACACTGCATTTGAGAGTGCTCTGCCGGATGAAGAGGCATACACTCTCTGGAGGACAAAAACTGCTGTTTCCTTCATTACACAGATACACATAAACAAACGGTCTTTCTAACACACACACACACAGGCTCTCTCTAACACACACACACACACACAGTCCCTCTCTCTTACAAACACACAGTCTCTTTACACACACACAAAGTCTCTCCCTAACACACACAGACAAGGTAATGAAGGTGGGGGAACCTATCTAGTTTTACTCAAAGAAAGTCGCTGCAAAGTGACGTTGTCAGTAGCAGCCCAGCAGGTAGATGAGATGCAGGGTGTCCCCGTGACACACAGAGCACATCTGCATCTTCCAGGGGAACCAAACAGCTGAGAAGTTCAGCATCTGGCATCAAGCCTCTTAGCTGTTGGTGAAATGACCTACTTTATACATCTACATTAAATGGCTGAATGTACCTTTGTGGCGGATCGTGTAGGTCTGAGATACATCTCAGTATGATTAAATATTTAACACTAAGGCTATTCTTAACCGCCTACTGGAGAGAAAAGACTCCCTCACTCCCTTTTATTCTCCCAGCCGCTCCCTTTGATGTTTACATCAGCACAGCACAGAAAACACACGCCAAAAACCTTGATTCAGAATAACATTTTCCTTAACCCCTAAAATCTTCCTAACCCCATGCCTAAACCTGACCCTAACCTTAAAATAGTCCTTTTCTTCATGGGCTTTGGCAAAATGTTCCAACAAGGTGAAATCTGCCTCTGTTTTACTATAGTGGTGAGGATTGCTGGCACACACCCATAGACACACTCCCAAATGCGCGCACACACAGTCACACACACACACACACATACACACACATAGACACCCTCACAAACACGCACACACACACTGCGATTACATACCACAAACAGTTTATCAGAGCCACTCCAGCGTGTTCTGAAATTCAGTTTAAAAACATCTCTACATACTCTCCAGCTGCCTTCAGTGACCACCCTAAACCCACTGTAACAAAACACAGGGGGCTTCACTTCACTGCTTCCCTGTGTTATGCTTTCACAGAATCTTTTTTAAGAGCTACCTCTCAGAGGAAGTTAAGCCCTCAATTTTCTCTCATTTTGCCATTACCGCCAGTAAGCCTGGGAATCCAAAATGCACTTTACCTCCTGGACCCCCTGGTGCTAACACCGAACACATCAATATGTTTGTTTTCCTGCTAGAACGAGAGCATCATTCGCTCCTCTGTCTTTGTGCAGTGTGGGATTAAATAAGGAAAATCTGCAGTAGAGTTTCACAGGGTCCTCTCCTCCCCTCCTCCTCTCCTCCTCTCCTCCTTTCCTCCATCCGTCTCCTCCTCTCCTTCACAAAAGAACGACGGTTTATCCAGATTACTCCCTCGCTCCTATGAATTATTGAACGAACGCCACTTTGTGCATCACAGAGAGAAGAGGAATGTCACACACATAGACACACACATGCTCACAGACACACACACACACACACAAAAAAGACATACTCAGACACACAACAAGACTACTCTACGCTTTGTTGTATTAACAGTTTTTTGTCTAATTTAAAGGTTGCCTGGTTCAAAATGGACCGAAGAAACCCTAAAACAGCATGTTTTCTTCTTTCCAGACAAATACTCTCCTTGCCTCTTAGACAGACTTTCAGCACATTTACTATGTATTTAAGAAGCCTAGGGTCATGTCAGCAAGCATAAACAGAACCAATGTAAAATATAATTTCTGAGATGGATTAATGGCTTACAAAGTGACGGCTAAACCTATTTGGGCTAGTGTCGACTGAGAGGAACGGCGCCGGTTTTCCAGCATGTTATTAGAGTCAACGTTACATGTTATCGCTCCTGTTTCCCGAAAGGAGCTCTTAGCTGAAAGTGCATCAGAGGAAACATTTCAAGATAGAGGATAGATTAAATAGATTAAACGAAGAATGCAAGCATTGCAACACACACAGAAAGAAATGCAGAGCCAAACAGCCACTTGGTCAGTAGAAGATAGGAGCTGTCCTTACGTTGTCCTGTGTTGTAGTCCTGGGGATCCAGAATTCCAGACTCCTGGAGTGACCGGATGCAGGAGTCCACCAACTCTAGTCCAGTGGTCAGCTCATCCTCTATGTCCTTCTGGCCATCGGCTGGGAACATTAAGCACAGAGAACAGGTCAGTACGGATGACAGTCGTCACACTATGAAGTGATTTCATGATACACTAGTCAACATTTCATTCCATGACTGCAATATCAGGTTTCATTATTCAGACTATCCCGGACATATGGTATTTAAGCCAAATAAAGAGTGAACATGCCTGCAAAATTTGAGTGAGAAATATATGCATTTGACATTTTACCTTGTGAGTTCCAGCGAAACTGCTCGTCTGCCGAACTACAAGAGAGCAGACACAAGAGCCGTGCATTAAGAAAAAGGAAGTCACCGGGATTCCGCACAATTGGGCAGAGAGCAACAGAGCAGGAAATTCAGCACCGCCAATAAACACAGCCGACAATGGGATGGGCAGGACTGGGGTTCAGCACCACTTCACATTGGACAGCGCCCGGCTGCGCTACAGCCTCTGGCCACTAGGGGATCACAGCGCAGTCTGTCAGGGGAGTCCGGTGCTCAGAAATCTGGACTGGGATTGCTGTTTACAACCTTCATCGGCTGGCTTCTTAAGGCATATTGCCTCTTCCAGTGCAGGCCTTGAATTAGTCATTAAATAGTAAGAAAGACTATATTAACATCAAAACTATTTATAATATAGTTAATATTATTACTATCATTGTTATGCTATATTAATCAAATAATTGATCCCTATGGTGTGTCTTTGACATCCCTGGCTGATCCCCTGGGTTTGTGTGGACCGGGGATACACCAGAGGTTCATGCTGCTCACTGGGCCACCACCACTGGGCAGTCAATGACAGACTGTGTCAGAGTAATTACCTATTTAGAGTACAATGGTAGGTACAGTGTATTACAGACAGCGAGACCATAGAGGAGTATCGAGCTGCTCAGTGTGTGATGGATGTTGGAGGAACACGATGTGCAAATAAACACAAAAACATGAACACAAAGCCTATCAATTCTTGAGGTACTCTCAGTCTTTCTCCGTCTCCCTTCTGTCTTTCTGTTTCTCTCTCTCTCTCTCTCTCTCTCTCTCTCTCAACCTCTTCCTCACAGAAATATTACAGGATGTTATGCAAAAACACACTATTTGTTAGGGTAAAGATAGTAAAACAAGGAAGATTTGACCTTCTGGAAAGAGTATGCCGGTCCCTATGAGGAAAAACACGGTTGGGTTAGGGGTTAGGTTCAGGGTAGAAGGGAAAGTAATGAAACATAAAATGTGTTTGTGTTTTGTACATTTGTCTTGTATTCTTAATAAGCCCCAGGAGTGAAGTAATCAAGAGGTTAGGTTAAATTATATATGTGTGTGTGTGTGTGTGTTTGTGTGGTCCACAAAGTATTTTGGCAGGTTCCCAATAATTGTAAATTTTTTATTACAATAGGAGTCAGTGATAGAATTAGGGTTAATGTAGGTTGAGGCATTACAGGCTAGGGTTAGGCATTAGGGCTACGTCAAGTTTAGGCATAAAGTTAAGTTAGTGAGGTTAAGGATAGATTAGGGTTAGTATTATGTTAAGACTAGGGTAAGGGTGAGATTAAGGGGGAACATTAATTTCTCCCCACAATGACAGACAAATAAACGTGTGAGTGTGTGTGTCTGTGTCTTCCATATTTTTCGTGCCTGAACTTAAGGGTTGTTCGGCTTAAAACAACCTGAGGTAGACAGAACAGACATGTTCCCTGAAATACTTTTGCCCAGTCCCAATGAAACAGCTCGCTGTCTGGTCACAGTAAATAAGCTACAGGTCCTTAAGGGAAATATTACTCTCAAAGAGCTTCATGCTGTCTAGGAAATGCCTTTAAATTCTCCCAGCTGGTAATCCCTTTTTCAAAATAGCTTCTTAAATACGCATCTCCCACTGGTTATTGCTCTCGTGAGTCATCGCACACACAAGTTGTTTAGGATGGAGTGATGCCCATCTCCCTGGCTAGATATGATGCAAACGGTGTTCTGAACGCTACCGTGTTAACACTGGACTCCCAGGGACCCACATCTGCCCAATGATTGTCCGTGTTAACACTGGACTCCCAGGGACCCACATCTGCCCAATGATTGTCCGTGTTAACACTGGACTCCCAGGGACCCACATCTGCCCAATGATTGTCCGTGTTAACACTGGACCCCCAGGGACCCACATCTGCCCAATGATTGTCCGTGTTAACACTGGACTCCCAGGGACCCACATCTGCCCAATGATTGTGGTCACAGCAACACCTTTCCTGCTCGTCACAGAGAGCCTGTCAATCAGCGGAGAAGTAGGATTTAATGCAGTCTGTGTGTGAATGTTGGGATTTTAGCACAGTGAGACGGAGTGAATGACTGTGTCAGATTCAAAACAATAGCAGGGCCATTCCCACTGGGGAAACCGGTACAGAGTCTATCACAGCAGGACCATTCCCACTGGGGAAACAGGTACAGAGTCTATCCCAGCAGGACCATTCCCACTGGGGAAACAGGTACAGAGTCTATCCCAGCAGGACCATTCCCACTGGGGAAACAGGTACAGAGTCTATCCCAGCAGGACCATTCCCACTGGGCAGGGACGTCACTAGAAAATCATGGATGGGGCAGCTAAGCCTCGTTTTGGGGGGTCTGGACATACTCCTCAAAACATATTTTCATCATGCATTTTAAGGGTAACAATGGGTGCAAAATCTATCAAAGTAAGGTTAGTTTTAGTCAAGGTTGGCTAAAAGTATACCTGTCTCATAGTTTGTGATAGAATTTAAGTCATATGAGATCAGTGTCTATCTAAATATTGAAATTAAAGTCCACTCTGTCTTCATTCACCCATCACCAACAAAAGTCACAAAACAGCTGTACTATGTAGCCAAAAAAGACTTTGGTCAACTATAGTTTATAGTAAATGAACATCTGCATACAGTATGTTCTGTTTCTAAGCGAGATTTCTCTGAATCATTCTGAATCATTTCAAACACAGATTTAGTCATTAGCACCTTCATCTCGGAATAAAATCATCACAAAATGTATCATAATAAAAAAAGAAAGAAACATTTAACAACCGGATCTCCCTTCCTCAGAATACCTAGCAATAGGTTAACTTCAAGCCCAAACAAACATGAATGTGTGAAACGCGTACAGTTTGCAACTGTGTTCCTGTTGATGATTATTAGTGACATACAAATGATAGCTAACATAACATTAATGAGAAATTAACATTTCAGTGGTTGGCTAGTGTTGGTTTGTTTTTGTAAACTGCTGTTGTAAAAAGGGCTTTATAAATACATTTGATTGATTGATTGTTGTCGCTAAAAAATACCACCCCCTATTATCGGCCATCGTCCCCAATTATTGGCCACCTTACTATTTTGCTGAAATACATTATAATGTATTTTTATTTGTATTACATATGACAGATCTTAGTCTTCTCTGAAAGTTGTCTACTAGAAAGTTGTAGCTACCGTAGCTTTCTTGTCTTCCAATAAAAATGTAATACTGATCTCTTTGATAGTACATGACGTGTGGTCATGCAGGTCGGATTTCACGAACTGCAACTTGTCTAAACAATTTCCATAAATGACATTTTGACGTTTTTTTTTTTTTCTCCATTTCTATGAAAACTGGTGGTGGGCTAGCTGAAAGGTTAAATTGAAAAGTAAAATGTACCATGGCTTTCCAGTGCTACTACATTTTGAACTTTGAGAATTTACTTCTCCGACCACTAGAAACGTTAGCTACTATTTACAGAAGACAGCGAGCTTCAGATGAGCGAGTTACGTTCAAAGCATCAAACTCTACCAAACATGCTGCCAAATGAACATGATTCTATACAATTTCTATACAATTTGAAAGAAGTTTAGATGTGATGGAAAGGTTGGCAAATTTTTTTTTAATCACTGTGAAAATATATTGATTGATATATTGATTTATTTAGGTGTGGGGGGGGGGGTCAAAAGCCCACCATAGGCATACAGGTACAGTACCACTGTCAAGCCCACCATTACTCTCAGTATCAGTGTGGTGACTTCCAGGTGGCCGTCATTAAAAACATCTCTCTCACACACACATACACACACAAACACACACACACACAGGTCATCTGATTGTGGGACACATCTTGTGTCTACATGGTCCAGGTTCATGAGTTAACATACAGAAGGGATGATGCATTACATTATCCCTGATCATGAGTTAACATACAGGAAGGGATGATGCATTACATCATCCCTTTTCATTAGTAAACATACAGGAGGGGATGATGCATTACATTATGCCTCATCATGAGTAAACATAAAGGAGGGGTTCATATATTACATTATCCCTGATCATTAGTTAACATACAGGAAGGGATCATACATTACATTATCCCTGATCATAAGTTAACATAGAGGGGATCATACATAACATTATCCCTGATCATCAGTTAACAAACAGGAGGGGATCATACATTACATCATCCCTAATCTTATAGATGGATTAGATCCCTTTACAAATCAATTAGCAATGTATCTCCCCAGAGTGATTTCATTATGGGAAGGACAATTAGAGACAGGAATTATGAATCTGGTCATGAAATGTAATCAATGTGACGGTTGGAAAAAACACAGATTACTGAGGAAACAAAAGATAATGATTCAAAAGATTTCTGTAATAATTCACACAAACACACACTTCAGACACACACACACTCACACACACTTCACACACACATACTTTCACACTAACACACACATACAATAAAGCACATTAGCACACACAAACACGCACTCATATCAACACACACACACACCAGCACACATGCACATACATACATAAAGATACACAAACACACCAACTCACAGAAACACACACACCAACAAACCAAGACATAGGCAAACAAACACACACACACACACACACACTAACAAACCAACAAACACACACAAACACAGCCAATTAAAATGGTAGCTCATGTTTCTTTAAGTGTGTTTGCCTCATTAGCTGCAGATCATCTGGACCAGGAATATTTGCCTCTGAAAGCAAGGAGAGACCAGCCAGCCCATCACTGCATCTGTCTGTCAGGCTGGCCAACTGGCTGGATTCACCGCAGTGGGACTGTTCTACCCAGCCAAACAGGGTTCTAATCACAAAGCAATGGGATTGTTCTACCCAGCCAAACTGGGTTCTAATCACAAAGCAGAGTGACTGCTCTAACCGGCCAAACTGGGTTCTAATTACAAAGGAGAGAGACTGCTCTACCCAGCCAAACTCGGTTCTAATCACAAAGCAGAGTGACTGCTCTAACCGGCCAAACTGGGTTCTAATCACAAAGCAGTGGGACTGTTCTATCCAGCCAAACCGGGTTCTAATCACAAAGCAGAGAGACTGCTCTACCCAGCCAAACTGGGTTCTAATCACAAAGCAGAGAAACTGCTCTTCCCAGCCAAACCGGGTTCTAATCACAAAGCAATGGGACTGTTTTACCCAGCCAAACCGGGTTCTAATCACAAAGCAGTGGGACTGTTCTATCCAGCCAAACCGGGTTCTAATCACAAAGCATTAAGGCTATAATACCATTTCCAATTCCAGACCTCAAACGTATACAGATAGATACAGCTACAGTCCCATCCCTCCTTGCCCCTCTCTCACTGATCTCTCACAAACTACCCCCTCTCCCACCTCCCTCCCCCATTTTTTTTCCTCCAGACCTCTCTCGCTTCTCTGCCTAACCTCTCTCATCCCCCTTCTGTCTCAGTCTCCCCACACAATATCTCTGTTGTTTACCCCTGTCGTCCTCCTGCTCTCTCATTTCTTTCTGACATCACTGGGCAAGGCCTTATCTAGTCTCTGCCTCTATCAGCTGTTCAGGAAAGATAAGCTGCATTTACATATTTAATGAGATCAGTAGTGTCCCCCATCAACTCCCTGCCACGGCCAATTCCCTGGAGCCTGAGAGAGAGAGGAGAGGGTAGGAGAGTGAAAGAAACATGGAGAAGAGAGCAGAAGAGAGAGCAAGAGAGAGGAGAGAGAGCAGGACAGAGGGGTGTGTGGGGGTGGAGCGAGAGTGTAGGACAGAGAGCAGAGAGAGAAAGAAAGATAGGACAGTTGCAAACATAAAAGTGCCTTCGTCAGCTGGTCCTGGGACTGACTTCACAAACCTGCTCCACTAACTCTTGTCAGCTGGTCCTGGGGCTGACTTCACAAACCTGCCCCACAAACTCTCGTTAGCTGTTCCTGGAGCTGACTTCTCAAACCTGCTCCACTAACTTTCATTAGCTGTTCCTGGGGCTGACTTCACAAGCCTGCTCCACTAACTCTTGTCAGCTGGTCCTGGGACTGACTTCACAAACCTTCTCCACTAACTCTCGTCAGCTGTTCCTGGGGCTGACTTCACAAACCTTCTCCACTAACTCTCGTCAGCTGTTCCTGGGGCTGACTTCACAAACCTTCTCCACTAACTCTCGTCAGCTGGTCCTGGGGCTGACTTCACAAACCTGCTCCACTAGCTCACTGAAGCCTTGGGACCAGCACATCAAACCAATTTTAACATTAAATAAACCAAGTTAAAACATAGTCAGAACAAAGCAATGTTACCTACTGGAAAATGCCAACCAGAACCTAGCACCAGCCAACTCTACGACCACGTTACTGATCCAATCCTTCACAAATTACTTGCTCAGTGAGCACCGCCATGCTGGTGAGAATGGCCAACGCCGGAAACCTGGCACTCTGTCATAATCACTGGGCCGCAGCAGAGGAAGACAACAGGAAGACAACAGGAAGACAACAGGAAGACAACAGGAAGGTTGTCCGACAAAATATCAAAAATGCCGTGACTTCCACAAACGTGAAGCGTGTCATTCAAAGTTTCAAAGACCTCCTCAGGCCAGAATGGTCTGCCCGTCTTTCCATGTTAGCTCGCTGAGAGTGGCGGACCAGCAGGACGCTGGTCTGCTAGACCAACAAACCCAACTCATGTCTCATGTTATTATTATCAGTGGTCTGTATTGTGGGCGGTGTATTTCTGGCATTTGATTATTGCTATTTCCTGTTATACGTTTAACAAGCCTGAGTAGTATGATATTACTGTATTATACTTCTTATATATTACAGGTCACGTTAACCATCCTGCTACCTATGGGGGTGAATCCAGTATGTCTACTTTAGGGCGTAGCACAGTGACTTAGAAATGTGATATGTCTGTGTCAGGAGGTGGGGACAGAAACCACTGTGGTTAAGCCCCTGCAAACACACACACACACACACACAAACACACAGACACACACACACACACACAGACACACACACACATCATGCTGAACCTGAACATTCCCAGGGGGCTAATGGTGTAATGGGTCCCTCAGTTATACCAAGGGTGGAGAGGATATGAGAAGGGGAAGAGGTGGTGAGAGAGAATAACAGAAGAACAGAGTATAGAAGCAGAAAAAGGACGAGAGACAGAAGGGAACGGAGCAAGAGTGAGAGAGACGAGGGAAGAAAAGAGAAAGAGACAAAGAGGAGGGAGTAGAGAAAGGAAGGGAAACGGAGAGAGCGATTATGCTGACCTGTCTTAGTGTCCTGTATTTACCCTACAAATGGTGCCTCAGATCTGTTGACTTTATTCTGGCGCCATTGGGAATAACATATTAGTGTGTTTTCCAACTCTAACTTTCTTTTTAAATATAGTACGTCTTGGGGGATGATAGTACATGACTTGGGCAGATGACAGTACATGACTTGGGCTGATTATAGTACATGACTTGGGGGGTGATAGTACATGACTAGCTGATGATAGTACATGACTTGGGCTGATGATAGTACATGACTTGGGCTGATGATAGTACATGACCTGGGCTGATGATAGTACATGACTGGCTGATGATAGTACATGACTTGGGCTGATGATAGTACATGACTTGGGTTGATGATAGTACATGACCTGGGCTGATGATAGTACATGACCTGGGCTGATGATAGTACATGACTTGGGCTGATGATAGTACATGACTTGGGTTGATGATAATACATGACCTGGGCTGATGATAGTACATGACTGGCAGATGATAGTACATGACTTGGGCTGATGATAGTACATGACTTGGGCTCAGAGCCAACTGTGTAATGTGTTCACTCCAGGCCAACACACATTCTTGTGTGTGCGTGTGTCATCTGAGTCAGTAAATAAAACGTTGGAGAGCATCCAGAGAACAGGACATGTTTTGCATGGTTAGCATTGTCGGCTCCATGTAGAACCATATTTACTGTATAACAGGATCTGTTCTCACCTAAAGGTCGGCTCTGCATGACGTTGTCACGAGCCTATTGAGATGCCAGACATGGCTCTCTTGTAGTCCCACACAGCGTCCATGTGCACAGGTGCACTTCACACTGCAGTTTGTTAGCCACTGGAACACAACCGCTTGCCTCTGGCACTGTGCATCCTCACTCTTAGTTGGTGCGGGAATTGGCTCACACCTTGCTGTTTTCTGAAGCAGCTGGAGTGTACTGCTGAATTAAACTTTTAAGGCCCTACCACAACCTCCTTACCACAACATCCCTACCACAACCTCCCTACCACAACCTCCTTACCACAACATCCCTACCACAACCTCCCTACCACAACCTCCTTACCACAACCTCCCTACCACAACCTCCCTACCACAACCTCCTTACCACAACCTCCTTACCACAACCTCCTTACCACAACCTCCTTACCACAACCTCCTCACCACAACCTCCTTACCACATTCTCCTTACCACAACCTCCTCACCACAACCTCCTTACCACAACCTCCTTACCACATTCTCCTCACCACAGTCTCCTCACCACAGTCTCCTTACCACAACCTCCTTACCACAACCTCCTTACCACAACCTCCTCACCACAACCTCCTTACTACAGTCTCCTCACCACAGTCTCCTCACCACAGTCTACACACCACAACCTCCTCACCACAACCTCCTTACTACAGTCTCCTCACCACAGTCTACTCACCACAACCTCCTCACCACAGTCTCCTCACCACAACCTCCTTACCACATTCTCCTCACTACAGTCTCCTTACCACAACCCCCTTACCACAGTCTCCTCACTACACTCTCCTTACCACAACCTCCTCACCACAACCTCCTCACCACAACCTCCTTACTACAGTCTCCTCACTACAGTCTCCTTACTACAGTCTCCTCACCACAGTCTCCTCACCACAGTCTACTCACCACAACCTCCTCACCACAGTCTCCTCACCACAACCTCCTCACCACAACCTCCTCACCACAACCTCCTCACCACAGTCTTCTTACCACAACCTCCATACCAGTCTCCTCACCAGTCTCCTCACCACAACCTCCTCACTACAGTCTCCTCACCACATTCTCCTCACCACAGTCTGTTCACCACAGTCTGTTCACTACAGTCTCATCTCTATATAATAAGTATATCACTCAGTAAATCCAACTCTCTACACTTCAATACTTTTACCAGGCATTTTCAAGCAATGAATTGGTCCAGCAGTCTCTCTCACAGCACAATGTGTAGCCTGTTACAGGTTTCTGATGTTTTACTGAATTTTGTGGGCATGAATTTCGGTACCATTTGAATTCCAGCAATTCATCACACGCCCACAGCATTTTACCACAATACATAATTGATGGTATGCTGCAGGAAAACGTTTCAGAGTATTTTACTGTTCATAATTCCCAGAATGACAATGGAACTAAAGGTTTCCATTTCAGTACGGAGTCTTAGCAAGGTGTCCTGTGCACACAGACACACATGGGCAGACAGACACACACCGACTGAGATTCTAAAACACACACACACACTCACACACATTAACTGTAGATGAACCTCTTTTCCTCACACTCCCTCTCCTCACTCATCCGAGTGTGAGGATGGAAATCTATGTCGCTTCTGTGCGGTCGAATGGAGCTGCAAGGTGAAGGAAATCCATCAGTGTGTGTGTTTGTGTGTGTGTTTGTGTGTGTGTGTGTGTTTGTGTGTGTACGTGTGTGTGTGTGTGTGTGTGTGTGTGCATACACATTTTTGACAGGCAAGTCAAAAACACAGGTACATTCTGATACGATTTCATTATCTAACTTCCATGTTTCCTGGATGAGGGTGTGTGTGTGTGTGTGTGTGTTTGTGTGTGTGTGTGTTTTTCTGGTGTGAGTCAGTGATAAAAAAATAGTGTTGTACCAGAGAGCAGACATGTTTTGCATGGTAAACACCATCAGCGTCATGTAGAACCATATTTACCCTATAATAGGGCTTGTTCTCACTTCAAATATTCCTGTAGGACGGGGTGTAGGTCATGCAATGGATGCAGATACATGCAGAGAGCGTCCTATATTCTGGGGCCCATAGACATTTCTAGACATAGTCCTGGATCCTGGGACCCCTAAAGAATTCTAGACCGTGTCCTGGGTCCTGGGCCCCCAAGATATTTCTAGAGTCCTTGGGTGCTGGGACCCCTAGAGATTTCTATATAGAGCCCCGGATGCTGGGACCCGTAGACATTTCTAGACAGTGACCTGGACACCTTAGATATTTCTATACAGAGTGTTGGATGCTGGGACCCCTAGACATTTTCCCACAGGGTCCTACATTCTTGGCCTCTTAGATATGGGTCCTTCCTGTACTGGTTTTGAATGGGCATCAAGTATAAATAATCAAATGAATTAAATAATGTTTAGATTGTAAACAATGTATAGTAAGAAAACAGGTATTTAATAGAAAACTGAAGCATTGTTAGCTTTTACTTGAGCATACTAGCACTCGAAGAAAGGCAAAACTGTTGTTTCAAACTGTTTGATGTATTTTATATTAGATCTTATAGAGTAGAACGGCAAGCTGTTGTAAGACAGATATACACAAGCTAGGAGTTGTAGTTAACGTGTAAAGTTCTAATAAAAACGGTTGTAACTTTTTTGAGCTTAGTGTTTTTCCTTGGTCGATGAAAACCGGCATATGGAGTTTAAAGGGAATGCTGTAATGAACAGGGAAAAAACATCCAGTGAGATGCAGTTCTGTGGGCAAAAAACCTTGTTAATGAGCGAGGTCACAGGGAGAATAGCCAGATTCGTTCAAGCTGACAGAAAAGCCACCAATACTCAAATAATCACTCTTCACAACAGTGGTGTGCAGACCAGCATCTCTAAACGCACAACGCTTCAAACCTTGAAGCAGACAGAAAAAAAAGGGGTCCTATCTGATAGTAGATAGGTGTACCTAATGAGGTGGTTTGTGAGTGTATATCTCTGGAATTGAACTGGCTTCTCTGACATGATACAGTTTCCTGTAGGAATAATATGACATGCTACAGTTTCCTATAGAAATCATTTGACATGCTACAGCTTCGTATAGGAATAATATGACATGCTACAGTTTCCTATAGGAATAATCTGACATGCTACAGTTTCCTATAGGAATAATCTGACATGCTACAGTTTCCTATAGGAATAATCTGACATGCTACAGTTTCCTATAGGAATAATCTGACATGCTACAGTTTCATATAGGAATAATCTGACATGCTACAGTTTCCTTTAGGAATAATCTGACATGCTACAGTTTCCTATAGGAATAATATGACATTAAAAGGTTTCCTATAGGAATGCAAGGATTTAATCCAGTTCCCACTAATTCACAACCACATGTGTGGAATTTCTGGGGGAACTATACCTCAAACTTTCTTAAGACAATAAAAATATAATTCCCAGATTGATAGGCTTTGGTTTACTATATCAACCAATCGTCTTCCACATCACATGACATGCTGTGTGTGTTTTGGAAGTAATTAATAACTCAGGCACACACTGCTTGATTTAGCGCGTGTGCGTGTGTGTTTAAGTGTGTGTGCGTGCGTGTGTGTGAGAGAGAGACAGAGAGAGAGAGAGAGCAAAAAACATTTGAGACACAAATTTACCTGAAAACATGAACACCCATAAATAATTTTAGATCAAATCAAACAACTAAAATAAACCCTTGTATCTCGTAGGCAGAAAACCGTAATGTGTAACCAAAGCAGCGAAATGAGTGACCCGTTACCATGGAAAATGGCCAAAGAGTGGAGCCCCAACGAGGCAGAAGCATGCCCTGTTTAAATCTCTGTATTTTCCTCCATGTCTTCCTCCATTTCAAACATAAGCATAATGTTGTTGCAACCATTTTATCCTTCATTGCTTTCTTATTTTCCACTTGTATCAGCGATGTAAAGAAATGTTTCCCTTGCCAATAAAGCCCTTTGAAATTGAATTGAGCGAGATGAAGAGACGAGAGGAGAAACAGGGAGACATAATGATTGGGGGGAAATCTGATCGATAATTTAATGAAACTGTTCCGTGACTGACTAATGGTAAGGAAAGGAATGGCCCCCTCCCAATGCCTTTCTTCATCTCCCCCCTCCCCCCTCCCTCCCCCCCTACCCCACATTACTTTGGTGCTGACTTTATTATTATTAATTTAGACACATTTTCTCCCATCAGGCACTAATTATTTTCTCAAATACAATAAAACTCTTGTTTTGTGATTGTGTCTGTTTTCACACGTTTATTTTTCACACACTTCCTTCCCTTTTCACAACTGTCACGGGGTCATCTCCCAGAAAGGCGTAGCATTGAGGGTGACTAGAGTGTTAATGGGACGGTTTTTTGGGTATTATGAAAATGGGACATAGAAAAAGATTTCTATTACATAGCTAAAATGAATTTTGCTAATTGTCCCATTTTCACAATACTCACCCAACTGGTATGATACGTCTTAACGATTCAAATTCACCTGTCATAGCCATTCTCAACTTCTTCCACTTGGAGATGAACAGAAATATAAAAATGTAAAATGATAAAAACGCAGTTAAAAAACACATTTTTCTTCTCTCTTATTGCATCCCCTGGTCTCTCTCTACATCCTCTCTTCTCTCACTGTACATTCTAACTGTATCTTTCCCTTTTCTTTCTTCCTCTCAACTGACACCTGTCCCCCAAAGGAGGAAAACACGTGAATCGATAGCCAGCAACAGACATCTGGTGCCCCTGAGTCCTTGGGCTGGGAAAGGGGATCTGTTCTGTGCCAAAGCCGAGTTGATGGCTGTTTTGACGTTGTCCAAAACCTGTAAGTCTGTTGATGTTGTTAACCGGCAGGTTCTCCACCATTCGAGAGGTCTAGCACAGAGACGAGAGTCTTGTTGCTTGTTAATTGTCTTCATTTTTAAATGTTGTTTATTTTAATTTAGTGTTTCTACAAGCAAATAAAGATGGACTGTGCAGATAACATAAAATCCATACAGTACTGTATAAGCCTCTGTAAGTTGTAGCCTGCCACTGCCACTGTGCACTCACTAATGTTTTAAATCAACTGGCAATTTTGCAAAGATGCAGGAATCTGCAGTCATTTTCAGAGCTGTGGACAAAAAGCGAAAGCTAAAATGTGTTTCTATAGTATCGATTTTTTTATATCTCGATCCATGTTATCCATTATTTTCTAGTAAATACACCAAACAGTGGAAGCCTTTTTAAAGGTAAAATAGTTGCCAAATTAAAACAAAAACATCCACCCCGCAACTATTTCCACTAATTTGACTTTCTAGACTCTCGCCACTAGTCTGAAAGAGTGGGGCGGAGGGACGACAAAGAGGGGGGAGTGGGGGGAGCGAGTTGAGGGACCGGGAGGAGAGAGAAGAGGAGGGGACGCAGAGAGTGAGGCAGAGCGATGAAGAGAGAGAAGGAGCGACGGGGGGGGAGGATGGGGGAGGGGGAGGGCAACTTTCTGACAGCTTAATGTTTTTCTTTTAGGCTCCACTGTAAAGGTCACACATCACGGGGAGCAGGTTGACATCGCTCGTCAGCAGGACCCAAACAGGAGCCGAGCCTTCCTCATAGTTCTGTGGACTCAGCTGTCGCGCAAATTACCATCTACGTCATATCGCCGAGTCCACCTTTAACGCAGGGAGACGGGGATTTACTCACTGGCGGGGCGTGTGTGTGTGCCAGTTAGGGTGTGTGGGTGAGTGTTAGCGTGCGTGCGTTAGAGTGTGTTTATTCGAAGTGTGTGTGTGTGTGTGTGTGTGTGTGTGTGTGTGCCACAGTCATCCGCTATAACCGTTCTGTGGCATGCTGAGTGCACTCGCTGAGAGAACAGATGTTACCCATGAGCACCCATGAGAGGAGCCTGTAGAGACGCCCGAACGGTTTTATTGAGCAGAACACTCCTAAGGAGAGGCGTGGGGGGGGGGGGTACCTGCAGAACACACACAGACACACAGACACACACACACACACACACACACTGTCCTGGCCAATCAGTCTTCCCTAAAAGGGGAACACAAGGAACAACACTGTTCTCCACTAGCACACTACACACATTGAGACACTAACAATGGCTTCCAGCTTCAGACTTCTCAGTCATTTAGATGTATTTTTAGGCCTGGTCTGAAAACGGAGGACGGGGAGGGCGATGGCATCTGACACAACGGAGACGGTGAAAGCATCACGAACGATGCCCTAACCATGTCCAGAAGTGCACCACATTAATCAGAGGCCTGAGGGCCTGGTCAAAAGCAGTGGACTATGACTGGGTTAGGGCGCAGTTTGGAACTCAGCCCGGGAAAGGTTGGAGAAGTCTCCTTGAATCTCTGATCAGCCGCTAACACACACTAACATTACAGCTCGCAATATCTAGATGGAGATACTGACATAGTTGTAAGGTCTTATCTGCATCTGAGAAAACACCCCTGTTAGTCACACAATAGAAGATGCCATGCTTCATAAGTAGGCATGTCAGCTGTGGATCTCACACACACACACATACGCACAGACGCACAGGAAGGAACAGACACACAGGAACAGACACAGTGTGAGCCGTTAGACAAAGCTTAGCAAACTGAATCCATCACACATACGGGATAATCACATTACACAGGCAGCACACCAGACGACCAATCACAACATAACACAATATTACACAGGCACCTGACCAGATGACCAACCACAACATAACACAATATCACACAGGCACCAGACCAGATGACCAATCATAACATAACACAATATCACACAGGCACCAGACCAGATGACCAATCATAACATAACACAATATTACACAGGCACCAGACCAGACGACCAATCACAACATAACACAACATCACACAGGCACCAGACCAGACGACCAATCACAACATAACACAATATTACACAGGCACCAGACCAGACGACCAATCACAACATAACACAATATTACACAGGCACCAGACCAGACGACCAATCACAACATAACACAATATCACACAGGCACCAGACCAGACGACCAATCATAACATAACACAATATCACACAGGCACCAGACCAGACGACCAATCACAACATAACACAATATTACACAGGCACCAGACCAGACGACCAATCACAACATAACACAACATCACACAGGCACCAGACCAGACGACCAATCACAACATAACACAATATTACACAGGCACCAGACCAGACGACCAATCACAACATAACACAATATTACACAGGCACCAGACCAGACGACCAATCATAACATAACACAACATCACACAGGCACCAGACCAGACGACCAATCACAACATAACACAACATCACACAGGCACCAGACCAGACGACCAATCACAACATAACACAATATCACACAGGCACCAGACCAGACGACCAATCACAGTTTAACACAAAATCACACAGGCAACGGACCAGACGACCAATCACAACATAACACAATATCACACAGGCAGCTAGGAGGATGACCGCCAGAAGAGGGAGGGCCTGACGCATTAGCATGGAGGCTAAAGACACACGCTAAATGCAGACACACACAAACAGTCACACACACATACACAGTGGGCAAACAGTGTGAAGAAATAAATATAATTACATTTTGCAATCATTCATGCAAAACAGGGGTGGACTAACTATGTCATCACCAGGGAACCGCTTATCATCATCATCATCTCATCAACTGGCTAAAAATAAAATCCAGTGCACCAAAACAGACGCGACACAGAGCGTGACCCCAACGCTCCTGTCCTAAATAAAGATCAGTAATACCGTAAAAGAATTAGTGGCGTTCCCTGTCTGTATTTGTTAAGTCGCACATTTGTGCCAAAAACACTCCCCCATACTGAGGAGTAACACAACTGTCTCACCACATTACCCAGAAAGCATTGTGTCAATTGTTTCAGTGTCAATGGTTTCACTTCAATTTTATTGCCCGCTATGCTTTTCTTCTGCGGGCAGCTTTCTAGAATATCCACCAATTAAGAGTCAGCCCGCCCACACTATATTCTATACGTTCAATATGGCTGTGTAGCGTATACTCGAGGGGAATCGAACATTTTACCTAGCATATTATGTTAATGTTATTTAAATTAAATTATTTTCACGACGACTGAAGTCGTCTAAATAGTCTCTAAGGGGCACTCAGATTCTAGTCAAAGAAAATCCAGATCTTGAGGTGCTTTCCATTAAACAACACACTCAAGGAGAATGGATTGCTTTAATATAATACAGAACTGAACAGACGCGTTCAATACATCTGAAATCAGTGATCCATACTTCATAAAAAAATTATGTAATACTAGAATAAAAATAAGCAAAAATGACCAGTAGATATCTGCAGTTCATGCTTGACGTTAATGTTTAAAATAATATTTTTCTTCAAAAGTAATCAGACATATCAGTTTATCCCGTCTATCAGTTTGCAATGACGTGTAATCTTTTTATACTCGTTTAAGACACTCGTAGTTCTAGCCTTACCACTTTAAACCACCCTGGATAAACTAATACTATTCCAGTCTTGTTCTGCAAAGGAAGACAAGGAGACAAGTTGTGTTGCTGTTTAGAGACAGCGTTCTACACAGTGACCCTTTAAGTATACAAGAATAGTCAACTATAATTTGTCAGCACTCTTATATCACCACCCTTATGATACATGGGAATCGACCGACTTTGGAGAAAAATACACAACAGAAAGAAAGTTGAGGGTTATGGGATGAATGGCCGAGTCAAAGCCCAGATTTTAATCTTACAGAAATTCTCAGGAGGGAGTGCGACAAGCCGACACGAAAGAAAACCCTCAATCATCACACAGTTCAAGCAGTAATGTCAGGAAGAGTGGGCAAAAATTCCTCCCTGTTGATGTAATCAAGACCATTAAAAACCTTAGCTGTCTTCGTCACCTTCACGTTCCTCCTCTCTCTCTACATTATTTAACCTGCATCCTTATCGGCATTGTCTCAGAGGCAGGGGGGAGACACCTGAATCATGACACACACACACACACACACACACACACACAGTCTGAATTCAGTTCCGCTCTGTCCCAGTGTCTCTCACTCAGAGCTGTTAGCATCCAGAAGCAAATTATCACGCTAGTCAGATACTGTCATCCTCTCCTCTCCTGTGCCCCATTCTCCCTTTATCCCTCCCTCCTTGACTCACCCTCCCTCCCCCTTTCCATTAACTGGTATTTCTTTGTCATCTAAAAACAATTTGACTATACTTCTGGCACCTCAAGGTCAGACTCATAATTGCCAAACATCATTTAACAGTTTTTGGACAATCTAGGGCTGTGGTTAATGTACTAATTAACACTGGAATATTAAAGAACACTCCCATGATGACAGTTATCGTGGCCAAGCACACTCTCACACACATCTGTACACGGTCACGGACACACACACACACACACACACAACGCATAGAAACTTCTAATTTTAAGGTGTCACAGAGTCCAGGGATGTTATAGATGAATGTGTCCCTGAGAGAATGGTCCATCCTGGGAGCCAGTTGGCCATTCTGGACACAACCTGTCTCCCCTTAAACCACAGACACACACACACACACACACACTCACAGCGATGAGTTGTGTTACCTGATGCTAGTCATGCTTCCTGCGGTGTCAGAGCCCAGCTTGCATCTCTCCAGCTGGGTGGCCACAATCTGTCTCTCCGCCTCCAGCTCACGGGTCAGCCTTTCAAACTGCAGCTCCTGGACAGAGAGACAGGAAAAACACACATGTAGTACTATACATACAGACAGACAGACAGACAGAGAGACAGACAGACATACACACAGACACACAGACAGACATACAGACAGACAGACAGACAGACAGACAGAGAGACAGACCGACAGACAGACAGAGAGACAGACAGAAAGACAGAAAGACAGACAGACATACAAACAGACACACAGACAGAGAGACAGACAGACATACAGACAGACAGAGAGACAGACAGACAGACAGAAAGACAGACAGACAAAGACAGGCAGACGTAAAGACAGACAGAAAGACACGCATCACACGCGTGTGTATGATCACACACACACACAGACAGACAGATAGACGGACAGATAGAACAACAGACAGACAACTCTCCAGTCAGACTCTAACTGGGCCATGCAACAGTGTGTGTGTTTGGTTTAATTATGACCATGGCAGAAGCAAATCGATAGTTCACTGATCTCTATGGCACTGAATGGGATTGTGTGTGTGTGTGTGTGTGTGTGATCATACACACGCGTGTGCGAGAGAGGAAGATTGATTTTTGAAAGCCATTTGGGAGGACAGAATGAGTTGATCCCCTGTCACAATCTGAAACCTTACCCCAACCCCAACCCAACACATCATCTCCCAACCCCACCCCAACACATCAGCCAGTCCCTCAACCCCACCCCAACACATCAGCCAGTCCCTCAACCCCACCCCAACACATCAGCCAGTCCCTCAACCCCACCCCAACACATCAGCCAGTCCCTCAACCCCACCCCAACTCATCATCACCCAACCCCATACCAACTCATCAGCCAGTCCCTCAACCCCACCCCAACACATCAGCCCCCAACCCCACCCCAACACATCAGCCAGTCCCTCAACCCCACCCCAACACATCAGCCAGTCCCTCAACCCCACCCCAACACATCAGCCAGTCCCACAGCCCCACCCCAACACATCATCACCCAAACCCACCCCAACACATCAGCCCCCAACCCCACCCCAACACATCAGCCAGTCCCTCAACCCCACCCCAACACATCAGCCAGTCCCCCAACCCCACCCCAACACATCAGCCAGTCCCACAGCCCCACCCCAACACATCAGCCAGTCCCTCAACCCCACCCCAACACATCAGCCCCCAACCCCACCCCAACACATCAGCCAGTCCCCCAACCCCACCCCAACACATCAGCCAGTCCCTCAACCCCACCCCAACACATCAGCCAGTCCCTCAACCCCACCCCAACTCATCATCACCCAACCCCATACCAACTCATCAGCCAGTCCCTCAACCCCACCCCAACACATCAGCCAGTCCCTCAACCCCACCCCAACACATCAGCCAGTCCCTCAACCCCACCCCAACACATCATCACCCAAACCCACCCCAACACATCAGCCCCCAACCCCACCCCAACACATCAGCCAGTCCCTCAACCCCACCCCAACACATCAGCCAGTCCCCCAACCCCACCCCAACACATCAGCCAGTCCCACAGCCCCACCCCAACACATCAGCCAGTCCCTCAACCCCACCCCAACACATCAGCCAGTCCCTCAACCCCACCCCAACACATCAGCCAGTCCCCCAACCCCACCCCAACACATCAGCCAGTCCCACAGCCCCACCCCAACACATCAGCCAGTCCCTCAACCCCACCCCAACACATCAGCCCCCAACCCCACCCCAACACATCAGCCAGTCCCCCAACCCCACCCCAACACATCAGCCAGTCCCTCAACCCCACCCCAACACATCAGCCAGTCCCTCAACCCCACCCCAACTCATCATCACCCAACCCCATACCAACTCATCAGCCAGTCCCTCAACCCCACCCCAACACATCAGCCAGTCCCCCAACCCCACCCCAACACATCAGCCAGTCCCACAGCCCCACCCCAACACATCAGCCAGTCCCTCAACCCCACCCCAACACATCAGCCCCCAACCCCACCCCAACACATCAGCCAGTCCCCCAACCCCACCCCAACACATCAGCCAGTCCCTCAACCCCACCCCAACACATCAGCCAGTCCCTCAACCCCACCCCAACACATCAGCCCCCAACCCCACCCCAACACATCAGCCAGTCACAAAACCCCAACCTCTACTCTCCCCACATCTTTTCTCCTCCTGTTTTGACAGAGAAGAGAAATAGACCAGAAGCAAAGCACAATACAAATCTGAACAACTCAATTATCATCTAAGAAAAACATCATTCAGGAAAAGCACCTGCTGGAGTCATGAAAGGAAACAATCCTTTATTTAAATCTGGCCTTGATTCAACAGAACAGATACCGTATTTACCTGCGTAGGTACAATACTCAGGAAGTAGAATGAGTTTAGTCCATCCTGCACTGAGCTGCCCTTTATTACCGTTCACAAAACAGAACAGGGTTCAGTTCTAAAACCATGTGTGTTTGAGTGTGAGTGAGTGTCCGTGAGTGTGTGCGAGGGTGTGTGTGTTTGATGGTGTGTGTGTGTGTGTCCTTGTGGGAGAGAGTGTGTGTGTCAACCAGAATTGAATAGAGGAGAACAGCAGTGCAGACAGCTACAAAGGTCGCTATAGCAACAGTAGAATCCCCCAGAAACCCCTCTGGCATCACTCATCAGCCCAGTGACTCTTCCCACACACACACACACACACACACACACAAGGACCCATGCAGACACAGAGAATTCACAACTTGTAAAGCAAACAGGAGTGCATGGAAATGGGAAGTGAATATAGGGTAAAACTACAGTCAAGTGTGTTTGAGATGAAGACAAAGTTGTCAATCGCTCAGATAATAAACCAAAATCTGGTGTTAATGTGGGTATTAGTGGAGATATAGGCAGAATAGAGGAGTGTGACTTTAATGAGGCCTATTTTCCGTTTCCAGTCCCCCTGGTGTTAGGCGATCACAGTTAAGTGGCCAATCTGCAGATAATAACAGACAGTTTGGGGACAGAGAAAGTGTGTGAGGCCATTAAAATAAGTGACCTTCTGCCTTAAAGCAGTCCTAATCAGAGAGAGACAGACAGAAAAAGAGAGACAGAAAGAGATACAGAGGGAGACAGACAGGAAGAGACACTGAGAGCCGATAACAAGTTAACTTTCCTCGCTCCCTCGTTCCCTCGCTCCCTCGCTCATTTTCCCATCCACACCAAACATTGTCAGTCAATTCCTCATCCCTCTCTCCTCTCCACTCTTCCCTTCGTCTTTTCCTCATCCCACCATTCTGAACTATTTACTCCGGTTCTCCTCCCCCCATCTCTCAGTCTCCCCATTCTGTGCTGCTGCCTGTCATTGGAGATGAAACCAAATTCACTGGCAACAGTTCCTTACAGGGACACAATGAACGCTGTGCATGTGTGTGTCTGTGTGTGTGTGTGTGTCTGTGTGTCCGTGTGTGTGTGTGTCTTTGTGTGTGTGTCTGTGTGTGTCTGTGTGTGTCTGTGTGTGTGTCTGTGTGTGTGTGTGTCTGTGTGTCCGTGTGTGTGTGTGTGTGTCTGTGTGTCTTTGTGTGTGTCTGTGTGTGTCTGTGTGTGCACGTGTGTGTCTGTGTGTGCGCGCGTGCACGTGCATGAACTTGTGTGTATGTGCGTGTCAAATTTTAGACACGCTTTGCAATGCTGTTTGAGCTTCCCATCCGTTAGTGAGGAACACTGAATCATTGTCATGAGAGCGACATGATGACTCCATAGAGGCTGTGTGTCTGAGATAGCCAGGTCTTCTGTTACCAGCCCGGGGGGCTACAGGGCTAGGACACCGTTTAAAAAACTCTAGAACTCCAGCCCCCATACCCACCCCCTCACCTGAAGGGGTGTGGCCTACTACAACTGACCAATCCTCACTGATCCCATAGCCTGAAAGAGTCCTTCCGTTCTGAAGTTCAATTGTTATTAGGATCTTGCTCAACGTGCCCCAACAGACTTCACGATGGCCGTGTTTGGTGTAGATATCTCCTCCGTCTCGTAGGTCAATGGCACATTCACTACCAAAAAGGGTTGCGGGGAGAGCATCTTTCATCCGACACTGTTACGCTGTGGATTTAGTGGTCTCTGCTGCCAGCTCATATAAAAGGCCTGGATCTGAAGGGCGGGAGGTTATGAGACGACGTCCACAGATAGTAACTACCGTAAAACTAAGACTTATGACTCCTACCAGCTGGCCAATAACTTATTTCATTTGAATTATAAATATTCAACACGAAAACGCGACGACACTAAAGAATAAATCATTACGAGAGATCCGGGAAAAAGAAAACGAGAAGGGTGAAAGGGAGAGAGCGAGAAGGAGAGCAAGAATGAAAAAGTTAGAGGGGGTGAGTGAGGGAGACAGATAGAGAGAAAGACAGAGAGGAAGCGCAAATTGTTGATAAAGGCCTGAGGCTGGGTTGGATTAGACCTGACATTGTCTGGTTGCAAAATAAACACACCTTTCAGTGGATGTCTCACAAACACACACACACACACACACACACACACACATAGTGTTAAGCTTGATTTTCGAGAGGTTTGTTCGTGTTACCCTCTCTGCACCCCTTTCTTACTCTCACTTTCTCATTACAGAACAGCTCTGGTCTGGTCTGCCTTGTTACAAAGGAACAGGCTGGGGAAGGGCAGAGAAAGACAAGGCCCGGATACTAAGAGACACGGTAGCTGGGATGGAGAGATGGAGGGATCGATAGATGGAGGACTGGAGAGATGCAGAGATAGAGACTGGATGGAGGGATGCAAGGATTAAACATTTGATGAAGGGATGAGTAGTTGGGCTGTCAAAATGATTACATAAGTGCATCGTCGCGATTGTTTGAGCCAGTTCGCAATTATTTTTTATGACAACGATCTTTTTTCACAATATTTTGATTCCAAAATCACGTTTCCAATCTAAATAAGGAAATAAAAAATAAAAAGCTCTCAAAAAATAACACGCAAATTATGTCAGTTTCCATCAGTTAGAATGTCTAGCGTATGGATGCAGAATAGTTTAAGTCGCTTAATTGTCACATCGACAAAAAAAACAACACTTGTAATCTGACTTTTGTCATTTCCATCCATATTTCCTAATTAGATAATGCGCATTAAAATGCATGGATAGAAAAATACGTTGTCCCATTGTATTTTAATGTTTGAAAATAAAATTAATCGTCCTTGTAAATGTTTAACTAATTTAATTAAATGAGCGTTGAAACACGTTTTGTTACATCGGGAAGGCTATTTCAAATAACTAGGCTATTATATTTGCCGGAGAGCGAGAGCTGAAAAGTCACGATGCGCAGGAAAATGTGCATGGCATTGCTTTGCGGTTGCATTTTGTGAAGAGCAATCGTTAACAACATTGATTAAGTGGTAGTTCCAATGCCGAACACACCTGCACCGCCCTGGGCGCATTTTGTTTTTAAGCTAAATGAAAGAGCGGAGCCCAATAATTTTGAGGAGGCAAATAGTTGTATTAGCACCAGAAAGGTGGCGCGTGAAAGCGCAAACACCGCAAATCTGAAGAACCATCTCAAATATTTTTAGGCCTACAATATTTTTAGGCTTACACTATAATACTACAATACAATTTACAATATAAACAATGACATATTTAATAGCAATTATTTGCGCAGCAATTAATCTTCAACTAAAATGTCATAATCGTGACAGCATAATGAGTAGTGGAGATAGGGTGGAGGGATGAGGGAAGGATGGAGGGTTACACAGTGGATGGAGATGTAGGATGTTGAGATGGGATGAGGGATGGACTGATAAAGAAGGTGGATGAAGAGATGGAGGACAGATGGAAAATGGGACAGATGCAGAGATGGAGGGATGGCTGGAATGATTGGGTGGATCAAGGGATGTAGGGGTGGAGAGATCGAGGGATGGAGGGAGAGATGGAGGGATAGAGGGAGGGATGAGTGATGGACGGATGAGAGATGGAGGGATACAGGGATGGAGGGAGAGATGGAGGGATAGAGGGTTGGAGCGATAAGAGATGGAGGGATAGATGGTTGGATGGATGAGAGATGGAGAGACAGAGGGATGAGAGTTGGAGGGATGAAAGATGCAGAGATAGAGGGTTGGAGGGATGAGAGATGCAGAGATAGAGGGTTGGAGGGATGAGAGATGGAGGGACAGAGGGATGGAGAGTTGGAGGGATGAGAGATGGAGGAACGGAGGGATGGAGGTTGGAGGGATGAGAGTTGGAGGGATGAGAGATGCAGAGATAGAGGGTTGGAGGAACAAGAGATGGAGGGATGAGAGATGAAAGGACAGACAGTTGGAGAGGGTGGAGATGTGTATAGTTGGAGCATGGGGAATGGCACAAACATAGTTGGACATAACTGAGCTCTTGATAATAATGCTTGTGTATAATATCCTGTGTTTCATGTGGAGAGTCAAAGAACTTCAAAGAGGCAGAACTTCAGAGTGATTTCTTCTGTGACGTGTGGTCTCATTAAGAACATGGTAAGAGAAGGCTCTCCTAACCGACACTTCCACTTCTCCATAACCATCCCTGTGACTCTCCATCGCTTGGCATCACTCTCTCTCTCCCTTACTATCTCTCCTTGCCTGTCTGTCTGCCTGTCTGTCTGTCTGTTTATGCTCTGTTTAATAGCCAATTTAAGAGCCCTTTTATAAACAAACAACACTAGACAAACACAATTCTCTGTCTTCCTCGCCAGGGCCTGACAACACACACACAGGAACAATTGTCTCTCTCATGCCAGGGGAAGCAGAAAAACAACTTAAGGCCTCCATGCTGTCCTAAAACTGTCTGCTTTCCAACAGGAGAAAAAGTTCACTATCTCTCGTTACAATGCAGAGAAACAAACAACGGAAGAAAAGAACAGCATCTGTCTTTTCTAGGTCCTAACTATGGAAAATAAGGCTCTGAGGGGATTTCTTAATTGGGCGTATTCCACTGATAACCACAAGATACTCCAGTGTTCAACCACAGACATTTAACACAGGTGGAAGCAAAAATAAAATGGTTACTGTCATTAAGTAGCATTTCCTAGTATTTCACAACATCTTAAAACTTATTTGGCAGTCAATTTTTATAGACTAAGCATAATCATATACAGTGGGGAGAACAAGTATTTGATACACCGATTTTGCAGGTTTTCCCACTTACAAAGCATGTCTGTAATTTCTATCATAGGTACTCTTCAACTGTGAGTGACGGAATCTAAAACAAAAATCACATTGTATGATTTTTAAGTAATTAATTTGCATTTTATTGCATGACATAAGTATTTGATACATCAGAAAACAGAACTTAATATTTGGTACAGAGACCTTTGTTTCCAAAGATTTTTTATTGGGTTCAGGTCTAGAGACTGGCTAGGCCACTCCAGGACCTTGAGATGCTTCTTACGCAGCCACTCCTTAGTTGCCCTGGCTGTGTGTTTCGGGTCGTTGACATGCTGGAAGACCCAGCCACGACCCATCTTCAATGTTCTTACTGAGGGAAGGAGGTTGTTGGCCAAGATCTCACGATACATTGCCCCATCCATCCTCCCCTCAATACGGTGTAGTCATCCTGTCCCCTTTGCAGAAAAGCATCCCCAAAGAATGATGTTTCCACCTCCATACTTCACGGTTGGGATGGTGTTCTTGGGGTTGTACTCATCCTTCTTCTTCCTCCGAACACGGCGAGTGGAGTTTAGACCAAAAAGCCCTATTTTTGTCTCATCAGACCACATGACCTTCTCCCATTTATCCAGATGGTCATTGGCAAACTTCAGACGGGCCTGGACATGCGCTGGCTTGAGCAGGGGGACCTTGCGTGCGCTGCAGTATTTTAATCCATGACAGCGTATTGTGTTACTAATGGTTTTCTTTGAGACTGTGGTCCCAGCTCTCTTCAGGTCATTGACCAGGTCCTGCCGTGTAGTTCTGGGCTGATCCCTCACCTTCCTCATGATCATTGATGGTGGGGGTGAGATCTTGCATGGAGCCCCAGACCGAGGGAGATTGACCGTCATCTTGAACTTCTAAAATTTTCTAATAATTGCGCCAACAGTTGTTGCCTTCTCACCAAGCTGCTTGCCTATTGTCCTGTAGCCCATCCCAGCCTAGTGCAGGTTTACAATTCTTTCCCAGATGTCCTTACACAGCTCTCTGGTCTTGGCCATTGTGGAGAGGTTGGAGTCTGTTTGATTGAGTGTGTGGACAGGTGTCTTTTATACAGGTAACGAGTTCAAACAGGTGCAGTTAATACAAGTAATGAGTGGAGAACAGGAGGGCTTCTTAAAGAAAAAGTAACAGGTCTGTGAGAGCTGGAATTCTTACTGGTTGGTAGGTGATCAAATACGTATGTCATGCAATACAATTAAAATTAATTATTTAAAAATCATACAATGTGATTTCCTGGATTTTTGTTTTAGATTCCGTCTCTCACAGTTGAAGTGTACCTATGATAAAAATTACAGACCTCTACAGGCTTTGTAAGTAGGAAAACCTGCAAAATTGGCAGTGTATCAAATACTTGTTCTCCCCACTCTATTGTGACCCCTGAAAGTTTGTGCTGCAAAACTATGCATGAAAAATCTATCATAGTTGTGTAGTTGCAGCAAATGTAAAATAATACAAATGTATACATCTTGTGGGCTTTCTGATATATTAGCGATGTATCTTTATGTGAAGTATAAACACTCTCTTGGTGTTTATACTCACCCTTCCTGGACATATTGAGACCTGACAGAATTTGACTGATTTGTGAATTTATATGTGAAACCACCGTCACCTAAATGCTTTTCGGTCAATGGCAGACTTTTTGCTTAAGGTACTAATCTGAAAAAAATCACTTAATCTGAAATGTATCACTTAATCTGAAATGTGTCACTTAATCTGAAATGTGTCACTTGATCTGAAATGTATCACTTGATCTGAAATGTATCACTTAATCTGAAATATGTCACTTAATCTGAAATATGTCACTTAATCTGAAATGTATCACTTAATCTGAAATATGTCACTTAATCTGAAATATGTCACTTAATCTGAAATGTATCACTTAATCTGAAGTGTGTCACTTAATCTGAAATGTATCACTTAATCTGAAGTGTGTCACTTGATCTGAAATGTATCACTTGATATGAAATGTATCACTTGATATGAAATGTATCACTTGATCTGAAATGTATCACTTAAAATGTATTATGTCAATCGTTATGGGATCGCCTCAGTGGGGGAAGGACAAATTAAACCCATGTCATAGCTCTCGTGCCAGATTGACCTCACCGGGAGTGAGAGAGCAGCAAACTCTAAGGGATTTATAAACCTTGACACAATTGTTTTTTCGTTACTTCACTTTAACCTTGCATACATCATTATACCACGGTGCTGGACTGCAGAGCAGCAAGGAGAACTACAAGGCCCAATATTCAGGCTAATCTGAAGCCCTACTTTCTCACAAAGGCACTTTGTTCTGCCACCCCTGGTCTCAGAGCCACCCCACCCGTATAAGAGAGCTGCCGACACTAAAGCCAGTAGGTCTTCTGTTTTCACATCAGTGGTGGGAACGGCTTCTCCTGAAGCTCCCTCATGAGCCCTTCCTTTTTTAAACCATTAAGCGTTTTTTATTGATTGCATGAATTTCATCCGTTGAGCACCCTCCACTTTGTTCACACTCAAGTGTCCCGAAGACGATATAACATACAGATAAATGATTATGGGTCTGGTACTGTAATATTGCATTATGGGTGCAGCCAACTATAATCCTCCATTTGCTTTTTACATACCTCTCGCATTTAACAGCATAGCTTAGACACTTAAAAAAAAAAAAAACTTATGAGGAGCAAGTTCCAAATGATCACCCAGGGTTCCATTTAAAAAGTGTCTCATCCAGACTGCTTTTCATAAAACATGAGTGAATGTGAGGATGTAATAACAGCGATGGCAGCAAATCAAACAGAAGAAGTTATCTTAAGTATCAGAGTATCATACCTCCCTCTTCATCCGTGTTAGAGCTGATGCGCTGACCTCGGTGGACTGACGGGAGCATGAGATTGGGTTCACACTGTGAATGTGGATTTTGAGTGAGACAAAATGTCACCTGCAAAGGTCACGTCCCAAATGCCATTGCGGCTCTTTGTCCAAGACGTGGTGCGTGCGTGTGTGTGTGTGTGTGTGAAGAGGTTTTACCATTTAAATAGTAAAAAAAAGAAGAATATCCCCAAAACCGTGGTTAAAACCATGTGGGAAGAAGTCCCCAGGGACAAACATACAATCAGAGTTATTGTTGGTTAAGGCATAACATTTAGAAATACCTTTTAGGCAAATTAGGGTTATGTTTTGGGGGTAGGTTAGGTTAAGGATAGGGCTAGCATTGGTACCCATACAGAAATCTAATATATGGCAATATATGTATGTAAATTACATGTCTTATATGAGCATATATGTTGTAAACATATATTTGGTGTGACCAACATATGTCAAAATAAAAAAGAATTGGCCATTTTTAAATGTCAGATTGAAATATGTAATTAACGTATATGATCAGGTATTTTAAAATGTATTTAAGTCTTTTAATGTATATGTCCATGCATGGCCATACAATAATGCTCAGAAGTTTGCATACCCTGGCAAAAACCGTGACATTTTGGAATTGATTTTGAAATGCAGAAATGATCAGTCATCTTTTATTCTAGGATGGTGATCATATGAAACCATTTATTATTACATTTTTGTTTGGCTCCTTTTTAAATCATAAAGTTAAAAGAAATCACCTAAATGGCCCTGATCAAAAGTTTACAAACCCTTGAATGTCTGGCCTTGCTACAGACACACAAGGTGACACACACAGGTGAAAATGGCAATTAAAGGTGAATTTCCCACACCTGTGGCTTTTTTTATTACAATTAGTGTCTGTGTATAAATAGTAAATGAGTTTGTTAGCTCTCACATGGATGCACTGAGCAGGCTAGAAACTGAGCCATGGGGAGCAGAAAAGAACTGTCAAAAGACCTGCGTAACAAGATAATGGAACTTAATAAAGATGGAAAAGGATATAAAAATATATCCAAAGCCTTGCAAATGCCAGTACTGTTCAATCACCTATTAAGAAGTGGCAATTTCAGGGATCTCTTGATATCAAGCCAATGTCAGGTAGACCAAGAAAGATTTCAGCCAAAACTGCCAGAAGATTTGTTTGGGATACAAATAAAAACCCACAGGTAACCTCAGGAGAAATACAGGCAGCTCTGAAAAAAGACGGTGTGGTTATTTCAAGGAGCACAAGACGACGATACTTGAGCCAAAATGAGCTGCATGGTCGAGTTGCCAAAAAGAAGCCTTTACTGCGACAATGCCACAAAAAAGCCCTGTTACAATATGCCCGACAACACTTTGACAGGCCTCACAGCTTCTGGCACACTGTCATTTGGAGTGACAAGACCAAAATAGAACTTTATGGTCACAACCATAAGCGCTATGTTTGGAGAGGGGTCAATAAGACCTATAGTGAACAGAATACCATCCCCACTGTGAAGCATGGTGGTGGCTCACTGATGTTTTGGGGGTGTGTGAGCTCTAAAGGAACAGGGAATCTTATGAAAATGTATGACAAGATGAATGCAGCATGTTCAGAAAATACTGGCAGACAATTTGCATTCTTCTGCACAAAAGCTGCACATGGGACGCTCTTGGACTTTCCAGCGCGACAATGACCCTAAGCACAAGTTGACACTCCAGTTGTTACAGCAGAAAATGGTGAAGTTTCTGGAGTGGCCATCACAGTCTCCTGACCTCAATATCATCAAGCCACCCTGGGGAGATCTCAAACATGTGGTTCATGCAAGACGACCAAAGACTTTGCATGACCTCAGGGCATTTTGCCAAGACGAATGGGCAGCTATACCACCTTCAAGAATTTGGGGCCTCATAGTCAACTATTACAAAAGAGTGGACTCTGTCATTGATGCTAAAGGGGGAAATACACAGTATTAAGAACTAAGGGTATGCAGACTTCTGAACAGGCGTCAGTTCATTGTTTTGTTTTATGAATGTGCCATTCTGTTATGACCTACAGTTGAATGTGAATCCCATAAGAAATAAAAGACATGCAGATTTTAAGTTTAAGATCAATATTACAATTTCAATATGATATAAATTAATTGTGCAGCCCTACCCTCCAGCTGCACTTCTCATATTGCTCTTAGAAGCATTCCAAAAATTTGCTGCCAGAACCAGATGCCAACAACGATCAGCCCGGTATCCGGCGCTCTCACTCTCTCTCCGCGGGCTCACACAAAATGAGCACGTTCCACATAGTGCAAAGCAAATCTGCTGCTTGAATGACACACAGACAGACCCAAAATATTTGCATTTTTTAATGAACAATATCATATTTTTTGAGGGCTTTAATGCATGATCGGAATTACAGATGAATAGATCAGGGGCATTTTCTTCATTAATTTATTTGTAAAAAATTATATATTTATACATAATTTGAGATCCAGGACTATTCATAAAATAACTGGAGCTATAGCCCATGATGCCCATGACTGTTAGCAATACGATGTCTTTTAGCAGTACAATGTCTTTTAGCAGTAGGATGTCTTTTAGCAGTAGGATGTCTTTTAGCAGTAGGATGTATTTTAGCAGTACGATGTCTTTTAGCAGTACGATGTCTTTTAGCAGTAGGATGTCTTTTAGCAGTACGATGTATTTTAGCAGTACGATGTCTTTTAGGAGTAGGATGTCTTTTAGCAGTACAATGTCTTTTAGCAGTATGATGTCTTTTAGCAGTACGATGTCTTTTAGCATTACGATGTCTTTTAGCAGTACGATGTCTTTTAGTAGCACAATGTACTTTAGCAGTACCATGTCTTTTAGCAGTACAATGTCTTTTAGCAATAGGATGTAATTTAGAGGTAGGATGTCTTTTAGCAGTAGGATGTCTTATAGCAGTAGGATGTCTTTTAGCAGTACAATGTATTTTAGCAGTAGGATGTATTTTAGCAGTAGGATGTATTTTAGCAGTAGGATGTCTTTTAGCAGTACAATGTATTTTAGCAGTAGGATGTCTTTTAGCAGTAGGATGTATTTTAGCAGTAGGATGTCTTTTAGCAGTAGGATGTCTTTTAGCAGTACAATGTCTTTTAGCAGTACGATGTCTTTTAGCAGTACAATGTCTTTGGCAGACGTTAGGATAATCCGGCATCCTGTCCATACATTTTATTCAGCACATTGACAGTGTCTACATTGTTTGGCAGAAGTGTTATTGTTTACATGTTGTGTGTCAGCTGCAATCCCAGTCTCAGACTCAATGTCCCCCGAACTCACAAACACTCTCATTAGTGACAGCCCCTAAATGCTATAAATCCCCTGACAATCACAAAAATTTCTTGTGATGGATTTGTGAGGTCCCACTACTCCCTGACACAACTACACACACACACACACACAAATAAACACCCCCCCACACACACACACACACACCTATAGATACACAGCAGTAAATAAGGGGAAAGCGAAAGGTCAGCTGAAACTATGGAGATAACAGTGCTTTTGTCAACTGAATGTTTTTTTCCCATGGATTAGGAAAGGGAAATTGTACTGAATGTCACTGTGTGGGTGTGTAGTGAGTAGTTGGTGCACAAGTTTATATGCAAAAGACACACACACACACACACACACACAAAAAAGATGCCACAATCAGCAGAACGCCCTCAGTCTACCACGGCACACTTAAGAATAAGAATGGCATTCATTCAAAATGAAAGGCATGAGTGTGAAGCGTGCGTTTGTGTGTGTCTGTGTGTGCGCGCGTTTGGGCACACACACCGTGCAGGTGTTGCCATTCAGGTGTGGGTGAGCGTGACTCTCACAGCGTCCACAGGAGGACTCCAGCAATTACCCAGCGTCTCTTCGGGCTGTGCTGTGATTCTGAAGGCCGCCCAGCAGGTCAAGTCTAACAGGGAGTTTCAGTGTGTGGAACCACTAATACACCCTCACTGCTCTGGATATAAGGACCTGTTTACTGTTGAACATTAAAAGTTTGAGATGACACACACACGCGCTGGTTTAATAAGCGCATACAGTGGAACTATGAGAAGGAATATTTTAAAAGGAAATTGGTCAGATTCTCTGGAATGAGCGAAGAACAGCATTAATGTCTGTCTGACTTCCACATTGAAGAAGACAATGCAATGCAAAACTACCCTTACATGAAATTGAATGATTTATCAGGCACTAGCATCTTTTTCTGACAAAGAGAACTGCTGCCTGACAGTAAATGGAAACAGTATTGTTCTCTGTAGTGTGTCCCTCGCAAGCTCTCTCTCTTCCCCCTGTGTCTGTCTCTCTGCCCCATGTGTCTGTCTCTCTGCACCGTGTGTCTGTCTCTCTGCACCGTGTGTCTGTCTCTCTGCCCCATGTGTCTGTCTCTCTGCCCCATGTGTCTGTCTCTATGGCCCGTGTATCTGTCTCTCTGCCCCCTGTGTCTGTCTCTCCGCACCGTGTGTCTGTCTCTCTGCACCGTGTGTCTGTCTTTCTGCACCGTGTGTCTGTCTCTCTGCACTGTGTGTCTGTCTCTCTGTCCTTTGTGTCTGTCTCTCTGCCCCGTGTGTCTGTCTCTCTGCCCCCTGTGTCTGTCTCTCTGCACCGTGTGTCTGTCTCTCTTCCCCCTGTGTCTGTCTCTCTGCACCGTGTCTGTCTCTCTGCACCGTGTGTGTCTCTCTTCCCCCTGTGTCTGTCTCTCTTCCCCCTGTGTCTGTCTCTCTGCACCGTGTCTGTCTCTCTGCACCGTGTGTCTGTCTTTCTGCCCCGTGTGTCTGTCTCTCTGCCCTGTGTGTCTGTCTCTCTGCCCCTCTCCCTTTCTGTCGCTCCTCACCCCCTCCATGGGTCTGACTGTCTCCCTCTTTCTGTCCTTCCCTTCTCTTTCTCTCTCCCACAGGTTTTTTAGTTAAATCACAGGATGTATTATGGAACTCTCCAAACGTTAGTAAGTCAGTATGCATTTCCCACACAATATCTCAGAAACAGTACCACTGGGCCCAGTTGTTTTTTAACCTGGGTGAATGATTTGGCCGACCACAGAAATCCCAGATTTACAAAATCCAGGGCTCTATGCTCGCATTTCTTTTCCATGAAGCACAAAAGTTGAAAAATGTATGGACACAAAATTAAATTTAGGAGCACAATTCAATATTAGAGTTTTTTTCTGGCGTTGGTTAATTAAGCACAACAATTACAGACAATAACAGCGAGCTAAAAACATACACATAAATGTGTGTTCACAGGGGTCCCCAACCTTTTCCAGTATGAAAGCTACTTTAAAAGATATGAGACATGCTATGAGCCACTATTTTATTTTTACTTTCAGCCAGGCACATTCTGCTCTCCCAGGCAACTTTTCCCAAGGTCCTTATTCAACAAAAGAAAGTACTACACCATGTTTGTTTAATGGGGGCCCTATAAATTCTGTCTTATATTTTCCAAAATTCTGTTTTGTTAAAGATTCTGACTGACTAAAATTGCAAATACTCAAACAAAGAAATATGGCTGCCTATTTCAATGATTTAAACAAACATACATCTGCAGGTCTGTAAACATATATTTCATGTGAAACTGTCCTTGAATGGAGACAATAGCCCTTATATGGTGCTTGTAGCAAAAGTGGAATATGTGGTCTTTGATAAATATAGCCTACTGCTGCTGCTATTTAGAAAAAATGGGTCCAAAAAGGCAATCTCGCAGGTACAGTTGCTCCACTGAGGTAACGGATTACACACAAACACGCAAACCACAAACAGTGCGAGCAACATGCTGAACATGTATTTGCTGGGCATCGTGTTAGACAGCGAAACATGGCCCGGGTCCTTTCAGTGATGAGGCCGGAGGTGTCTGGCACGTGTGAGACTTCAGAACCGTTCCGCCGGCTACATAACACGATAGCGTCAATGAAGTAACATCTCGGTTACAGGAACAAAACCAAAATCCGTCAGTCACACAAGATCTCAGACACCAGCAGGACGATTTCTGACAAAACCTGGGTCAACGCTGCATGTTGACGGAGAGTTCCGGCATTTCCAGCATCACGCCGATTGCCCCCCGAACCCAAAGGAACACACCCTTTGTTGGGAATGACATGTTTGCTGTCTCCTAGTTCCACGCTGTTTTGCTGCATCACTAACAGCTCCAGCCCCTCCCTGACTCAGCTGATTAAATATGCGGCACAGACGGTAGAATCAACTGCAGACAAGACAAAACACACACACAAGACCTTATTGCAACACAACTATTGGTTTTGCTACTGGCGGAGATAATGGAAGGCAGGGTCAGAGAGGGACTTCTGAGGTTCATTCACAAGCCAACAGTTGTTAGCTAATACCATGTGGACCTGGGGGGGGGGGTGAATGAGTGTGTCAATGTGTGTGTGTTTGTGTGTGTGGGTGACAGATGTCCTCTCTGAGACTAATTGGCTCTTATTGCTGTCTCCGGTCGTTTACTATTGCTCACAGCTCTGGCTGGCCTTAAGTGGATGTCTGCCTCTGTGTGTGTGTGTGTGCGTGTGTGTGTGTGTGTGTGTAGACACACAGAAACACCACTGTTCCCCGCAGATAACCTTAAAATAATCAGCTGATGAGTGGTTAGAACCAGTCCGTCATATCCAGCCGCTGGCTGTGAAAGTTGTGCGGTCGAGACAAAAAGGGTCCCTGAAAACTGTGTTCCATGTCAACTAGGTCCCTCGTGCCATCCAAACCACTCGATAGGGACTCTACTCACAGATTATACTCACATAAACAGCACATCACCCATCCAGGCTACCTTGGCCTTCTACCAGCCCAAACGTAGAGAATGGATCGGGAACTGTCCCGAAGGGGCGTGGCAGACAAGGGTCAAGAGGTGGCTGAATGAAGAGCCCGAGTATGGATGTGTGGGTTTAAATACTGGCTGGAGATAGGGAGAAGCTGCTCTAGCCTTGAAGTGGATTTGTGCTTAAACTGGAAACAAGTCCAGTGTGCAAAAAACGGGATGACATGGGAGAACTTGGGATGGTTTATTCTGAATGACTTGCAGTGGTTTGGTCGAACAAGCGAGGAGCCCCACCAAGAGTTGCAGTAATCCAGACATGAGATGACAAGTGCCTGGACAAGTACTGCCGCAGCATCCATCATTCACATGGAGCTGAAACGTGGAGCTGAAACGTGGAGCAGAAACGTGGAGCTGAAACGTGGAGCAGAAAAGTGGAGCAGAAACGTGGAGGTGAAACGTGGAGCTGAAACATGGAGCTGAAAAATTTAGCTGAAAAACTTAGCTGAAACATGGAGCCGAAACATGTAGCTGAAACATGAAGCTGGGACATGCAGGAGTGGCCTGAACTACATGGAAATTACACACTAATAGCTGTAGTAAAAACATAGTATCCAGATAGAATGGATTTGTTTTAACATTATTGGATTAGTGTTGACACATGCTAAACGGCTGGACTCAAGCCGATGTGGAAGGAGCAATGTGACACGCTTGCTTTCACTTGCTGTAAGATAGTTGCTTTCACGTGTGTTACACTACAGATGTTATAACACAATTCGGTGACTAATGTTTTTTTTGTCCCCATAAACCTGTCCTTACATCGTTTTCATTTTGGTCGTCGGCAGAGGCCTCGCTAGGATCACAATACATTCGGGGCTTAGCCCACCCCACTGCCCCGCGAAGGACTACAGCTTGGGTGGGGCTATAACCCCGGACGCCCAGCCTGGGTGGGGCTATAACCCCGGACGCCCAGCCTGGGTGGGGCTATAACCCCGGACGCCCAGCCTGGGTGGGGCTATAACCCCGGACGCCCAGCCTGGGTGGGGCTATAACCCCGGACGCCCAGCCTGGGTGGGGCTATAACCCCGGACGCCCAGCCTGGGTGGGGCTATAACCCCGGTCGCCCAGCCTGGGTGGGGCTATAACCCCGGACGCCCAGCCTGGGTGGGGCTATAACCCCGGACGCCCAGCCTGGGTGGGGCTATAACCCCGGACGCCCAGCCTGGGTGGGGCTATAACCCCGGACGCCCAGCCTGGGTGGGGCTATAACCCCGGACGCCCAGCCTGGGTGGGGCTATAACCCCGGACGCCCAGCCTGGGTGGGGCTATAACCCCGGACGCCCAGACCTAACAACGCCACTGGTAGTTGTCAACTTCTCACGCCTCACCTGCAGGGATGTAGTAGTAGAAAAAGGTGGGTAATTTTGATACAACAATATCAATATCAACACACATTCCACCAAACATATACATTTTTCCCACCTCAATGGATTATATACAATAGTTAGGCCTTAATTATCTACTAAACATATTAACACAAGTAAACAACTAAACTCTCTCCTCTCTTTCTGCACCCCTGTGCTCTTTCCCTTCCCTGACTGTTTCTTCACTCTTTACTGAATTATAATTTATTGGCATGATAATTATATTTAATAGTTGATATTGCAGATTTAGAAAAATTGCTCATTTTCAGTCTCTCACCCATAGCTACCCAGTTTATTAGATCGCTGACTAGCTAGTACTGTGGTAGCTACTGAAGCAGAGCTACTGCATTCAGCTAACTACTACTGTATACAGCAGGTGGCTAGCCAACTAACTGAAATATCAGAAACTACAGACTTTTATTTACCATTTGATATCTCCTTATACAAGAGCCCGGGTTTTGTTAGGGGAAGTGAAGACAAGGAATTAGCTGGACTAAAACAAAGCTTGGTTTGTCTGTCATCTCTGGTTCTAACAGTGCACGTCCACTGTGTCTGGCGCCAATTTGCCTGCAAACGTGCCGCCTCGCCCCAGATGGCTGCTTATGAGTGTATCCGTCATGGGTGTTTGTTTTTCGGCGGGGGGAGGGCTGTGTTGACATCTCTTCATGAACCTTTTTTAATTTAACATGAAACCAACCAAAGTTATTTTTCTCACTCACGGGCAAAATAAAAAGACACATTATCATGAGCACTATGCTAGCAGACGACATGTTTCTGTGGTGCTGCCATATAAAACAAACAACTCAATGCTAAATAGCCATTTATTAACACAGTCCTAACTTACAAAACTCACCTGAGACACCAACAATCTCTGCCACCATCCTCCAAAGCGTTATTGCACTTTCACGTTAACCTCATTGTTCTTGTACTCGATGCCATTTGATAGATGGTCATGAGGCACTCCAATGGAAAGTACAATAATCCATAGACATTAAATCTAAGTGTGTGCCACCAGCAATACATAGACAGGCACTAAATAAAACCATCAAATCATCTCTTTTATGTAAAACATTCCCAAAACACCCACAACCACGCACAGGCATCAAACCTCTGAGCACCAGCCCCTGATTGGAGTGTCTTATTATGAATGTGTTGTGTAGACAAACAGAGGAGGGAGATGTAATCTGCACAGACAACGACAAACAGAGAGGCCTACAGTAATTGGCTAAAGAGACAGTGTCATTGACAACACAGTCGCACAGCCTCTCATTAGATAGAGAGGAGAGAGACAGCGAGACAAGGGCTGGGAGAGGGGGCAGGGAGCGCCCCTGGAGAGCAACACAACTAGAACCAACCACATCAGCAGGTTACCAACAGAACTATTTGACACAATGGAAAGAATCAATCAAAAGACAGAGCAAATTTGAATGATGTCTTAGCTTAAAGGGAGAACACAGTGGCAGATCACCTGACTTCTGAGACTGACCCGAAATTAATTTCAAACAAGAAAAGGAACAAGGCAAGCTTAGTTCTGCCGGCGCGGCATTAGAAGGGATGATTGTTGTTGCCCAAGCTGGATTCGATCCACGGTTTACTATGTGACAGACTGGGTCTTTAACCACTACACTATTTAAACAGCAGGTGTGGGTGCACTTGATACGCTTGTAGAGATGTGGTGTCTGTTTACTTGCATTGTCAAACCAATTAGTCGAAACTCCACGGTTCCCTACATTTGTTAACATCCAAACCAACAACAGGTATAACAGGATCGCTACACTACATTCAACATGTTAAATTAGAGATTACTGTAGATGGCTAGCTAATAGCTATACAGCACCTAATGTATAAAGAAAACAATGGCTCAAATCACTCCATGGCTGGTTCGTTTGAAAACATAGACAGTTGTATAGATAAACACTACGCCATGTGAACTACGCTATGTAAATTGAAAACATGAGCAATATGCTCGCTGCCTGTACAGTTCGTCCATTGCAAAGATTTAGTCTATCCTGAACAAAAACTAATTCCTGATTTGTTTGGGCCGTGGTGAGGATTGAACCCAGTCGCCTGCTTGAGAGGCTATGTCTCTAACCACTACGCTATTTAACAATGGGTTGTCAGTCAGTCAGTCAGGAACTCACTCAGTAAGAGACATTCGCTCTTTTTGGCTGGCTCCATTGACACAGTCCAGCAAACACTATGTACAGTCTTTGAGCACAGCCACTGCCCACAAAATGAGGTGGAAGTTGAGCTGCACTTCCTAACCTCCAGCCAAATGTACAACCACATTAGAGACACTTCTTTCCATCTGGTTACACAGAGACACAACAAATGCTAGATCAAAATAAACAGTAACACACCCCTGAACAGTAATAAACTTCGGAATACCGCCATAAGCAACAATAGCAGCAAGATTTGTCATCCGTGGTGCACAAACAACATTGTAAACGTGAGTAATATATCTTCCCACGAATACTTAACCATTTGCACATTGTTACAATGCCACATATAGCAAATTATACATTTCAAAAGCATTCACCTTACCATCTTTATATGGTTCTTATCTTTCCCATGCCAATAAAACCATATACGAAAAGACAGTTGAGACAAACGAGAGACACAGACCGAAAAATAAAATAACAAAATAGATTCACAGTGCCTGTACAAGCAGATGCAGGGAGATCTGTATCATTTGAGTGCAGTATACTCGGGCTACATAATGAACAGAGGGGTCTAGACCGGCTGTGAGCTTAGACCAGTTAGTCTCTAGGGGACAGCTCTTAAGGGCCACAGCAAGGCGAAGGAAAATTTTCAGGTTGTGGGAATTTTCGGGTCATGACTGGCCTGCATTGTCCACTTGCCCTCCACCTACCAGGAGAACAGTGGGCGACTGGCGTGGGAGGGGTCAGTGCAGATGTTTCCTGCACACTTCCAGGTGTCGACCCTCTATGTGGACATCTCAGCGGGTAGCGGTTTACCTCTGAGGCAGGTGGATTAAGACCTGTGTGGGTCGGGGGGGGGGGCTTAGGATGGACTCTGTGATTGGTTCGTTAAGCTGTGTTCATCTCAGACCCCCATTAGATAACAACAGAGTGTCACATCTTTACAATGCACTTAATACAGTACATTGGCTGTTGATCCTGCATTTTCTGTAGCGTTTGCACAGATACTGCTAGATATTTATTTGGAACACATTTGATCTGGGAAGGCATGGGAACACATTTCAGGCTGCGTAACGATGGTCTCAGCATAGACTAGGTGTGAGGTAACAGAAGAATTAACTAACAAATAATTATTTTACTCTGACTCCAGCAGAAAATCTGTGTCATGTACACGAAAAGTGGTTGCCAACAGTACAAGGTTCGCCATAGTACACTGTCTCTCCTGAGGCTGTGCGACATCATTATGTTTGGTCATAAATAGCTCAGTGTGTTTAAAACAACTGCCTGACCATAGCTGTATCTCCAATCAACACATGACACTCTTAGTTAAGAGCCCATTATTTCAAAACAGATGCAGGAAAATAATCCACGTCAAATGCCATCTATACTGACAATCATGGTGGGTTTGTGTTCGCTTGTGTAGACTGTGCTGTATAACACACACACAGACACACACACACACACACAGGCTCTTAATTCAACACATTCACTTTAGAACAGAGCTGCTGTTCTATCCAGTTTGGTCAAAGTGAAGTGCATCAATCTCCTATCTGGTCCACCTGCTTCTCTCCTTCCCCTCTTCTCATCTCTCTCTCCTCTCCAAGCTGCTCTCTCTCTCTCCCTCTCTCTCTTTCTCTCTCTCCCTCTCTCTCTCTGTCTGTGATCATTCATGTGTACTGAGCATCTACCACTTCCCCTCTGGCTCACTGAAAGGTGTTCTGTAGGAGGAGAGAGAGAGGGGGGGGGGAGTGGGACAGAGGTTGAGAGGGAGTAAGGGATGGGAGGGTAGAGGGAGTCTCTGAGTCTTTGGTCATTCTGTGTGTGTGTGTGTGTGTGTGTGTGTGTGTGTGTGTGAGCGAGAGAGAGAGAGTGAGTGAGTGAGTGTGTGTGTGTGAATGTTTGCGTACGGGTACGTGTGTTTCACCACAGGGAGTGTTGCTCGCCTTCAGAGGAGGTTACCCACAGTGCATCACTTCGTCAGCACTCGGGGGGGTTGATGATCCTCTGTCAACGCATTGATGTACCGCACACTTCCTGCTCTCTCTCTCTCTTCACATCTCTCTCATGTTCCCTCCTCTGCCATTCCCTGCCTCCTACACTCTTTCCCTAATCCACATCTTTCTCTCTTTTCCCTTTCCCCATCTCTCACTTTCTCTCTCTACTCATTCCTCCAATACATCCCCCTGGTTAGCACATCTCTTCCTCTGTCACTGACGATTAATGTGAGAGACACAGACTCACCTTCAAGTCTTTACTGAAGACTCATCTCTTCTATAGTCTGGCCCAGGGTGAACGGCATTGCACTGGATTAATGAACCATTCTTTCTGTCTTTGCCGGGCAGACCCCATCTCTCCACTGGGATATCCTCGCTCCAAAGCTGTAATCTGGTGCGGAGTCACCGGTTGATCGTGTTACCCCATGCAACCCCTAATGCTCACATGACAGGGGGGTGAACTCAGTGGGCTATACTCGGCTTTGTCTCGGGATGGTTAGTTGGCGTCTCTTTGGTTGTCTGGTTCTTGGCAACGTGGGTGGAGCTGCTTCAGGCAGGTTATCTTCAGGCAGGGCAATACGGAGTACTGATAATGAATGTGTGTGTTTTCACAATGAAGAAACGGCCCATTGGCTACAAGCCAATACAAGGCAGGATCTGATCTCCAAAGTCTGATTGTTTTAGCAAAGACAAAACACGAGCATTCACATTCAGAACAACAACATGAAGCAATGCGCCCCACTCCACACATAACAGGCCTATTATAAGCCTCTCTCCGAATCAACGTATTAGTTATTCTCTTTCATGTGAGACACATTAACTGCAAACCAAAAGTAGTCCCAGACAGAAACCACAACGTGCCAAGACTGCCAGCGATGACAAAACATCAGTGAAAACACCTGAGAGCCACTCTTTGAAGCAGCGGGAGGAGGGAGTAAGACTTCAAGATGTGGAAACCCCCTCCCCAACACCTACAAACACACACACCTACCTGCAAACACACACATACGCACACCCACACCCACCTGCAAACACACACACACACCAACCTACCTGCAAACACACACATACGCACACACACACACACCTGCAAACACACACACATCAACCTACCTGCAAACACACACACACGCACACACACACACACCTACCTGCAAAGATACACACACCAACCTACCTGCAAACACACACACACAACCCACACAGAGACACAGACAGACAGGTGCAAAGACAGTTGAGGAGAATGAACCGATTTAAATGAGGAAACCCTATGTTCAACACTACACTCCTTTAATTCAATACTCCTTTACTTCATCAATACACTCCTTTAACTGAACACTCCTTTACTTCATCACTGCACTCCTTTCACTGAACTCAATCAGCTGAAACAATTTTCCAGCCCAGTCCAGCTGAACGCTATTTTAGCTTTGGTCAACAGCTTTGCTAATAATTTGCTTAGCTTTGCAAAATATGTATTAAGTATTAAGCATTGAGTATTCCCAAAGTGTCCAGCCACACAGAAGCCACTCCAGTAATGAGAATACTTCTCCAAGTTTTGAGCAATACTGCATTACTACCCTGTCTGTAATAAGACGCAGCAGCTTGTTTGATACAGAAGTGTTTTTCTTGTCCAATCTCTCTTTCTAACTCTGTGACATCCAGTGGCATTTCCAGGATTTTAAACATGGGGTGGCAAGGGGGAGGGGGGGGGCACAATATGGGATGGCAACATCTGATTTATAAACAGGACGAAGTTCCAACTGCAGAAGATCTTAGTCGTAACTTTGTAACAACATGAATGGCCAGATAATATTATTGTACTGGCTTCTGATTATCCCTATAGTTTGTAATACTTGTGAAATTTGTCACAATACCTAGAATGCAAATCATTCAGAAATAATGATAACTTAACATTAGCTAAATATGATTCCTTAATCCTACATGAAATTTCATTCAAATCTGCATGAGATATACAGTATCAAATTTATATAATTCATAAATTCAAACATTCAAATAATAATCACATAATAAGTCCTTTAAACATTATAATTTATTTTTTAATATTACATAATTTGGTTAGCCTACTATTGACAAACATGTGTTAAACAGACTTGCATAATTAAAAAAGATAAAGTAAGAAAATAGAGACTAGCCAAGATACAATTACGTATAAATTACCTTAAAACTAGCAGGTACTCAAACTTTTAAATTAGCTCATTATTATTCAATATTTAATAAGTTCAATATTAAAGAACAGCAGTCTCACCCGATATCTGAAAGAAAGGCAAAGCTTGCTTTACAAAAAAACACTCTCAGAAAATGACCATAAAGTCTAATAAATAAGCAGTTCAAAAAGGAGCACTCAAACAATTAGCCCATTCAATACACTATTCACCATGCAGCTAACTGGGCACCTGACAATTAAATGGCTTAAATGTAAATAAACACAAAAAGAAAACAGTTAAACATGTATGGAATACTAGCCAGCATCTGGAGCACCAAAAGAAATGAAATAAAAAAATGAATGCTGTAAAATATCCTCCCTAGATTCTTCTGCTTTTCTCCTAATTTGCGCATTCTATGGCACACACAACACAGGAAACAACAACACCACAAACGTCTAGCCAGGGACATACCACAAATGTCTTTATTATTATTATTTTTTGGTCAACATTGGGATGGCAATTTCAACACCATGCCACCCATGTTGCCATGCCCCTGGTGGCACGGCCATGAAGAGTGACTGGGTGGCTATATTTCTTGCACTTTGGCACCATCTTGGCAATACCTGACATAAAAAACTACTCTCATGAACACAGAGACCAGGTTGTTCATTTCAAAGCCCCAAACTCGTCCATTAACACTGCGCTGTACAAGTCATGTGATGAAATCCCTAGTGTCTCATTCCAGCAGCCCTCTTCCATAGGCAACCCCCCCCCCCCACAGCTCCTGTGTGCCAGAATAACAGGTAACTAAAAAGCTTGTTTTTAACCGAATAAAAATGACATCGCAATGTAAACACTTTTGGCACACATTTATAAGAATCTGTAACATAATCCATAACATAAGAAAATATACAATTTAAAAAATGACACACTCCTTTAACTCCACACTCCTTTTCTTCACGACACTTCTTAATCACTACACCTTTCCAACCCGACCGTCCATCAATATAATCCTTTACTTCAACACAGACATACTGGGTGGCAGTGAGAAACCCAGGCAGCACTAGCCAAACACATTGACTGAATGGCTCAAAAGAGATGTGTCCTAATATTTAGCCCTGCTTCAATAACCAGGCACATGTTTACACGTCCATATTGGTTTGGAAATTCACATCACACCCAGTCCTCGTAGACAAAATCTAATAAGCTACCGCTCATTAAATCCCCACAGAAGAAATACTGAAGGATTTCTATCGGTTAACTTGCTCTAACAGAGAAGGGAAATGGACGGCTTCCAAATCCCTTTCCAAATTAAAAAGGAAAACATGTAGGCATCGTCTGAGGCCGACTCGACATGGCCTAATCCTCACAGAGGACAGACAACAGGGCCGAGCAGAGTGAGAGGTTGATACAGACGGACATCACTGTCATAAAAAAGACAAACAGTGCATGTGAGTGTCTGTACAGAACTGGGCAAATCTTAGGCACCTGAATGTCACACTAAAGCCATTTATTTGTGTAGTAAGAGTTTATTTATGAAAAAATATATCTATGTCTATATATATACACTCACCTAAAGGATTATTAGGAACACCATACTAATACTGTGTTTGACCCCCTTTCGCCTTCAGAACTGCCTTAATTCTATGTGGCATTGATTCAACAAGGTGCTGAAAGCATTCTTTAGAAATGTTGGCCCATATTGATAGGATAGCATCTTGCAGTTGATGGAGATTTGTGGGATGCACATCCAGGGCACGAAGCTCCCGTTCTACCACTTCCCAAAGATGCTCTATTGGGTTGAGATCTGGTGACTGTGGGGGCCATTTCAGTACAGTGAACTCAGTGTCATGTTCAAGAAACCAATTTGAAATGATTTGAGCTTTGTGACATGGTGCATTATCCTGCTGGAAGTAGCCATCAGAGGATGGGTACATGGTGGTCATAAAGGGATGGACATGGTCAAAAACAATGCTCAGGTAGGCTGTGGCATTTAAACGATGCCCAATTGGCACTAAGGGGCCTAAAGTGTGCCAAGAAAACATCCCCCACACCATTACACCACCACCAGCCTGCACAGTGGTAACAAGGCATGATGGATCCATGTTCTCATTCAGTTTACGCCAAATTCTGACTCTACCATCTGAATGTCTCAACAGAAATCAAGACTCATCAGACCAGGCAACATTCTCCCAGCCTTCAACTGTCCAATTTTGGTGAGCTTGTGCAAATTGTAGCCTCTTTTCCTATTGAGTTGTACCCGGTGGGGTCTTCTGCTGTTGTAGCCCATCCGCTTCAAGGTTATGCGTGTTGTGGCTTCACAAATGCTTTGCTGCATACCTCGGTTGTAACGAGTGGTTATTTCAGTCAATGTTGCTCTTCTATCAGCTTGAATCAGTCGGCCCATTCTCCTCTGACCTCTAGCATCAACAAGGCATTTTCGCCCACGGGACTGCGGCATTCTGGATGTTTTTCCCTTTTCACACCATTCTTTGTAAACCCTAGAAATGGTTGTGCGTGAAAATCCCAGTAACTGAGCAGATTGTGAAATACTCAGATCGGCACGTCTGGCACCAACAACCATGCCACGCTCAAAATTGCTTAAATCACCTTTCTTTCCCCTTCTGACATTCAGTTTGGAGTTCAGGAGATTGTCTTGACCAGGACCACACCCCTAAATGCATTGAAGCAACTGCCATGTGATTGGTTGATTAGATAATTGCATTAATGAGAAATTTAACAGGTGTTCCTAATAATCCTTTAGGTGAGTGTATATACACAGTATCTCACAAAAGTGAGACCAATTGCAGACCAATTTGCTGCAGTGTGCGGCGTATGGTCTGAGGATTGACAGGCTGACCCCCCACACCTTCAACCTCTGCAGCAATGCTGGCAGCACTCATACGTCTATTTCCCAAAGAAAACCTCTGGATATGACGCTGAGCACGTGCACTCAACTTCTTTGGTCGACCATGGCGAGGGCTGTTCTGAGTGGAACCTGTGCAGGTAAACCGCTGTATGGTCTTGGCCACCGTGCTGCAGCTCAGTTTCAGGGTCTTGGAAATCTTCTTATAGTCTAAGCCATCTTTATGTAGAGCAACAAATCGTTTTTTCAGATCCTCAGAGAGTTCTTTGCCATGAGGTGCCATGTTGAACTTCCAGTGACCAGTATGAGGGAGTGTGAGAGCGATGACACCAAATTTAACACACCTGCTCCCCATTCACACCTGAGAACTTGTAACACTAACGAGTCACATAACACCGGGGAGGGAAAATGGCAAATTGGGCCCAATTTGGACAGTTTCACTTAGGGGTGTACTTTGTTGCCAGCGGTTTGGACATTGATGGCTGTGTGTTGAGTTATTTTGAGGGGACAGCAAATTTACACTGTTATACAAGCTGTACACTCACTACTTTACATAGTAGCAATGTAATATTATTATTTTTTGCCACTACCATGTATATGTTAAATATATATATACATATTTACAAATAAACACTTACTACCCAAAAAAGTGGCTTTCGTTTGAATTTCAGGTGCCTAAGACATTACTGTATATACTCACCCAAGTGCATACAAACACAACAACTTAATATCTGTTTTCACTCTCTCCTCCCTCATTTCCTCCTCTCTCTATATATATATATTCTCTCTCCCCCTCTTACTCCCTCTTTCCTCTCTCTTTCTTCTCTTTACCTCCTTTCTCTCTCCTCTCTATCCCCTTTTCTCTTTTCCCGAATGATTGTCTGTTTTTCGGTCACCTCGAACCCAGTCAAATATTCATGAACCTGGGAAGACTGATTATACAATAGCAAAAGACAACAACAGAAATAAAAAAACAAGCGTATCTCAGTGTCATCTGTGCTGGGCTCATAATTCTTCATCATTTTCCTTCTCTTTGTAGGTCAGATCCTCTGTTGCTTCAACCTTGACTTCCACTGCTATGCCAGTGACACTCACATATACCCTAGCAACAGAAATATCTCCAACCCACCTCCGACACACATTCAATTCAGCCACTCAGAAATTAAAACCTGGATGCAACACAACATCCTTAAGCTCCTCATAACTTCCTGAAGCTCCTCCAGACCATAGCGGGCAGCCTCCCATTATCCACTGTCAACCTCCCATTCTCCGCTGTCAACCTCCCATTCTCCACTGTCAACCTCCCATTCTCCACTGTCAACCTCCCATTCTTCACTGTCAACCTCCCATTCTCCACTTGTCAACCTCCCTATTCTCCACTAGCAAACTCCCATTCTTCACTGTCAACCTCCCATTCTCCACTTGTCAACCTCCCTATTCTCCACTAGCAAACTCCCATTCTTCACTGTCAACCTCCCATTCTCCACTGTCAACCTCCCATTATCAACTGGAAACTCCCATTCTCCACTGTCAACCTCCCATTCTCCACTGTCAACCTCCCATTATCAACTGGAAACTCCCATTCTCCACTGTCAACCTCACATTCTCCACTTGTCAACCTCCCATTCTCCACTGTCAACCTCCCATTCTCCACTGGCAACCTCCCATTCTCCACTGGCAACCTCCCATTCTCCACTGTCAACCTCCCAATCTTCACTGTCTACTTCCCATTCTCCACTTGTCAACCTCCCATTCTCTACTGTCAACCTCCCATTCTCCACTGGCAATCTCCCATTATCCACTGGAAACTCCCATTCTCCACTGGATACTCCCATTCTCCACTGGAAACTCCCATTCTCCACTGGCAAGACACTGTCTGTGTGACTCAGACACTATCTGTGTGTGCGTGTGTGTGTATCCGACAGTGTGTGTGAGCAAGCGATCTTAGTAGGTTCAGGACATAGGTTTTTTCAGATGCTTTTTTATCTAATTGTGAGCTTGTTAAAAACACTTTAGCTTTAAGTGTTACATCTATAATGGGAGAGAGATAGAAAGATGTGGACAGATAAATTGGAGAGACGGGGGTGGAGAACTGAGATATGAGATGGAAACACTAAGAAAGAGGAAGGATGTGAGGGAAAGGAGGGAGGTGTTTCCACAGCGTTTGACTATGTTAGCTAGTGTGTCTATATTAACCAGTGTGTCTATGTTTGCCAGTGTATCTATTTATGTCTAACTATGCTATCCATTATATCTATATAAGGCAGTGTGCATATGTTAGCCAGTATATCTACATTAATCAAGGTCTCTACATTAACCAGTGTCTCTGCGTTAGCCAGTGTATCTATGTTTTCCAGTATGCATATGTTAGCAAAAATATCTATGTTAGCCTGTGTCTCTACATTTGCCAGTGTCTCCATGTTAGCCAGTGTATCTACGTTAGCTAGTGTCTCTATGTTAGCCAATGTATCTACATTAGCCAGTGTATCTACGTTAGCCAGTGTATCTATGTTAGCCAGTGTATCTACGTTAGCCAGTGTATCTATGTTACCCAGTGTATCTATGTTACCCAGTGTGACTCTAAGTCTTTGAATAGAGTAAGGGATTAACCAAACAGTATGTCAACACAGCCACTAAGCCTGTTGTCTTCTCTACAGGCTGTCCGTGTATGTGTGTGTGTGTGTGTGTGTGTGCGTGCGTGTGTGTGCGTGTGGATCAAAGGCAATTTAGTTCATTAGGGTGGTACAGACACACACGCACAGAAGGGCCCTTGTGATTTTGTGCCAAGTCCAACACAACACAGGGAAGAGAAATGCCACTGCAGCCGTGTGGGACATCGACACAATGTGACAGGCCTGAACAAGCACACTCATCCTGATTACATACACTCATACAGAGGCACACAACCACTCACCCCCCAAAACACACACAAGGCGCCCGGCTCCAGTAATCAAAAGTTTAACCACAGTTCTCACAACAATAACTCCTTCACTACTAAGTGACATTCTTTCTTTTCTGATTCAGTTTTACTCTGACTCTACAACCCTCAGGGCTAAAACACCCAGTGCTGTTCCCTCCCACTCTAACTTTCTCACTAAAACTCTCTCCTTCCTCCCCCATTTCTTTCTTTCTTTCTCTTTTTCTGTGACTCAGATGAATGGAATTGTATGGATAACTTTTGCGTTGTACATTCAGTACATAAACATCAGGAAGCATATCACCCAGCAGGTTGTACTCACCCCAGTTGGAGACCTGAAATCCTACCATTAGAGCAGGGGACCCCAGGTATGACTGGCGGTTAGCTAGCTATAAAGCCAAGCTCGATAAGGTCATATTTGATGAGTTAGGGATGTGACTAATACCCTTTACCCAGAAAGGGAGGAAATGGAAATGCTAGATGTAAACCCTTGTATTTTCTCTTCCTTTTGAAGAAAATGCTCCATGTTCATCATATAGACTCAGGTCAGGCGCCGATTCCCTGTGTGTCTAAGCAATGTATAGGAATAATTATAATACTTTGTCACAAAAAATAGTGTATAAATAATGTTTTATAATTCTAAAAACACTCAAAGCACATACAAAAATCAATCAATAAATGAAATAAATAATGGCCCGTGGGAGGTTTTGTCATTTGAAGCAACGTCAAATATTCACTGAAAACACTATATGCAAATTTCTCCTTAATATGTACGTTAAGAATCCCTGCACTCTTTAATCTGCCATATTTGGCCCTTTCAACACACCAGTGGCATCCTTAATTCTAGACTGGAGTTAATTATTATTGGCTGGACAATGTGACAGGCTACCAATCAGACCAATTAGATCGGTCCATGAGGGAGCGATGTGCTCTGACTGCAAGACAGAGGTCTTGATGACTATCATCAAACATAATTTGCTCATATTTTAACCGGCTGGATTGGCTATTATTAAATCTATCCTTTTTTCCTTTGTCTCTCTCTCTCTCTACTCTCTACCTCTCTCACCCTCTCTCACCCTTCTCTCCCAATCTCTCTCTCTCCATCTCTCTCCCTTTCCCTATCCCTCCATCTCTCTCCATCTCTACCTCCATGTCAGTCTCTATCAAATTATTTTAGCTCCATTGCTGTGTGGAGGCTGCTCCTCAGAGGAGTGGATGAGTCATTGTTTAATGTCCGAGTGCACACCCAGGTCCATTGCCTTCACACCCAGGTCCAAGGCCTTCACACCCAGGTCCAAGGCCTTCACACCCAGGTCCATTGCCTTCACACCCAGGTCCAAGGCCTTCACACCCAGGTCCAAGGCCTTCACACCCAGTTCCATTGTCTTCACACCCAGGTCCAAGGCCTTCACACCCAGGTCCATTGCCTTCACACCCAGGTCCAAGGCCTTCACACCCAGGTCCAAGGCCTTCACACCCATTTCCATTGTCTTCACACCCATGTCCAAGGCCTTCACACCCAGGTCCAAGGCCTTCACACCCAGTTCCATTGCCTTCACACCCAGATCCACAGCTGGATCAGAACCAAAGCAGAACCAAGCTGGCATCCCTCTTACGGCAGTTCACCAGGCTGGGGGAGAGAGAGCAGGAGGTGGGGGAGAGAACAGGAGCTGGGGGAGAGAGTGCAGGAGCTGGGGGGAGAGAGAGCAGGAGCTAGGGAGAGAGAGAGCTGGAGCTGGGGGAAGATCTGGGTCTTATGAGAGAAGCATGAGGGTGCATAGAGGGGGAGTGAGGATCAAATGTTGATGAGCAGGGAGGAGAACAACAGATGATCAAAAGAAAGGGAGGCTGGGCGAGAGGCAAGTGGTGAGAAAAGGAAAAGCCACAGGACAGAGGAGATCTCATTGACAGACAGCTGGAGTACCAAGTGGAACATTCCCAATGACATTTCCAATGTGGACTGACTATCCCAGAACATTTACACCAGCAGAAACCTTCAGGGCCAGTAGATGTACTACACTTTCATTACTTTGGAGGTAAAGCAATATGGACCTATTGTCTCAAGTCAGATTTCACCTGCACTAATCCATCCTTGTATCAAAGGGTAATGGCTCCAAAGTACAGCCACCACAACGCTAAAAACATCACCCTGGGTGATCAGGGATTCAATCTAGCGAACTTTCGTTTACTGGTAAGATGCTACACCAGACCTACAGGGGTGGGCAAGCTTTTGTGCTCAAGATGTTAAAATGTGCTGTGCTTAATTTTTTTCTTGTGATTTTGTTATTTAAATCAATTTATGGGCCGGAACAGGGCAGTTATTAAATCGTACATATATAATTTGTACATACCTTATCTAGTTTCATACATAACTTTTTAGAAAGTCTTTTTGCTTTCATTGTGTATATAAATCTTATTTATTTGTTTGTTTTCTAAGTGGCATTTTAATTTTTTTTGATTTGCATGCAATGATCATGCTCCTCAGTTCCCCTTTCACATTGGCACACACTTAGCTAACATTCAAATTTGAATAAGGGCATCACGTCCTACAACACAGATTAATGGAGGGACTAGGACTGACAGAAGACAAAGCCCTGGACCAGGAGAGCTTAAACGTGATGCAGAGTTTAGTTCCAGCCAAGCGCCGTACCTTTCAGTGACACCACCTGTGAACTGTACTAAACTAATGGACATGGCCCCAGAAGCCCATCCACTATGATTTATCGCTTAGCAATGATATTAAATTACATTTATCAAACTAGGTTTGTTTGTTTTGCTCTCCGCTGTCCGCCCGCTACTGATGATGAATATAAGTGAGAAGTAATAATGGGTGCATTTGGTAGAGAAGATTGCCACGGCAACAAGAAATTACCTCAGCAACAATGACAACAACAACAGCGACATAAGCAATCTCATTAGTGCCGGCCCGATGAGCATCTCAAACTGGCACAATGCACCATGGGTAAAAAGACAGATGACAAATCCACGGCCCAAGAAACCTATTTACACAGAATGGACAATTAAGAGCATAGAAAGACAGAGAGAAAAAGACGGAGACAGGGGAGAGACCGGGATCCAGAGGGGGGGGGGGGGGCAGTCTGAGACAGAGAGAGGTCCTACGAGAGACAGACAGAGGGAGTCAAAGAGGTTCTGGCTCGGTAGTGGTGGTGCGCTGGGGAACCCGTAAACATGACCACTACTACACAGACAGATGCACCTGGCGCCTGGCTTTATTGGTATTTCAGAGCAGGTGAAATAATACAGGTGTGCGTGGAACTGTCCATGAGCGGCTCCTTGTATCTAGGTTTTGTAGCGTGCCGCTGTGCGATCCACAACAAAACCGCAGCCGGCGCCGGCTCCAACAGCCTGGACCGCCAACACGGCTAACGCAGGGACGTTCTCGGGAAAACTCCCTCTTGTCGAGCCCCCTAATCGTCCTGTCCATCCTGGAGCAATCTTGTGTTTGTCTCTTTGACCAGTAGAAAACCGAGGGGAAACTGGAGTTTTTGTTTCTCGGGGGTCCATGGTAAGTCTCTCTGACAGGGCTGCGTGTGGCAGCGCACAAACCGAGACGCTATCAACGTGTCGTTAGACGGCACACTGAGCGAGGAGCGATGTGAGGGGGAAAACTGCCCGTGCATGTCTAAATAAATCCAGCAATGATCTTATTTGGGGAGTCAAAATGCATCTGTGAAATCCAATCCATTAAGACAATCAGATGTTGAGAAGACAGTTGAGGGGGAGAGAGAAAACACATCTGTCTCTGTCTCGGTGAACATACCCCAGTGTCTGGCCCCAATACAACAGCCTCTCTGCCTAACATGCATCTCTGTGGGGCATGGTGGAGGCAGGGGGAGACGGTGGGGGTGGGGGGGGGGCTCCTGTTCTCTCTACAGGAACATCCCCTTGGCGTCTGGCCAGAGTGCTTAGCTTCAGCTGTAAACAAAGAGCTCCCAATGACACGTTCAATTAATCAATGTCTCCACATGGCAGGCCAGAAGTGTATTTTATAGACCAGATCACAGCACATCACCACACCCATCATAACTATTAACAGAACCACCACACCCGTGAGAAACATGAACAGAACCATACGCACCTATCAGAACCATGAATAGAACCACAAATATAATCAGAACCATGAGCAAACAGAACCATACATACCATCAGAACCATGAATAGAACCACAAACATTATCAGATCAATGAACAAACAGAACCATACACACTTATCAGAACCATGAATAGAACCACAAACAAAATCAGAACCATGAACAGAACCATATACACTTATCAGAACCATGAATAGAACCACAAACATAATCAGAACCATGAACAGAACCATATACACTTATCAGAACCATGAACAGAACCATACACACCATCAGAACAATAAACACTAATGCCAGGAAGATTTGGCCAAAAATATCAGCTAGATTCACCTAACAGAAACCTACGTGAATGCTGAAATTCTGAAAGTAGTATATTTATTATCTAAAATACTGAATGTTTGGATTAGAGTACTGACACACCAGCAAATTGTAGGAATTAACGAGAACGTAACAAAACACCAGTAGCCAACTAACAAGGTCTAGTACACATTTAAATGTGTCACTTGCAGATGTTCTTTTCCAGACCCACTTTCATCATCTCGATAAAGGCGTGACACAATCTATATCCAGGCTGGTTGAGTTAAGAGCAAACATCACACTACGCAAAAAGAGACTGTAAGTCCAAATAACCAAAATAGCCTACAGCCTACCAGAGCCTGGCTCTTGCATCTGTCTCGATAAATGAACAGACATTGTTTCAAACATGGGAAATCATGGCACTCACGAGATAGCCTACCCATCCACTTTGCAATGTCACAGTGGTGAAGTACAATCAATATAGGCCTACATAGCCTACTATGAATATAGGCCTGCATAGCCTACATATGAATATAGGCCTATGCTTAAAACATTTAAAACGACATTTAAAAAACAACGTTTATAGGAAAGCACAGGGCACTGCCGGCTTTCTATTTCACAACTGTCCTTCTCACATTTATTCAGCAGTAACGTGAAAACTGTAGGGAGAATCACGTCTGTCGTTACGTCACTGACTATTTTAGTCAAATCCTTCTGTATTCTGTTTGATGTAGGCTTAGTCACAGTTTTCCTCAGGCTACCTAAGTTCGGAGGAAGCCTCCCTATCTGAATTACCCTTCACCAAGTTTTCCTTGGAAGTAAAACTTGTCAAATTCTTTGGCGCGCTATTTAGTGTCCATTTAATCGGGTTGCTATTGCGATCAGCAAGCGTTTGATGTCTTAGTTCTCGGGGTGCACTCCAAAGCACGCTCTGCCCTCATAACAACGCCCTGCACTCATAACAACACCCCGCACTCATAACAACGCCCCGCACTCATAACAACGCCCCGCACTCATAACAACGCCCTGCACTCATAACAACACCCTGCACTCATAACAACACCCTGCACTCATAACAACACCCTGCACTCATAACAACACCCTGCACTCATAACAACGCCTGCACTTATAATGCCCTGCACTCATAACAACACCCTGCACTCATAACAACACCCTGCACTCATAACAACGCCTGCACTTATAATGCCCTGCACTCATAACAACACCCCGCACTCATAACAACACCCTGCACTCATAACAACGCCTGCACTTATAATGCCCTGCACTCATAACAACGCCCTGCACTCATAACAACACCCCGCACTCACAACAACGCCCTGCACTCATAACAACACCCTGCACTCATAACAACGCCTGCACTTATAATGCCCTGCACTCATAACAACACCCTGCACTCATAACAACGCCTGCACTTATAATGCCCTGCACTCATAACAACGCCCTGCACTCATAACAACACCCCGCACTCATAACAACGCCCCGCACTCATAACAACGCCCTGCACTCATAACAACACCCTGCACTCATAACAACACCCTGCACTCATAACAACACCCTGCACTCATAACAACACCCTGCACTCATAACAACGCCTGCACTTATAATGCCCTGCACTCATAACAACACCCTGCACTCATAACAACATCCTGCACTCATAACAACGCCTGCACTTATAATGCCCTGCACTCATAACAACACCCCGCACTCATAACAACACCCTGCACTCATAACAACGCCTGCACTTATAATGCCCTGCACTCATAACAACGCCCTGCACTCATAACAACACCCCGCACTCATAACAACGCCCTGCACTCATAACAACACCCTGCACTCATAACAACGCCTGCACTTATAATGCCCTGCACTCATAACAACACCCTGCACTCATAACAACGCCTGCACTTATAATGCCCCGCACTCATAACAACGCCCCGCACTCATAACAACGCCCCGCACTCATAACAACGCCCTGCACTCATAACAACACCCTGCACTCATAACAACGCCTGCACTTATAATGCCCTGCACTCATAACAACACCCTGCACTCATAACAACGCCTGCACTTATAATGCCCCGCACTCATAACAACGCCCCGCACTCATAACAACGCCCCGCACTCATAACAATGCCCTGCACTCATAACAACGCCCTCCTCTCCGAGTACAACTTGATTTAAGTACATTTTGTGAAGTGCTGAGCCTGAGAAATTGAGCAGAGACACCTGAACCCGATATGGTCTGACTCTCCCACTCTCCCACAATACCAACACTTTATGTTCCAAGAGCTCATGGAACAGCGGCTCTTCATTCTGCCAGCTCTGGTCTCTTGGCAGTCCCACCTCGGCGGTAGAGCAGCTCGCTCTTAACCCAGATCCTCTGTGTCTTGGCACCAGTCGTGGAACTAGCTTCTCCATTAAACCAAGGCAGTCCTGGAAGAACCCTGCCAATTTCTACAGATAACATCTATAAACCTACATTGTAAACAAGATCTAAAAAAGCTCTATGACGAAGAAATCATCAGATACTGAAGTTGCAGCATTAGGCATAGCCAAACATAGTGCTTACAAAAGCTATATTTTGGGCCGCATCAGACCATAGAATCTCCTCCCACTTGGTCATAGTTTCCCACTTGCCTTCTACCAAACTCTTTTGCCACTCTCCCATGACGACCAGTTTTGTGAGGCACCAGGGCCATTGTTGCAGTGGGCAAAGTGTCTCCCAGCTCAGCCTTTGAAGACTGAAACACCATAAGATTTGCCACTGGCCTCTTGGTGGCCTCCCTGACGAGTGCCCTTCTTGACCAGATAATCCGTTTTTGAGGACGGCCTGTTCAAGCCAGATTCACAGGTAGATTCACAGGCAGATTCACAGGTAGATTCACACGCAGATTCACAGGCAGATTCACAGGCAGATTCACAGGTAGATTCACAGGCAGATTCACAGGTAGATTCACAGGCAGATTCACAGGTAGATTCACAGGTAGATTCACATGCAGATTCACAGGTAGATGCACAGGTAGATTCACAGGCAGATTCACAGGTAGATGCACAGGTAGATTCACAGGCAGATTCACAGGCAGATTCACAGGCAGATTCACAGGCTGATTCACAGGTAGATTCACAGCGATATTCACAGGCAGATTCACAGGTAGATTCACAGGCAGATTCACAGGCAGATTCACAGGCAGATTCACAGGTAGATTCACAGGTAGATTCAAAGGCAGATTCCCAGGTAGATTCACAGGTAGACCAAATTCTCTCCATGTCTTTTTAATGGACTTTACTTTGCCATGTGGGATATTTAATGTCATGGAAATGTTCTTATATCCTAATGTAGACCTCCCAGAGACAGGTGTATTTCATCTGAAATCAAGTGAAACACCTTAATAGCACACAAGTAGAATCCATTCAACTAATTATAATTCTTCTAAAGACAGTTGGTTGCACCACAGATCACTCAGATGTCAGAACAAAGGGGGTGACCACGTATGCAATCAGTCATTTTCTGTTTTACATTTGATATGAATTCGGAACTATTTCTCTTTGACATTATGGGACTTGTTTGTAGTGATAAGTGGCAAAAAAGTTAAGTCTATTTTGATTTCATGTTGTAACACAACAAAATCTGGAAAAGTCCAAGGGGGAGGATCATTTGAAGAGTCACTGTGTTTCTGAGCACGTTAGCTACCAGAATTCAAAATGGTAAAAGTCACAGTATGTGTATTAGCATTTAGAATATGTTGTAGGCTATTAGCACAGTGCTACAGTCTGATGATTAGCATTCTGGCTGGGTGTACTTAACTGCATGCGGAGGCAGTGTTAGTGATTAGCAGGTACAGACCTTTTTCTGATGCAGGGGCAGGAAAGGGCTCAGTCTGTCTGTCACCTGTTTGACTGCCTGTCTGTCTGACTTTGTGACTGTCTGTCTGCCTTTCTGACTGTCTGAATGTCTGTCTGTCTGCCTTTCTGACTGTGTGTCTGACTGCCTGTCGGTCTGCCTTTCTGACTGTCTGTCTGACTGCCTGTCTGTCTGCCTTCCTGACTGCCTGCTGACTCACTGTCTGTCTGACTGCCTGTGTGACTGTTAGTGCTACTGAAACGACCAGAGATAACACAAAAGAGAGAGAGAACAAGAGATGAGAAAAGGAAAGAGGACAGGAAATGGGATGAGGAGAAAAGGAGAATGGACAAGAAACGGAATGAGAGGAGAAAAGGAGAGGACAGCAGATGGGATGAGAAGAGAAAAGGAGAGGACAGCAGATGTAATGAGAGGAGAAAAGGAGAACGGACAGGTAATGGGATGAGAGCAGAAAAGGAGGGAGGACAGGAAATCGGACGAGAGGAGAAAGGGAAAGAGGACAGGTGGTTAGATGAGCAGAGAAAGGATGGAGGAAGGGGGAAATGCAACACTACTGTGGTTTGCTCTTTGGGGTTTAAGGCCGGGTGTATTGGAAAAGCACTTTGTGACAACCGCTGATGTATAAAAGGCTTTATAAATACATTTGATTGATTGATTGATTGATTATGGGAAACTGCATGGCCATTTAAATGGAAGTCTTCGTTTGTTACACACTTCATTGCATTTGTTCAAGCAAACTGAAAAAAAGATCAGAGTTGCACAAAACAAAATCATGAGTGATTAATCTGTAAAGGTTTGAACAAACCCGCTACATGCGCACATGTTGGTCCTCAGCAGATTCAATCAAGACCCCCAGGCAAAAATACCAAAACCAAACGGGATCCAACTAAATTCATTAAGGGATGTGTCAAAACACACATGAAACATACATTTACATTTTAATAGCTAATTTGATCTGGAGATAAAGACTGTTCTCAGCAGAGTCAAACAAAATCATCTGTTTCTACACTCAGAGGATTAATCCACAGATAAAAGGGTTCACTTGTTTTTTGTAAGTTATCTTTGAATGATCTCTCCATGTTCATCGTTCAATGAACGCCAGTGGACCTCGGATTTGTTGCCCTGGTATCAGGGGATCCTGAGACCAGTCGTACTAAACCCATGGGGATCCTGGGACCAGTTGTACTAAACCCATTGGGTTCCTGGGACCGGTCGTACTAAACCCATGGGGTTCCTGGGACCGGTCGTACTAAACCCATGGGGTTCCTGGGACCGGTCATATTAAACCCATGGGGTTCCTGGGACCGGTCGTACTAAACACATGGGGTTCCTGGGACCGGTCATATTAAACCCATGGGGTTCCTGGGACCGGTCGTACTAAACACATGGGGTTCCTGGGACCGGTCATACTAAACCCATGGGGTCCCTAGGTCCGGTCGTACTAAACCCATGGGGTTCTTGGGACCAGTCCTGAGAAGATGTGGGTGTTTCTGCGACTGAGGAGACCTCGGGGAGGTGTCCAGATCCACATGGAGATTAAATTAGCATCTGTGGGCGTGGCAAGGAGTAAGGGTAGCCTCATGGGCAATATGGAAGACTTAGACACGACCTGAGTGATGCATCACGAGCCCAGGGAAAGAAGAGTACAAGCTACTGGTCAAACACAGACACATATACAGCTCCGGAAAAAATGAAGAGACCACTGCACCTTTTTCTTTCCTTTCCAAAAAAGTTGAAAAGGAAGGTTTTGAGTGAGGAACAGAAGGGTTGTAATTAAGAGACCACTGCAAACTGAACGCTCCTGTTCCCCACTCAAAACTTTCCCAAAAAGTTCTCTTAATTTTTCCCGGAGCTGTAGACACAGACACACACACACACACACACACATATTTGGCGAACAGACATTTTCGTACACAACGTACACTGTTTTTTATACCAGCAGACACTTTGGGAGCAACAGTTTAATGCTTGTTTAGTTTGTCAGTTGCCCCTTTAAGGATCACAGGGGTTCAACACAGCAGGTTAGGGTTAGGTACAGTATGCCTGGGGTCACCAGATCCCTTCATCATCTCTCACCCTCTTCTCTCTCTCTGTCTCTCTTTCAAATCCCTCTGTCGCTCCCTCTCTCTCCCTCTCTCTCCCTCTCTCTCCCTCTCTCTCCCTCTCTCTCCCTCTCTCTCCCTCTCTCTCCCTCTCTCCAGGAGGTGGGACTGTATTATGTCTGGGGTTGCGTCTGTGGTTGACGTGGTAACCAGAATGTTTTTGTCATAGGGTACGGATGTTCTGAAGGTCTTTGTGATTAAAACGCCACATAACCACTCCTGACACTCCATTACCCAGCGTGCCCGGGGTGATGCAGCATTGTACATATTGATTTCACGCCTCATTACACTTCCTGTCTAACACTGTCATTGTTTTTCCTGGTCCTACACCGTACCCCAGTGTTCCGTGTGGTCCAGAATGACCAGGTGTAATTCTGGGAGGGGATATCGGACACATAACAAATGAACAACATTAATATTGGCCAAGTTGTTAAAACTTGTGAAAGAACCAAACTTCTTCTTCAGCCGTAGTCTGGCTTTGGAGCAGTTAGGTAGCAGTACACATGCTCTGATAATGTTTGTCCTTAGGGATATTCTTATGAAGGTCATAGTGGTTTTAATAATGGTTGGATACAACAAAATCAATAATAGTATGAAATATTACATCTAAAACCATCTATCAACTGAAAAGTAATATTTCAGGCAGAAGCGTGTTGAGTCTCCTGGTGGCAGGATGATCTAACCCTACGCTGACAGTATCTCTACATCCAGCCCACAGAAACAGTACGAAGAATATCAACTGACAAAACCACTAAAACATGTCTGGACATAAACTGGAAAAAAGAGAACACCTGGTTGTTTAAGGGTGTCAGCACAACCCCCAGGCCTTTGAGTAGATGGTCAGAGGCCCTTAGGAGATGTTAGTGGAGAGAACACATCCCCAATCCCGAACACATCCTTAATCCTGAACACATCCCCAATCCCGAACACATCCTTAATCCTGAACACATCCCCAATCCCGAACACATCCCCAATCCCGAACACATCCTTATTCCTGAACACATCCCCAATGCCGAACACATCCTAAAATCCTGAACACATCCTTAATCCTGAACACATCCTTAATCCTGAACACATCCCCAATCCTGAACACATCCCCAATCCCGAACACATCCCCAATCCCGAACACATCCCCAATCCCGAACACATCCCCAATCCTGAACACATCCCCAATCCTGACAACATTACCAATCCTGAACACATCCCCATTCCTGACCACATTCCCAATCCTGGGTGAATTGTCCCGCTGCGCTGTGCACCATTGCTCAGGGACTGGTTGAAAGGGTAGACAATACATCCCACAGCTCTACTGGTTTGTACTTCACTAAGCCTGAGACAGACGCACTAATCGGATATGTAGAGAAAGCGAGTTTGTGTTTGTCCCCCCCGCTGTGATTATTTACTGGCAGAGTTTAGGGATTTCCCCCAACCAGCAGACAACTGGGTTACACTGTATCCAGGAGTCAACTGGGAGACATTGACACACACAGACACACAAAGACACCGGCGGGTGTTAGCAATGTTTTAAATATCTGGCTCCAAGCCAAGTAATCAGACATTAACACAGAGATGGAATGCTGAGGGTCAGAACACAGTGTAAGAGAAGACCAAGACAGGGAGGATAGAGACAGAGAGGACAGGGACATAGAGGACAGAGACACTGAGGACAGAGACAGAGAGGACAGAGACATGGAGGACAGAGACAGAGCGGACAGAGACATGGAGGACAGAGACATGGAGGACAGAGACATAGAGGACAGAGACAGAGAGGACAGAGACAGACATCAACTTCTAAAGACAAAGGCAACTGATCCTCACTCTCAAAGTCTGGTTGTAGTGAACAAATGAAGACTTATGCTTCATTTAATGAGTTTTATACCTGGTTGGTTCTGTCAGAGTAGCATGTGGTAACAGAAAGGTGATGGATAATGTCCAAATCCAAAGTTTGCCAGACATTTTTAGGTCGTCTATCATGCAGAGAGAAAGAGATATAGAGCCACATTGTGACTTTATATTTAGCCTTTTTCATTCACACTCATCACTTATGACTGCCAAGACATTGGAAGTGAGTAAGCAAACTTGTTTGCAGACAGAGTGACAGGTAGCTAGCAGGGAGAGAGAGACAGAGAGACACAGAGAGAGACCCAGAGACACACAGAGAGACCCAGAGACACACAAAGAGACCCAGAGAGACCCAGAGAGACCCAGAGAGAGACCCAGAGACACACCGAGAGACCCAGAGAGAGAGACAGAAATAGACACAGAGAGACACAGAGACACACAGAGAGACCCAGAGACACACAAAGAGTCCCAGAGAGACCCAGAGAGACCCAGAGAGAGACCCAGAGACACACAGAGAGACCCAGAGAGAGAGACAGAAATAGACACAGAGAGACAGAGACACAGACGGAGACAGGGAGGTTTCATCCGACTCCAGATCTGACTGCTGTTGTGACAGGGACATTTTAATTTCTTTCCTCCTGTTCTGACCCTGAGAAGGAATTAATTTAACCAGATTGCAAATCAAGCCTGTCACGACTGACATTACACAGACAGAACATCGATGGAGGAAGAGACAGGAGAGAGAGAGAGACAGGGGAGAGAGAGAGACAGGGGAGAGAGAGGAAGAGGGATGGAGGGAGAGAGAGGAAGAGGGATGGAGGGAGAGAGAGGAAGAGGGATGGAGGGAGAGAGAGGAAGAGGGATGGAGGGAGAGAGAGGAAGAGGGATGGAGGGAGAGAGAGGAAGAGGGATGGAGGGAGAGAGAGGAAGAAACAGGGTCATTGGGAAGGCGGAGCCAATGAAAATAAACAGAAATCAATAACCTGCAGCACTGAATCCAAGCGGCAATGGCTTCTGCTGATTATAAGGACCAGTGATCTGCTGTACCACTGAGGTGAAGACACATTAAGGTCCACGGATGCAGACATACCAGCCCGATTTCAACGCACAGACAAGAAGCCAACTCACTGTTCCCATAGAAAATGCAGAGTTGAGGATCCCAGAAATTAATCTGTGTGCCTCAAAAAACCCACATTACCAGGTGAGTCCAGCCCATAGAATATAAAGCAATCTAAAAGTTGGCAGGGAGCCCTTTCTAAATGAAATCCATTATAATCCATTATTCCATCCCCACATGTGCTTTCATAGGCCACATACTCTGTCGATCGCAAACTGTGAATAAATAACCCCAGATGCATAAATGTGATACATACATTAAAAATCCAGATCCATAAAGGTGATACGTAAATAAAAAATCCAGATGCAAAAAGGTGATACGTAAACATAAACCGTGATGCATAAAGGTGATACGTAAACATAAACCATGATGCATAAAGGTGATACGTAAACATAAACCGTGATGCATAAAGGTGATACGTAAACATAAACCGTGATACATAAAGGTGACACGTAAACATAAACCGTGATGCATAAAGGTGATACATAAACATAAACCATGATGCTTAAAGGTGATATGTAAACATAAACCATGATGCATTAAGGTGATACGTAAACATAAACCATGATGCATTAAGGTGATACGTAAACATAAACCATGATGCATAAAGGTGATACGTAAACATAAACCATGATGCATAAAGGTGATACATACAATAAAAACCCAGGCAGAGCAGCACCAGCATAATCAATATTAGACAATTTGTCCAGGTGGGGAAAAACTATAGTATCTCCCAAATGTAACCCTTACCTTGACATTAATACTGTAAATGTAACACTGACATTAATACTGTAAATGTAACACTGACATTAATACTGAAAATGTACACACTGACATTAATACTGTAAATGTAACACTGACATTAATACTGTAAATGTAACACTGACATTAATACTGAAAATGTAACCCTGACATTAATACTGTAAATGTAACACTGACATTAATACTGAAAATTTACACACTGACATTAATACTGTAAATGTAACCCTGACATTATTACTGTAAATGTAACACTGACATTAATACTGTAAATGTGCATACTGACTAAGCTTTTCCCCAAACCTAGACCTTTTTGAGTTTAGGGTTTATGTTATTTGGGTTATGTTTGGTGTTATGATTAGTGTTTTGTTTACGGAGTGAGAAACTGGATTTCTGGTTTTCTGCTCCCCACAAGGATAGAAAAAGAAACATGTGTGCCTTCAAAAACGCATCTCAGTGACTATAATAATGCCTGAAATATACCCATTCTGGATATGTATATACATTGGCAAGGTGCATGTAATCTAAGAAGAAATAGCCTGAAATATGTGAATAGCCCATTTCTTAACCCAAATATTTACGTTCAATTAGACATCACAGTATGTCTGGTTTGACCTCGGCAAGGTGACAATCCCAAACAATTACTGATTGGAGCGAACAAAGACTGCAAAGTCACATGACTTAATCCTCTACAGTAATTAATATTGAGTTCTTGATGACTTGACGGTCATTTATTTCAACAGTATTTGTCTATAATATGCAGTGAGGAAACGCGGAGAGATTAGTCACTTGCCACTGTGAACGACATTCAAAGGAAGAAAGGAAAGAAATCAACGTATTGTGCATCATTAAAGATAAATGTTTATTTGCTGTGGTAGAGTCTTACCTCAGCGTAGACAGAAACAGGAATGTGCAGGTGTGGTCACTGTGGGTTTAATTAGGGCAATGCCCAGCAACGTATGCATGGACCAGAGAAACTGTTGGATAAAACTGTCTGCTTCTGACAGCTTTGTGAAGGCACAGTGCAAACACACAGGAACCTCTGGCTCCCACACGAAGAGTTACTCAAAATATCTCTCTGTCAGGCCTTGTGTGGCTTTATTATAACATATTACGTTAAAGGTAAATGGGTATTCACACTAAGCTTTATAACAGCAGGTAGTAAGCAGCAGCTCCCAGAGAAGGAAAGGTAGAGAGTCATTATTCACGGAAAGAGCTTTCCTGTGGAGCACAGTTGGGTGGAGCTGAGACAGGAGAGAGACAGGGACAGATACAGGTGGAGAGAGACAGGGAGAGATACATTGAGAGATACAGGTGGAGAGAGACACAGGGAAGAGGAGAAAGATAGGTAGGGAGAGACAGAGATAATGGGGAGAAAGACAGAGAGAGAGACAGAGACGGGGGGGAGCCAGGAAGAGAGGGACAGAGATGAAGGGGGAGAAAGACAGGAAGAGAGAGAGCGATAAGGCCGGAGAAAGACAGAGAGAGAGAGACAAAGACAGAGGGGGAAGACAGGAAGAGAGAGACAGAGATAAAGGGGGAGAAAGACAGGAAGAGAGATACAGAGAGTGGGAGCAGAGTGTTCCACTGACTATAATGATGTAATAGCAGACTCAGGCTGTATAATTGGTTGCCTGAGTCAGAATGCAGAACACCCAGCTGGAGAAAGGGTGATATGTGCCGGTGGGCCAGAGACACAGGGAACCAACAGTCAGTCCCCTCCTTGCTAACGCAAAACAGCCAGGTGTGTCTGACACCTCCCCGGAATGATCACCATGGATTTGGCCAGCTAGGTTGCCCAGACACTACCACAGACACACACCTAGAGAAAGAGAGAGAGACTGGGAGGACAAGGTGAGAAAGGGAGAAGACATTCATGGGTTGATCATCTACACATATTCTCTCTCCCCTCTCTTGTCTCATCTCCCCTCTCTCTCTCCCTCTCCCCTCCCCCTGTTTTCATGTTTGAAGATGGACATGATCGATCCATGTTAAAGATATTTGATAAGAGACAAGCAAAGCACTGCACACAAACACACACTGACACACACACACCTACACACATACCACACAACATTACAGAATACTGAAAGATCAAGCAGGCATTTACATGCCATCCATATTCAGGAGTGTGTGTGTTTGTGTGTTATTCATGAGTAGTGCAACGGCATACTCAGACACACACACACACACACACACTACACAGACATTCCACACAAACCTTCTGACAGCCTGCGTATCATATATACACAATTTGTTGGCGTGAGATCCGATAGCATCCCATCTGCATGAGGATAAATATGTACGCAGCATCTAATACATCTGTGTGGGAGAAAATATGGGCAACGTCTGGCAATGCACCTCACAGCCACTTAGCAACACCTTGTGATTATTTTAATAATAAGTGAGTAGCCAATATTACATCTGAGTGGCCGAAAAATGTTTATTTTTCCCTGGATGTTTATTTGACTGGTTGCCTTCAGTCACATGGGAAGGTCACTCAGATGTAATATTGAGTGGGAAATGCAACCAGCCATGTTTCACCCAGAGCTGTCTTCAGAGAGGGTGGTCCCCGTTTTTCCTCTTGTAATCCTCTTCCATCTGCACACGTGCATCCTTGGAGAAGCTTTGCTAGTGAGTAATGATGTATATATTATGGAACATTAAAGTCAGTAACGATTCATGTCCTGTGGATCCTGTAGGTGTGTAGGTAAACAGCACCCTCATCGGTACATAGTAGCTAGGCTGTTGTATTCAGTGATCTGTTTCAGTTTAATGTGACATTGGGAACGCCTTTTGTACATTTTGTCTTTTCATTTCACATGATGAATAATGCACATGTTGCTCAGGACAATCAAGTACACGGACTCAACTTTAGAGCCGTCATTCCAGCCTCGCAGTCTTCCTGTTTAGGTATCAGTCTATTGGAGCAGCTCAGGTAGGAGATATGGGATTACCAGACGGAAAGATTTCAATTTACACACTGACTTCCTATGTGTTTTCACCGTCTTCATGTGGACATTAGCAACAGGTTTAAAAAAACAAACATGTTTTGTCACAGGATAAATTTGTGGTTATCAAAATCCCAGGAAATAATATGAAAAGATTAGTGAAATGCTCTCGTAACACCACTCCTAATCAAAGGCATTGTCTCACGTGAGAAAAAGGATCTGAGGTGAATAAACATGCCATCAGACAAAACATTGTTCAATGCCCAGTACTACGCCTCCTTGTTCAATCAATGATTCTCAGAGTAATGTGTTTCCTGAAAGAACCTCTTCTGATCCTGGCGGCAGAGGAACTTTTGACTTTGAATGGATTGTGACTGGAGAGAGCTCCCAGAGAGCTGTACTGAGTACAACAGACAGACACACACACAGTGACACAAACACACACACAAAAACAGACACACACACACACAGACACACACACACAGACACACACACAGACACACACACACACAGACACAGACACACGCACACACACATGCACACAGACACATCGACACAGACACACGCACACGCACATGCACGCACGCGCACGCACGCGGACACACGCACGCGCACACACACTTCCATTTCCCAGGCCATTGATTTTAAGTGTGACTCCTCTACTAGCCTCCCACTCAGACAAGTGCATGTCAAATTAATCACACTCACTCTTTCCCATCTCCCTCTTCCACACTCACACTCTCTCTCTCTCTCTCAATTTCCCTGTCCCATTTTCTCACTCTCTCTCTCTCTCTCTGTCTTCCCCTCTCTCCGTCTCTCTCTCTCTCTCTCTCAGTAGATATTGATGCTGCTGTCTCAGTTGTCTGCATTCCAGAACATTCTGATATTCACTGATAACACGCAGTATAGATGTGGTAAAGAGGTCAATGAAACTCAACAAAAACGGAAACCTCATTCTCATCCAACCTGGACTGAATGTCTCCCCCCGCTACATATTAACCCCTCACATGTCAAACACGGGTCTGGACTGAATGTCTCCCCCCCGCTACATATTAACCCCTCACATGTCAAACACGGGTCTGGACTGAATGTCTCCCCCCCGCTACATATTAACCCCTCACATGTCAAACACGGATCTGGACTGAATGTCTCCCCCCCGCTACATATTAACCCCTCACATGTCAAACACGGGTCTGGACTGAATGTCTCCCCCGCTACATATTAACCCCTCACATGTCAAACACAGGTCTGGACTGAATGTCTCCCCCGCTACATATTAACCCCTCACATGTCAAACACGGGTCTGGACTGAATGTCCCCCCCGCTACATATTAACCCCTCACATGTCAAACACGGGTCTGGACTGAATGCACTGCACAGGACTATTGGAACCATCTGCCCTCCAAAATTTAGGTTTTGCAGCAAATCATTTACAGGTTTTTCCTTTTTATATGTGTGTCCTAGTGCCAGATACTGATATTGACAAACAGACACACACACACACACACACCAACAGCGGAGTACCTGTTCTTTGACAGAGGCCAGGATAGCGGAGGTGGTCTCGGTCCCATCCGATCCGTCTCCATTGGATGCAGGCAGACCCGGGCTCAGCAGGCTGGCGCCTTTCTCCTGCTCCGACGGCTGGTCCGGTACTGGCATGCCCGCTACACAGCCCGGATTAGACCAGTTAGAGAACAACAGCGGCCACAGCAACACAGCCTCCACCAATCAGAATTACACACTGACAACCATATCAGAGTCAAGGACGATAGCATTATGAAGCAACAACGCCAGCACTGTCTGGCCCTTGTAATGTCGGCATTATAAAGCAACTTCAAAGGGTTAGGGTTAACCCTAACCATAACCCTTCAAAGGGTGCAGTGCCTTCAATAAAGCCACATTTCATTGGGTTGAATGTAGTTCCTATTAATGAGTTGTGTGTTCCAGTCACCTAGCAATATTAAGACCAATGCGCTAGCCGCGAGTGGCTCTGCATAAGAGCATATGCTAAATGGCTGAAATGTAAATGCAAATGTTAATATGGGATTGAGTAAATAGCAGGCCTCTTCAAGGGAGTTTGGAGCGTGAAATCAAATCACTTCAGATTATCCTGGCCTCGGCACAAGAGTTTCGGGAGCTCCTGCGAGAGGCACACTTCAGAGCGTTAGCTGGCTGGAATAAGCTGCAGAGTGAGACGTCTCTCAGTCTACCTTGAGATACGGAGAGAGGGGGGACATCTCACTGTTGCGAATCGTGTGCCGTGTCTTTGAACAGCATCTCCCTCTTTATCGTCCCCAGGAGCTCTGAGAGTGCTTGAGCAGGCTGGCTCTGGGGCTGGGCCTTCTGGAAGGTACCACTGTTACTGTGAGGAGGTGTTTTAAGTGGAACCTGTGTGTGTGTGTGTGTGTGTTTGTGCGTGTGTGTGAGCCTACACATCCCTTTCTTTCTCTCTTTCTCCCTCCTTCCCCTTCTTTCTGTCCCCCTCTCTTTCTATCCCCACCTCCCTCGCTTTTTTCTTGTCCTTCAACGTGTTTAACCTTCAGCAGTGTGACTGGTTCCAACATGGCAGCCAAATCACCATGGCAGCCAAATCATATCACCGTGGGAACCGTGTCCAGGCAGTGTTAGCGTTTGAACAGACAGGGGTGGAGGGCAGATCCCTGCTGTGACTCTCCTCTGTCCTGTTACCCCGCCAGAAAGAGACACGCGCGCACACACACACACACACACATTGACACACACAGCTGTGCACATACAATACACACACACAGCAATCACAGCTACACACACAGATGTTTTGTGATGACGTCACCTGTGACCTGTGTTCCACACACACACACCCAGAAGCCTCTATGTGTCATTCCACATGCCAGAGGATGTTTTGTAGGTCTGTTAGCTGTAGGACTCTATCCGCGTCAGTCCTGAATCTACAGAATATACAGCTCCGGAAGAAATTAAGAGACCACTGCATCTTTTTCTTTCCTTTCCCAAAAAGTCGAAAAGGAAAGTTTTGAGTGAGGAACAGAAGGGTTAAAATTAAGAGACCACTGCAAATTGAACGCTTCTGTTCCTCACTCAAACCATTTGGAAAGGAAAGGAAAAGGGGCTGTGGTATCTTAGTTTTTTCCCGAGCTGTACATTGACAAAGTCTGAACGATCCGAGTGTCTGCCCCACATTTGGGATTGAGAAGGTCTAGAATTGAGATGGACAACCTGCATAACCCAGAGGAAAGATGGCTAAGAATATGGCACAGAAAACAAAGGAGATAGAGAGAGACAGGCGCTGATTACCTCAACACACCATTATTTGTCTTGTTAGGTGACACTGATTAGGGTCTGAGCACACACATACACACATACACACACACACACACACACAAACGGACACATACACATACACACACACACACATATACACACACACACACACACATGCACACACACACACACACACACACATGCACACACACACACACAAACACACACACACACACACATGCACACATACACACTCATGTTGACAGTGTGTGTGTGTGTGTCAGTGTCTAAATAGGGGTCCCTGCTATGCTCATTATAATGTAACGCGCTGCTTATCACTGCTTAGTAATTAGCTAACGATGAGACCGAGACCGTGACTGTTCCTCTAAGACAGAAAATCCCCACCGCAGTCAAAAAAACTGTCACGCACACTTTATTTCTCACTCACTCTCCCATAAACACACACAAACACACAAACACACACGCACGCGCGCACACACACACACACACACACGCGCACGCACACAATAAAAGTGAATTGAGAAAACAAGCCTAGAGGATCATAAGGGTTAACTGTGATGGTATTAAAAATGCTTCTGGTTTATCAAGTGTCGTTAAATGAATCAATAGGGGACTATCAAAGTAGAAGGAGAGAACAAGGAGGTATTGGGAAATGGGGAGTTAGAGGGAGAGCAATGGGAAAGAGCGGGTGAGAAAAACAGATACAAGAGGGAGAGACAGTGGGAGAGACAGAGAGAGAGACAGAGAGAGAGGGAGAGTGAGGCCTTATGGATCAGAGGGGAGTGATTCTGTTGTCATTAAAAAGGCAGGTCAATAAGAAAGCTCTCCTCTGCTTAGAGGACTTAATAGTGAACTATGAACAGAACACTCACAGTAAATGATAATGACATCGGCCATCAATTAACGGCAGCATCTCATTTCATCATCGTAGTAAAGCTTACAACTATAATATAATGAAGGCCGCTTTCAAAGCCAAAAGCTTTTTAAATGTTACAATGCATGACCTGCTTATGCATTTCAGCAGAGAAGTCCTACGGACTATCCATCCATCCATCTTCTTCCGCTTATCCGGGAACGGGTCGCGGGGGCAGCAGTCTAAGCAGAGATGCCCAGACTTCCCTCTCCCCAGACACTTCCTCCAGCTCTTCCGTGGGGACACCAAGGCTTTCCCAGGCCAGCCGGGAGACATAGTCCCTCCAGCGTGTCCTAGGTCTTCCCTGGGGTCTCCTCCCGGTGGGATGGGCCCGGAACACCTTCCCGGGAATGCGTTCAGGAGGCATCCAGAACCAATGCCCAAGCCACCTCAGCTGACCCCTCTCGATGTGAGGAGCTACTCTGAGCTCCTCCCGGGTGACCGAGCTTCTCACCCTATCTCTAAGGGATCGCCCAGCCACCCTGCGGAGAAAGCTCATTTCGGCCGCCTGTATCCGGGATCTTGTCCTTTCGGTCATGACCCAAAGCTCATGACCGTAGGTGAGAGTAGGAACGTAGATTGACCGGTAAATCAAGAGCTTCGCCTTGCGGCTCAGCTCTTTCTTCACCACGACAGACTGATACATCGACCGCATTACTGCAGAAGCTGCACCGATCCGTCTGTCAATCTCCCGTTCCATCCTTCCCTCACTCGTGAACAAGACCCCTAGATACTTAAACTCCTCCACTTGAGTCAGGCACTCTCCACCAACCTGAAGTGGGCAAGCCACCCTTTTCCGACTGAGGACCATGGCCTTGGATTTGGAGGTACTGATTTTCATCCCCACCGCTTCACACTCGGCTGCAAACTGTCCCAGTGCATGCTGAAGGTCCTGGTTTGAAGGGGCCAACATGACAACATCATCCGCAAAGAGCAGAGACGAAATTGTGTGGTCCCCAAACCTGAGTCAACAGCTGCCCACCTCTACTGTAAACAGCGTTGGTAGGGCACTGTTTCCCTCTCCTAAGGCGCCGGACGGTTTGCCAGAATCTCTTCGAGGCCAGCCGATAGTCCTTCTCCATGGCCTCACCAAACTCCTTCCAGGCCCGAGTTTTTGCCTCCACAACTTAGTCCTACGGACTAATTTATCTATATTGCCAAATATTTGTGGAATATTTTTTTTTACAAACGGAATTTAAAATGTTCGTACCCAAAGAAAAAGGGTGATTATCAAACATCAAGCAATCCCAGAAGAATCACAAACACACTGGTATGAGGTCACCACATGAATTGTTCTCGGCACTGTGTTTGTGCATGACTTTCAAATGTCTCCATTCGACCAGATCATATATGACTATAAAATGTCTCCTGTCAATCAGATCATGCATGACTTTCAAACGTCTCCAGTCAATCGGGACACTAATGACTTTCAAACGTCTCCAGCCAATCGGGTCATGCATGACTTTCAAATGTCTTTTTTCAAATGCATTTTGCCCAGCCCCCTCGCCATCACATTCAGCAGCATCATGTACACATCACATATCACCTGTAAATTATGCAAGTGAACGTGAGGTGGTTCAGTTCGGCAGAACTTGTCTACCAGTGGTGCCTTTAAGGTGATCAGGGTGTAGTGTACTTCAAATTTTTAGGGACCCACGGCTAAAAACAAACTCTTGACAACCTGTTGTCCAATGATTAATGGAAAGTGTTCATTTTGCTGATAATTACACCCCAAAACGTCGACATCAACTGGCTCATCCAGGGTTGCGAGATGCCAAACTCATTGGCAATATGCATTTACAAAAATGACCTTTGCCAAAAACCAGAGGTTGGACAGCATGTGTTATCTTTGTTTTCCATTCATAAAAATGATTTTAAAACTCAAGAAGATCTTATGAGATTATCTTCAGGAAATGATATCTGCTGAGCCAATCTGTTCTTTCTGCAAAACAAATCTCATCTGTCTCCAAAGATTCTCTCTCTGGGAAATGCAGTGCGTGCCAAATGAACAGAAACTACAAATGTCCCCCGTGCTGTCCTCTGCAGCTCTCTGGGAAATGCAGTGGGTGCCAAATGAACAGAAACTACAAATGTCCCCCGTGCTGTCCTCTGCAGCTCTCTGGGAAATGCAGTGTGTGCCAAATGAACAGAAACTACAAATGTCCCCCGCGCTGTCCTCTGCAGCTCTCTGGGAAATGCAGTGCGTGCCAAATGAACAGAAACTACAAATGTCCCCCGTGCTGTCCTCTGCAGCTCTCTGGGAAATGCAGTGTGTGCCAAATGAACAGAAACTACAAATGTCCCCCGCGCTGTCCTCTGCAGCTCTCTGGGAAATGCAGTGCGCTTGCCACACAGTGTGCTTAACACAGCCCTGATTCAGGAGACGTCAACACACAGAATGTACAAATGCATGTACAGTATGTAAGTCGTTTGGGATAAAACCAGTTTACTAAATTGCATAGATTGTATTGTAAGTTCAGGCAATCAGAAGAATCGCTGCAAAGTGCCTAGGCCCTTCAATGGCATCTAATTCAGGGCCCTTGATCTCCAGTGTGCGTGCGGGGGTCAGCCCAGAACATATACAGTAAGAGTCAGTCACGCAGTCATTCCAGAGCCACGCCCAACTAGAGGCAGCAAAGAGAATCCATGCATCTGAGTTTTGACACTGTTGATCCCAGCTGAAGGCGTCTTAATCATTGCAGACTGATCCAGAGTCAGAGCTGCACCCAAGGTAGATTTATCTTAATCACTACTGACAGCTGACTTGAGATCAGTGGTCTAAAGCCATGTTTCTCCCAAATTTCATAATTCATGGAGGGCTTTTTTTTTGCTTAACTCCTCGTGGCCAGCAGAGACCATGGTGTGATTAGGCATACGTTTCCTATAGAAACCTCTGAATGCTAATCCTGTCATAAATTAACATTACAAAAAGGTATTTTCTGCTGAGCGGAGTTCAACGCTTATGAGCCTGGGACACTGACTAAAGAGCAGCGCTGGAATGCATTATAGGCTGCCAGTCAGTCTCTGAATGCAGAGATGTAACCTATATGCTGTGGCGTGAATACACGCTCTCCCAGAATGGGGCCCTTGTGTGCAGACCAGCTGCCACCCCCTGATGAGGCACTCCTCATTAGGGACATAGGATAAAGGGCCCCAGAAGAGCAGATCTGAGCAGAGAAAAAGAGTAAGTGCGTGACACTGGACCTCGCAGCCCACGTCGCCGCTTTGCCCCAACAACTACATCATTAAAATAGGATAAGTGCTGAGGCAGGCTCCGATGTGAGCGACTGCACTCATACCTCCCAATCATCGCCATCACGGGAACACCCAGCAGGTTGTTTTTGTTTTTTTTATTGTTTTGCCGGTTAATAAATGTCCTCCATGGGCCCTAAACAACTAACTAATTTCCTGAGTTCTCCCGTTATGTTATGTAACACAAACACATCCCATCTCTACAGGGACAAGACGTAAAGACATCCCATCTCTACAAGGACAAGACACAAACACATCCCATCTCTACAGGGACAAGACGTAAAGACATCTCATCTCTACAAGGACAAGACACAAACACATCCCATCTCTACAGGGACAAGACGTAAAGACATCCCATCTCTACAAGGACAAGACACAAACACATCCCATCTCTACAGGGACAAGACGTAAAGACATCCCATCTCTACAGGGAAAAGACACAAACACATCCCATCTCTACAGGGACAAGACATAAAAACATCCCATCTCTACAAGGACAAGACACAAATCCATCCCATCTCTACAGGGACAAGACATAAACACATCCCCTCTCTACAGGGACAAGATACAAACACATCCATATTTTCAGGGAAAAAACTACCTGGCAGATGACTGGATTGTCAGCAGAGTTTAGGAGAAGAAACAGACCTCCACACAGATTCCCATGAGCAGACATTTGAAAGGTCTGAAGGCCTACAGTTTCAGTCAAAAGCTTGGACACAGTTAGCCATTCAGTGTGTACACTTGGTGTACACTACGCAGTTCATGCCCTGATTTGGCTGTTGCAAGCGTGCTTCTGAGATTGGTGATAAAATTCCCAAGACATCACCCCCCAGGGGCTCACGCCGGTCACCAATGCTCATTAGAAATGAGTGGGTCGTGGAGACGCCATCTGAGGCTTACCGACAGCATCGTTGTCGTCCCAGATGGGCGGATTCTTTCAAACGTGCCACAGTTCTCTTGAAGTGCCATACGTGCACAAACTATGACTCTTGTGACAGTTGATCAGCAACAGCGAAGAGTTCCCAAGGGAAGAGCCAAGTGAGATGATCATGTTGCACTGCACCACTCAATGTCCAGAGTCAGTTTCTTGACAACTGCTGGTTTACAGTATATTAATGCGTTTGTAGGCCTACTAGCAAAATGGCAAAATACTACAGATGACCTTCCCAATGTTATTAAATTCAACTGGTTGGATGTTTCAACTCTGTTCAACAAGCGCAAATGAATGTTGGCAGGTAGCTTAGTGGTCACTGTTGAGACAGTAAACAAACAGTGATTGGCTTGAAGTTGTTTAAAGTGAGAAGCTTATGATTTTGAACGCCACATAGTGTATTTCTAGCTTAAGGGCACCTCTCTACTTTTAGAGGAGCAGATCTCTACCTTGAGAGGAGCAGCTCTCTAAACTGCCATCGGTTTCTGTTGAGTCTTAGACTTCACTGTCAGCACTGGCACTGTTTTTGAAACCATCACCTGTATCAGGTTAAGTTGTTTGTGCTGATCAGATGACTTAGTGATGTGCACCAAATAATACCTCAGGAGATTCAGCTTGAGTCGGCAGATCTTCAGCAGGGAGTCCGAATGACACCGAAACTTCCTCCTTCCTCAGCGTTGCGATTGATTGCCACTTTGCCTGTGTGGATCTCTGTTCCAACGGCGGTAGGAGGTGGCTTTTAGAAAATTTGTGTTTTCCCTCCGTTTACCGTTTGTCTGGGGAAGCGAGGGCCTGAAATGTAATTTCGCTGTATGATAAGACGGGAAAAGCTGCAGCAAAAGCTTCTGGTACAGACAGTGAGAGAGAAGGGGGTTGGGGGGTGGGGGGGGTCAGGAAAGAGAGGAAGAAGACAGATGAATAGAGAGAGCGACAGAAAGGGACAGGGAGATAGAGAAACTCAATGTGTAGAGAATTACACCTGAAGAAAGTAGAACTGCTACTAACACAGTCCTCTATCAGAAGACCTCTTGTTCCCACAGTTAAAAGTTCTAGTTTCATTTTACTACAATAATCTCCTTTCTTCTGAAGTTAGCTTAGGAAAGGCAGCAAACAGCAGAGGACATCGTTTAACTCAAGGACTGAGTAAAAGGTGTCTTCATTCAGAAGTTAAGGTTGTCTTCATTCAGCAAATTAAACAAATACTGACAAAACAGCTTTTCCTGGCAAGCGTGAACTAATGCACATGCTGGTTGTGGACACTGCTCCTACACTCTTCTGTCTATGCAGAGGCCTGACACCCAGGCGGAAGGTTCCGGTGAGGCTTGAATTGTTGCCAGACACAGAAAACAGTTTTTTCTACAGCATCTGGGGAGAAGGATGATAGGTGAGGGAGTGAAGGGGGAGAATGAGGGGAAGAGGATGGGGGGGATTATGTGTGGGGGGGGGGCAGTCAGGCCTCGGGTCCTTTGGCCTGATAGTACAAAGTATCTCTGCGGTAAGGCAGCAGTCCACACACACACACACGTTTCTGTGGCCCGTGTCAGGTTGTCAGATACGGGAGCATGTTGCTTCCTGATCCATACACACACCTTGACCTCCAATCACACCATTCCAACTTCCCCTCATCCACACAAACACACACACACAATGTCCCAGCACAGGTGCAGTGATGCGTCTCCCTCTCTGAAGCCTCCTGACCTCTCTACTGACCAGCTCCGTACCCTGTTAACTGTCACACCCGCCCCCACCGTCATCCCTCTCTCCCCTCTCAGGGCTGGGGTGTCGTTCTCACACACCCAGTCTTTTCCTTGACTTTTACACCAAAATGTGTCTCCCTCCTTCAGTTCTCTCACCTCCTCTCTCTCTTGACATCCCTCTTTCCATATCTCTGTCTCCCTGTCTCATCCCCTCTTCCTTAGTCTCTTTTTCATCTCTCTGTCTGTTTCTCTCCCTTTCCATCCCTCTATCTCCCTCTTTCTGTCTCTTTCTTTCTCTTCTCTCAGCACTTAAACTCTCTTCCTTTAACCCCTCTGGGATACTCTCCATCAGCGCGGCTGATTGGCTAGTCATTAGCCAATCCCTGGTGGGTAGCTAGGGGACATTCCGATTGGAGGATTCAAATTGAATTCTAATCCCATGCCTTATTAACGCAGTCGGATGGGGGCGGAATTGAGAGACAGGATGCAATGTCATTATTTTCCCACAGTGCAGAAACGGTTGACGTTAGAAAGGCCAGCAAAGTGAGGGCACATTCTGTGATTCCAGTTTTTTTTTCTTTCTCTCTCATTACCTTAAAATGCCTCATCCACAATTGAAAAATTGTTATTGAAAAACAATTACGCTTTCAGTTAGTTACAGTAAATTCTTGGAATTTCACTGCATTGACCGCGTCGTGCTAGCTCAGAGCTCAGCGTTGTGTGGCATGAATGGGAGCATTTCCTGGTTTCTCTGGATAGCCAAACTTATGTTAGTGGACAGATTTTCTTGCATGGAACAATAAAAGGCATGCTTCTCTCCAGAAAGAGAAGGGTGAATAGCCCTGCGAAACATTTAACAACTAATATTCTTGTGGTTCTTAAGTGTATTCACTGCGAAAGGATTGTAGAACCATAAGAAAAGAAACGAGCTTCAGACAATGACAGCCATCGCAGAGGCTCTGCACATAAAGGGAACCTTGTTTAATTCTCTGAGGGAAACCAATCAGCTTCCTAGAAAGACATTTTTCAGAGAAATTTCCGGTATGTCAGAAAACGTCTCCCTGCCTTTGAAAACACCTCCTCAGCTTGAAGCGTGTCTCGATGTGCCTCAACTCAAGCAAATGTATATGATGTTTATATGAAGCATTTCAATGTCTTACCTCAACCTGAATGAAGGCGAAATGGAAGGAGAAAGTAGGCAATCACATTTCCACCATTTCCACTGAGGGCAGCCTGGAGTACATTCATACCGGTTCAATCATATCCAAGACATTTTCACAATTCACAATTCGAGATGTTAGAACACACTCAACCAAAATATTACATAGGATGTCGTACACCTCACGCTTATGTGTCAAGCTGCAGAGTGCACATTAGTCCACACTGCTTGGTCCTCTGCTTTAACCTGCAAGGTGTGGAAGATATTTTAAATGTCTCATTACTATTTCTATTATTTTTCACCCCAAATGTCATCTTATATTTGTGATTCATAATATACTAGGGAAACTGTTTGATTCTGTGTCTTAGAATATACTCATCTAGGCGTAAACAAACCAGCTACATAACAATCCTCTCACACATTCGGTGAGAGGATTTATCTTCACCATTCATCAGTCAGGCTAGTTGGAGATGGATTAACTAACCTGAGGATCACAACACCAATATTGCGTAGCCACTCTTATGAACTAGAGACACGTTCCAATCTACTGGAAGCTCCCCGCTACAGTACTGTAAGACAGAGTGATCTACTCAAGGCTCCAGATAGGGTGATTAAGTCATGACCTCAGAACCTGTATGCAGACCCAACAGAAGCATCGGTGTAGTATTGACTGTTCAGTAGTGGCATGTGATCAGACACACAGGGTAGTTAGACAGGTATGGGTGAAGCTGTATTAGGTCAGAGAGGCCCTGAGCCAAGAACAGACACACCCATGGTCAGTGGAGAAGTCAGGGGGTGGTAACTTGGAGCTGGTTCATGTTTCTTTACAAAAGGATTCCTAAACTGTATTTGGTTGTCATATAATTCTGTCTGGCACTGAGGTTGTACACTGATGTTACACTTCGTGTAAAAACTGTTGTATCACCAACAAGCTTGTAATAAGTAATCTCGAGTAGATTATACTGGGTTCCTGAATAGTTTATAGTACCGTATTTTCCGCACTATAAGGCACACCGGATTATAAGGCGCATAGAATAGAAGATACTGCAGAATTTCGAGACGGCCTCAAAATTCATCGATGTTCGTGTCCCGTGCTAGCGCTGTTGCCTTCATTTGAATAGTGACTGTAGAGACGCTTCTACTTGCTGCTCTCTGTTCAACAACCCACTGTTCGAGTTTGTCCTCTAACTGTGGCCGTCTCGCTTTGTTCCCTCGGAAACTCTGTTCAGTCTTCTTTACTTGGCACAGGTCATCTTCTTGCTTCCTCCACTTCCGTACCATTGATTCATTAAAGTTGAATTCGCTCGCTGCTGCTCTATTCCCATATTCTACTGCGTGGCTGACAGCCTTGAGCTTGAACGCTGCGTCGTAAGCGTTTCTCTTGAAAGGAGCCATGTTGGGGTCTTCATTCACACACAAGTGGTGTGGGACTGTGAGTAAGCACAGGACCGGTGTTTACTGACTACGGTAGCCGTCGTGCTGCAAGCGGTGCGGCTTTGTAGTTTACCAGACGTACTGAAACATTTTATTATTATTAAATTGTTTTTATTGTTTTTTTTATACTGAAACATTTTGACAGAGTGCCTTGAGCGCCGTGTACAACCAGTATGGATCAACCAATTAACCAATTGATCCATATATAAGGCGCACTGTCGTTTTTGGAGAAAATTATAGGCTTTTAAGTGCGCCTTATAGTGCGGAAAAGACGGTATATTACGTTTGATTACGTTTCCGGGGAGAACTCACCAACAAACCTAAAGTAGCGGACAGACTTTTGACCGCATCAAAGTCCTGTTGTTGTTACTGGGATCTCCGTTCAACCCAGATCCACTAATTGTTCCTTGGGTATCAGAGGCTGTGAGCACAATCTCGAAGCCCCAACAGCAAATCTGTTGTTCACTAAGGCTCAGTGAATTGGCAAACATTCTACATTTATAGAGAATTTAAAATATGCTGAGTGACAGCCGACCCAAATTTGATAATACCTGTCAGCTCCCCTTCTCCTATTGGACAGTACAGAACTATTAAATATCACAGTCTAATTGATATGTTGATGTGTTTATTTTCCACTAAACGATCTGGGCCCTCAATCCACTTTTCTTTCACCCAGAGCGGTAGAGGGGTCACGAGGCTTTGGGCTTCGTGTGGAAATATCAGGGGGAAACAGGGTACTTCCTTATTTTATGAATTTTTGTTCCATTCTCCTTTGTTTATATTTTCTTTTTTACTTTTATGTGTAGAGTGGGGGGGGGGGAATACGCCCACTCTGTTCTTTGTAAAAGTCACTGCACAGTCCTTTTCATTTGTGTTCAAAAACAAATATTTGAAATAAGAATACTAGCGAGACGTGGTCCCAAGACACATATCCCAGGGTCAGTTCTAGTAGCCTGCCTCCCAAATGGTTTCGGGTTCGGATCAGAGGAAGGGACAACAAAGCAGATTTCACAGGTACATTTCCACGGCACGCAAATAGTCAGTGAGCCACAGGTAGAAACTCCCTTCCTGGCACAGATCTAGTGACAGCTTTGCCGATGCTAGTATTAACCATTACTAGGTAGAACACAAATGGAACTTGCAGCGCAGCCCCGCCGTGCTGGCCAGGTGTTGCTGAGGTTAATGGCTTGCTAGTCAGGTGAGAGTCTGTCGTTGTTTCATCCGTAGTTATGGACACACATGGTGCTCAGCATACACCCTTGTTTGCGTGAGCCACTGTCCTCGGCGGTGCCAGAGCTCCCCAACTAATGCGACATACCAACACGAATGGCGCCGGGAGAGAAAACACGGCCCTGTAAGTGGATCATTGTGTTGCTTGACGTTTATTCAACCGAGGTTGAGAGGACTTTGACACCACACACAAGTGGTGCTCTACTGAGGCAGCACAAGCCATATACAGAAAGCGAGCCCCTCACAAATACATAGGCCCACATTAACACACACATGCAAACACACAAACAAGCTTGAAGAGGTCAAATGACCTTGCATTGGCAGAAAAGTGAGCCGACTTACGCACACGCACTCCTGATGTCAAATCGTCTCACCACAACACCGATCCAAACAAACACAAAGACAGGAACTTACATTGTCACGAATCACGACCAAGGCAGGTGGAAGAAAGCCCCTATAACGATCAAAACCATGTTCTATCGTTGCGATAATTGGGGTTAAACCCCAGAACAGGTTGCAAACATCCTTTGATTCTGAGGACTTTTGTCTTATAACGAGAAGGCGATGGATTCCGAGAACATTCTGAGAAGTCAATTATTGCTGAGGAGCTGTTTTAACCAAGGACTGGGCTGTGAGAACGTTCTGTTTGGTCTGTGCTCATAGCCAAGGTCAACACACAGCAAATGTACTCACAAGGATCAGACGAAGAGGGAGGGAGGGAATTCGCAACCCAAACCGACTTCAAAACAAAGGCTGGATACTCACTTAAGAATCATTTTCTGTCTCCTTTGCTCGGCTCATTTGGTGGGTAAGAGAGTATTACACTATCAAATTTCAAAGACAAATGTTGATAAAATTATCCTGCCAGCCGTGGGTATTCATAAATATTTGACTCTTCTTTTCTGATTATGCAAGCCATCGTTCAAAGAAATCAATTTTGTGTTTGGAGCCATGCTGAGGAATACTGATGAGAAGCTGGAAAGACAAAAACACACAGAGAGACATACAAAGACACTTTATATTGAGTTTACACATTTGCCAATGTGGCTGTAGAGGCAGTTATGTCCCTCAGAACTGTGAAATTTTACATTATTAATTGATTCAAGCTGGGTTCTTTCCAATAATTGGATTTTCTTACTCATTCTGATAGCAATTAAACGAATATAGTTTGAAAGACAGCTTAAATGTGAAAGAATCTTGTCAAGGCTTCACAAAAAGTGCATTTATGTGCAGCAATTTTAATGGGTTTCATCTTTAATGAGCATTTGTCTTCACATGCTTATGTATCTTTTAGGGGAGTGTGTGTTTGTATGGAATTTCTACCACTATACATAACAGCTACAATCCAACATCCCTGAGTGTGTGTGTGTGTGTGTGTGTGTGTGTGTTCTGAGAAACAATCACCCTTAAGCATATGGATAATGTCATCACAATGAAAGAAAGCTTAGAAAATGAAGAAATAATCAGTGAAATTTCACATGCCCATTTCCCTTTGCAATCAGCCAGACTTGATTGTGAAGTGTGTTTTGCTTTCCAAAATTATGCTCAGTCCTGAACATATAACTGTCTGCTTTGATAGATGGCTCCAATTAACTCCCCCGTAATATTAAACTCTGAATAATGCATATAATTCCATTAGCAGCAAATACACTTGTGTACACACACACACACACACACACACACACAAGCCTGCAAACATAAATGCATGCAGAGCCTTGCACACACCACACACACACACACACACACAGACACAGACAGAGGGCTGGAGACTTAGTCAGGGAATACACACAAAATGTTCAGGTTTTTTTGCCTCTTGTAATATAATTCCACAGACAGTATGAGCTCCCTCTTCTAAACCATCATTATCTCCCAACGACACAACACAACCCCAGGTAGCTAACGACACAACACAACAGAACCCCAGGTAGCTAACGACACAACACAACAGAACCCCAGCTAACTAACAGCACAACACAACAGAACCCCAGGTAACTAACAGCACAACAGAACAGAACACCAGGTAGCAAATAACACAAGAGAATAGAACCCCAGGTAACTAATGATACAACAGAACAGAACACCAGGTACCCAACGACACAACACAACAGAACCCCATTTAAATAATGATACAACAGAACACCAGGTATCCAACGACACAACAGAACAGGTTGCTAATTATACAACAGAACAAAACATCAGATAACTAATGATATAACAGAACAGAACTTGGGATAACTAACAACACAACAGAACTCCTCATAACTAATGACACAATAGAAGGTAACTGACAACAAAACTGAACAGAACCCCAGGTAAATGAAGACACAACAGAACACCAGGTAACTGAAGACACAAAAGAACAGAACCCCAGGCAACCGGCGATAGACCTGCAGACAGGGACACATACATTACTCAAAAAAATGTCAAGATAAAATAAATGGTCAAAGAGACTCCACAAAATCTTTTAACCTCCACAACAGAGACAGCTACACAAACAAAAAGTTAAATTACAGAAATGGGACCTCAAATTAGTAGACCAAAATTAGATATTTTGTGAGACATCTGATATCTACACCAGGGCAGTACCACCTCATTCCTGGAGATCTACCATCCTGTAGATTGTCTCTCCAACCCCAGGTGTGACTAACCTCCTTTAGCCTGTTAATATGCTTATTAACTATTAGATCAGGTGTGTTTAATTAGGGTTGGAGAGAAAACCTACAATCTGGTAGATCTCCAGAAACATGGTTGGGAATCCCTGCACTTTGCTTGTCACAAGATCTCACCTTGACCTTTTTATTCTTAACACACAGACACACAAACACACACACAAACACATACACTGCAGGCTTGGAGATTGGAGCTGGGTGTGACCTAGATAGAATGTAGTCTGAAGACATGCAGGGGATATCTGCATACAGTCAGATATTTATAACTAAGGGACTGGAGCTACTGAGTATAGAGGGAGTGCTACCTGCATGAACACTGGAAATTGTGTGTGTGTGTGTGTGTGTGTGTGTGTGTGTGTGTGTCTGTGTGACTGCGTTGTTGTCGATCATTTCAAACTATAACGTCCCTGCCTCTGAGATATGATTGAATTAGCCTATCCACGCTGTCAGAACATGTAACACAAACCCCTGCCTGTATATCTTCCTTAAAAAAAAGAACGACGATCAGGAATATCAGTCCCTTATTTAGGATGTCATGTGACAGCAGGGAGGGTGACAGGTGTGTGTATCACACTGACAGGCCATTAGAAGAACCATTACATGGCGTGAATAACTGTGTCATTTCACAAAACAACACAGCCTGTCATGGAAAACATGTTCCCATCTTAAATTACACTGTTATTTAAAAAAAAAAAAATGCTTTAAGTCTCAAACCAATTATACACACTGTCATCGAGGGAGAGAGAGTATGAGAGAGAGAGAGAGAGAGAATATATGTGAGAGACGGAGGGAGAAGGTGGATGAGAAAGGGGGGAGACAGAAAGGGTAAAAGAGAGAGGGCACAATATACAGAGGCAGATAGACAGAGGCAGATAGAGAGAGGCAGAGAGACAGAGGCAGATAGAGAGAGGCAGATAGACAGAGGCAGATAGAGAGAGGCAGATAGAGAGATGCCTCTTGTATATTTCATTTAGCTCCTTAAGAAACATATAATAATGAACATGTCAGTCAAATGAGCATGATGATCATTAAGCGCCCATGAACTTTGCTTAATTCACACACACACACACACACACACCTCGTAGACCTCTTATTATCTTGGTCAAGGTCAAATCCTATGCCACATGATGGTGAAAAATCGTTCCTAGGAGCTGGTGAAGTCCACAGACTTAAGCTCAGTAGGCCAACATGGTCCTGAGACATTCATTCACTCATCCGTTCCAGGGCGAGGCATTAATCCTAACCCAACGTGATGTACATGGGGAACCGAGGCCAAAAGGGATGCATCCTTATGTAGGCCACCAGGGAGGATGAAACCCATAGAAACATGATGAGTGGAACATAGATCCTAATTAAAGTCAATTGTTTCAGCCCCCTTCTGCCCTGGATCTTCAACACCTGTTCTCGCCGCAGACAAGGAGCCTCTTGGAACAGTGTGATCTGGAGACCTTATCGCCCACCTGCTGAAAACAGGAAGTGGGATGGCTGGCTGACTGATTGATACATGCCGCTGATTGTTAATTGAATTACATTCAGCCAGGTGAGATTGAGCCCTGCGCCAGTTGGGACACTAAAGTTGGTAAATAAAGAGAAGATGAACCATTGAAACTGAATTGTGCTGTGGACATTGTCCTCTCCAAAACACAACAGTGTGTCCCTTTTATTCACACTTTTCTATGCATTTAGTTCTTGGTTATGAACCCAGAGAGCTGCTAATCTCTAGCGTGGTAGTCACTAATGACTCCTCGTCCATGTTTCTGAAGCTAGCTAGTTGCTATCCACGCAGTTATATCCCTCAAACACTCACCCTCTCACTCCCTCTCTTACTACATTAGTCATGAATAACACGTAAAACAGTAAAATTAACACAAAAAACATGACCGTGGACAACATCCTGTAAACCTGTCCCAAACTGACACACCACACGTTCCACATGTTGGATGCCATTTTAACCACCCAGGAATATGAGAATTGTTCATCATGTTGCCCTCTCGAGCAGGAAGTGGAGCGTGTTTGATAATAATTCGCCAGCAGCTACAGCTAGTTAGACGAGTCCGCACGGACCAACCATCAAACAGCTGTTTTGACAGTTGGTCAGGAAGCGTGACAAGATTCAGATCAGCAGAGCTGTTAATAGACTAGAGATGGGTGAACGTCAAATCTGAGCTAAGTCATCCATTAGAGAGTTAGGTGAGGTAGAAAATGGTAAGGGAGGACAGATCCCTAATCTGGATGCACTGGTATGTTGTACGAACCTACATAAAGATCCCTGTGATAACCTAGACCAAGACTATTGGATCACTGTGATAACCTAGACCAAGACTAATTGATTACTGTGATAACCTAGACAAAGTCTAATGGAGCACAGTGATAACCTAGACCATGACTAATGGATCACTGTGATAACCTAGACAAAGACTAATGGATCACTGTGATAACCTAGACCATGACTAATGGATCACTGTGATAACCTAGACAAAGACTAATGGATCACTGTGATAACCTAGACAAAATCTAATGGATCACTGCGTTAACCTAGACAAAATCTAATTAGATCACTGTGATAACCTAGAAAAAGTCTAAGGGGATGACACAGTTTGTCGGAGTTCTACTGGCAATTTAATTTACCGTTATATAATCTACAAAAGTCCAAAATGAAATGTGTAATTTACACACCTTTTATCTGTGAGATTGTAATATTCATACTGTCCCAACCTACACTGTATCCTCCCTCCCATACATTGCCTCCTTCTCCCTCTCTGACTCCCATCTTCTCTATCTCCAACACTCCTTTCTTCTCTCTCTCTCTCAAACTCTCTCATTATCTCTCCACTTTCTCATTCTCTCTCCCTAAACTGGGGCAGCCACAGGAGCAATAGAATCTGACAGGTCAGCTGATACTCAGATAGACAACAGGCAAAAAAGACTAGAGAAAGAGAGAATGGCAACACAGTATGCAAGAGAAATAGTGGGTCAGAAAGTGGGGGGGGAACAGAAAGTAAATGGGGATAGAACATGGAAGTTAGGGAGGTGAGCAACAGAGAGACAGGGGGAGATTTGAGAGACACCATTGTTACAGTCTTTCACAGTCACTAACACACTAAAAAACTGCTCCCACAAACACAAAAAACGTTTTTCTACATTCCAGAAGGAAGACAATGCACAGCAACCCATAAGTACTATTTGCCAGTTTTCATTTGATTTATACTTTTCTTTTTTTCAAAACTCTACACAGAACTGTCTTTGAAAAGTTCAACTGTCACTATGTTGTCATGTAGCAAACAATGACAATCAACAACCAAACTCAAACCAATCTCAAATTCCAACAATCCCAACAACAGTTATCCAGATGTAAAAAAAAACAGATGCAATTTCTCAACAACCAATCAGAGCGCACAAATCAAAGAACCGACTGTCACCTCACCTGTCATTCGGATCAGGGGATGAGAACATCAGAGGGCGTCGTAGAGGAAGGACGATAGGAGGTGGACAAGGCAGAGAAAAGGGAAGAACAATTATTATTGGCAATGTACCTTCTGACAATGGGGAAAGCTGGGATGCAGCCAAACCAGCACCCTTTCACTATTCCATCAGTTTTACGAACTTCCAGAAAATGAAGATAAGTTTCTTCTTATCATGAAAGTGTCCCGATTACTGTGCTGACCATCTTGTTTCATAAATTACAAAAATGATTGACTAAAATGTTTTTGACAGAGATTTTGTCACACTGTAGTCATTTATTTTCTTCCACCTTTTATGTTTATAAAGTAATGCATATCATGTGGATCTTAAAAAGCATTGTCAACAACAGAAAGGCTGTTGTCATGAGTTTTAATAGACCGATAAAAATGTTGCTGGCATATTAAAGAAGACTTAATCTGGAATATCTAGCTGTTGCGTTATGAAATCTAGCTAGACTCTACGCTCTGGGGGATTCAGTAAATAGCTTTGTCCCCTAGAGGGGGGACGTTAGTCCAATTGACTCTTCACTCATCGTCACAGATATACAGTTGGGCAAAAACGTATTTAGTCAGCCACCAATTGTGCAAGTTCTCCCACTTAAAAAGATGAGAGAGGCCAGGAATTTTCGTCATAGGTACACATCAATTATGGGAGACAAAATGAGGGGGAAAAATCTGTTATGACTTTATTGGTACATTATGGTGGAAAATAAGTATTTGGTCAATAACAAAAGTTAATCTCAATACTCAATACTGTTATATACCTTTTGTTGGCAATGACAGAGGTCAAATGTTTTCTGTCTTCACAAGGTTTTCACACAATTGCACAATTGGTGGCTGACTAAATACTTTTTTGCCCCACTGTACAGTGGAAATAAAAACTCTACACACCCCAGTGAAAATGCCAGGTTTTTGTGATGTAAAAGAATGAGATAAAGATATATCTTGTCAGAACGTTTTCCACTTTTAATGTGACCTATAATGTGAACAATTCAATTGAAAAATGAAATCTTCTAAGGGGAAAATTTTAAAATAAAATCACCAATAACCTGGTTGCATAAGTGTGCACACCCTATTATTACTGGGGATGTGGCTGTGTTCAGAATTAACCAATCACATTCAAACTCATGTTAAATAGAAGTAATTACACACCTGCCATCATTTAAAGTGACTCACAAATAAAGTTCAGTAAGATTTCCCTGACATTTTCTCAGTTGCATCTCAGAGCAAAAGCCATGGTCAGCAGAGAGCTTCCAAAGCATCAGAGGGATCTCATTGTTGAAAGATATCAGTCAGGAGAAGGCTTACAAAAGAATTTCCAAAGCATTAGATATACCATGGAACACAGTGAAGACAGTCACCATCAAGTGGAGAAAATATGGCACAACAGAAACATTACCAAGAACTGGACGTCCCTCCAAAATGTATAAACTGGTCAGGGTGGCTTCCAAGAGGCCTACAGCAACATTAAAGGAACTGCAGGAATTTCGGGCAAGTACTGGCTGTGTGCTACATGTGACAACAATCTCCCGTATTCTTCATATGAATGGGTTATGGGAATACTTTTCTTACAAAGAAAAACATCCAAGCCATGTTGAAGTTTGCTAAAACAAACATCAAGTCCCCCAAAAGTATGTGGGAAATGTGTTATGGTCTGATGAAACCAAGGTTGAACCTTTTGGCCATAATTCCAAAAGGTAGGTTTGGCGCAAAAACAACACTGCACATCACCCAAAGAACACCATACCCACAGTGAAGCATGGTGGTGGCAGCATCATGCTTTGGGGCTGTTTTTCTTCAGCAGGAACCGGGGCCTCAGTCAGGGTGGAGGGAATTATGAACAGTTCCAAATACCAGACAATTTTGGAACAAAACCTTCAGGCGTCCGTTACAAAGCTGAAGATGAAGCTGAAGTTCACTTTTCAGCTTAAAAAAACCCAAAGCACACATCCAAATCCTCAAAAGCATGGCTTCACCAGAAGAAGATTAAGATTTTGGAATGGCCCAGCCAGAGACCAGACCTGAATCCAATTGATGGGATGATTTGGAGCGCTTTTGCAAAGAAGAGTGGGCAAATATTGCCACATCAAGATGTGCCATGCTATTAGACACCTACCCAAAAAGACTGAGTGCTGTAATAAAATCAAATGGTGCTTCAACAAAGTATTAGTTTACGGGTGTGCACACTTATGGAACCAGTTTGTTTTTCAATTGAATTGTTCACGTTATAGGTCACATTAAAGGTGGAAAAGGTTCTGACATGATTTATATTTGTCTCATTCTTTTACATCACAGGAACCTGGAATTTTAACAGGGGTGTGTAGACTTTTTTATTTCCACTGTACCAGGAATGCACCAAACATCCCACTGACAATACAAAAGGTATTTAATAACCGTTGTTCCTCATACAATCAAAGCCCCTAAAAGCAGTAGGATAAAAAAGCCACATTTCAAAGGGAAACATGTTGGGAGGAGATGGTGGCAGGTGATAGTTTAACGTAAGAAAACAATACTTCACAATCCTTAACGTAAAATCACAGTCATTCTTTTACTTTAGTCCTACTATACATACTATGCATTACTGGCAGGTATCAGTTTAGCTACACGACAACACCACATAGCCACACAACAAAACCACACAGCCACACAGCAACACCACACAGTCACACGACAACCCCATACAGCCACACGACAACCCCATACAGCTATAGCAACTATTACAGCCAGTTCCTCTAACCAACAAAGCCCTACAACGCTACAGAATTTGTAAGTCAGCCCAGTGGAATATTCAGCAATAGCTCTACAGCCCTCAGTTGTATGTACGTGACAACACAGGGGAGAAGGCTAGGATGCATTAAGTTATTTCCCTTCACTTCACCTACATCTGATTAATGGCTCCAATCTGCTAGCAGTGACTGCAATAAGAATGATCTTAGCTTGTGTGCGCGTGTGTGTATGTGAGGGAGAGAAACTGTGTGTGTTTGATCCAGGTCTACATCTACATGAAGGGAACCAAAACCTGACAAATTTGTTCCCCAAAAGTTTTTTATTAGGTCCCCACTAGGAAAAAACTATATTTCCTATTTAGGGGTAAGGTCTAATGATAAATCTACAATTTGGCATTTCTTAGAACAGGGGTTACTTTTATGGTTTATGAATTATGGGTTTGGGTTTATGTTCAGGTGTGAGGGCTAGGTTACGTTTAGGCATGAAGGATCAATTTTTGAGGTTAAGGTTTGGGTTAGGTTAGGTTAGGACCAGAGAGACAAGGGTAGTGTGTGTATGTGTATGTTTATGTTGTCATACAGGATCAAGAGAAGCTGCTACAACCATGTGTGATGTGACTGCAATATCACACGCACGCGCACGCGCACGCACGCGCACGCGATTCCAAGGGCCTAGCCTAGAGAAGACATGCTATTCAAAGACAGAACAGACGATAATCTGATGTGGTTTATACAGCTATTTTTGCCTGAAACACACTCACACACACACAGACCCAGAAACACACACTCACGCAGCTCTTTATTACGCCCGTCACTGCTAGCAGACAACACCCATACTGTACTACAGACACATAGCGGCTGGCTGGCTGCGTTCCGGCCGGCTCTGTTTGATCTCTGCGAGATGCCGTCCGCACTGAAGGGAATCCCACTGGGACTAACTCATCCCTGTCATCAACCCTTTCTCTTCCCTCTCAATTTATCTTTCTCCATCTCTCCTTCTCTTTTTCTCCTTAGTCTCTCTCTCTCTCTCTTTCTGTGTTTTCCTCTTCCAACCCCCTCTCCCCCTGTCTTCGTGAATCTGTTTTTCACTCTGTTCCCTCCCTAGTTCAGAAGCAAAAGAGGAAGTTGAATAGTTTCCAACGCTGATCCTGTCACATCTATTTATACCAGGAGAATTCCGATTTGGGACTTTTAGATTCTGTCCGGAATCAACCAGTTTTTTTGTGAATTTAAAAAGATGATGGTCTGGGGGGGGGGGCAGACCAGCTGAAGTGATTCAAGGCTTTGTGTGTGCCCGTGTGTGTTTGTTTTTTATTTGTTTTTGTGTTTTTGTCTGCATCCTGATCTGACTGAAGCTTGTTTACTGTATATCAGATGGGAGAAGGTTCATGCCTTATTCTGCCTCTCCCAAACCATAATCCTGCCTTTTATATTAGTACAAACACTCGGAGAAATCTAAGATAGAAGCATTAATCTACGTTACACATCCAATTATCTCAATGACTGGTGCATTAGGAGCAGATTATAAATGCTTATCATTTTACAAAGACGGCTTCAAAAAGAAGCCAAAGCGAATCAGAGATGTGGCTGTCACACCAATGCAAACACGGCCATGACTCATTGAAAAGCATGCAGACGGAAACAAACCCCACTTCACTCCTCTTTTTTAACGTCTCCCTTTCCTTGGAACCTAATCAGTTTCTCTCTGCTCAAGTGAGGTTGCTCTCCATGATCGCTCACTCGCCCTCTTCTCCTCCTTCTCTCCCAACCGCCTCTACCCCTCAGGGAACAGTTAACCTCCTGCCCTTTTTCTGCCCCGTGCACGCGTGTGCGTGTGTGTGCGTGTGCGTGTGTGTGTGTGTGAGAACTGGAGCGATGTACTCGTCCTCCAACAATGTAGCTGAAGATTAGATTTCTGAACATTTGCTGAGGAAAAACAGAGAGATTTTATGAAAGTCACAAAGAATTAGTGAATAGGGTATCATTTTAAATAGAAGGTTGATATTCCAGACTCGGTGATTGTTTAAAACCAATACATGCTGAGTGAACGGGAATGAACACCGTAATTAACTCTCTCACAGATTCACACAGTTACGCTGTAGACAGCCAAACCAGTAATCATAAGAACATTTTAGATGTTGACTTACACACAGACTAGACTACCACACACAAACACACACACACACACACACACGCACAAACACAGATGTCATGTACACATAATGAAACTGGTGAAGCCAACATGCTGATCTTTGACCTTTCAAACCGCATACAACAATTACTGGGTTCTACGTGACAAGACCCAGTGATCTCCATGCCTTTACGGTAACCGTGGTGACCGAGCCTGCTTATCGTTGCCATGGTTTTGGGATGGCTGTTGCCCACCAGGCTCTGGGCACTCTACTGACCCTTGAACCATCCAATACAGATTATGTGTCTGTGTGTGTTTGCAGGTCTTCTTATATTTGATGAGGTCAAACATTCCCACAAGGAGAGCAGTATATACAGTATTTAGGAAAACTTTCCTCAAAGTACACACAGCGCCTTCAGCTTAATATACTTTCTTCCAGCTACCATTTGGACAGGGATATTCTGTGGAGAGATGGGTAACTCAGCCGGAATATAATAACATTCCTAGGGTTTGTTAACAATACATTGTGAATGAGCTGTGTGGTGCATTGTGCGTAACATTGGCATTGGCTTAGCAACAGGCTGTCGCAGCATGACAACCGGAACGTGATTGGTTAACTATCTGCTGGGAGGAAGCTGGGTGTGGTTTTGTGCGGACTAGTCCTTTATATTAGGAAAAAAGAATAGTAAGATCTAAAATGAATGTCCTTTTTTTGTAATTTACCCGGGATTACAAAATATCTTTGGAAGGTGTGGACGGACGTTGGACATGGCTGCCTTGTTTCTTTGTTCTCCAGCTACTCCTGATAGCTCATGCGCCATAAAAGCAATATTGGACACCCCGAAGTTAGAATAAAAGAAACATTTTGTATTAGGTTAAACAGTTACTTCATTCAGAATACAAATAGAGGTTCCAGTTAGGTTTAGGGTTAAGGTCAGGTTCTTGAGTCAGGGTTAGGGGAAACTAGGAATTTGAATGGGAATGTTGTTTTGGTCCCCACAAGGATAATAAAACCTGACATCTGTGAGTGTGTGTGAATCCGTGTGTGTGATGGTCCCGGCGTGGAACCACAACCTCCCACTGAGTTGCCTGACCACAGAGGTCCTTATCTGGGCATGAAGCTTGGGGCGGAGGCCCTCCTCTGGATAGCTGGTCACAGAGCTTCTTCCTATAACTACAGGCTCCTGCTGGGCAACTGAAAGTGTGTGTTTTCTATACCTGTCAGGAACACCGAGGAGAGACCCCGTCAGAAAAGTATCTGAAACTAAGACATTTCACCTTTCCTCATGAGGAGACGGGCAATTACACACTGAGGGTTTAGGTTACAAATCAGGATTAGATTTTAGGGTTCAGGGTTAGCAGGCAGAGTTAGGTTTAGGCTTAAGGTTAGCGGTCATGGACATGACGTTGAATTGGACTCAATTGTGTGGATGTGTTCAGGCTCAGTCCAGCCAGTTAATCTGAGCGTCCTACCACTGATTTATTGTTTTAAGGCAAGGCTGTAGCTTCAGCCAGTTACGGCAAATCTGATATTTGTCCTGAGGACTGGTTAGGGTTGTTCATGGACCACCACAATTTCTTTTCACCTTTCCCGGCTCAAGGATTCAACCTAGCAACCATTTTGGTTACCGGTCAGATGCTCTAGCGGCTAGGCTGTCTGCCGCCACGGCAGAGACTAGCTAGTCAGAACCGACACCGTGAAGCTACAGTAAGTCCACACACTTGTGAAGTACAACTCGGTACGCTACAAAGGCCACCACCACCGTGCCGCGTATTTGTGCTCCGGTAACATTCTGATGCAACGTTGTGAAAGGCGGCTGGGTATTACTGACTGGTATCACAACTCATCGTAGTTTAGGTTAACATGGAACGGGGTAACCCTTCAGCATTCTTCCATTTCGGGGGGGCGGGGGGCTTTTTAGGGTGAGTAAAAAAAAATGTTTGGCTTAGTGTGTGTGTGATCTCATGCAAGCTCTGAGCATTACAAGGTGCCTGTATGTCAGTTTATTGTGTTTATTGTGCAGGTATTGTCCAGCCCCATGGCCATTATACTGCACTGTAAAGCGACCAAAATAACCACCAGCTATTTGGTATGGCTGTAGAGCACGTTGGCACTCTGCAACCCACAGCTGGCCCGCCGCATGGAGCCAAGTGAGGTCCTGGTCGGTCCCTGGACAAGGTGCTGCCGCACACAGATGCTGCTGGGAGTGGAGTTGGAGGGCCAGTAGGTGGCACTCTTCACTCCAGTCTGAAGATCAAGTCCCCAGCAAAGGATTTTGCATTGCATTCTGTCCCGTCTTTTAGATCAAACAGATGTCTTGACTCTCTGTGGTCACTAAAGATCGCATGGCACAGAGGGTCAGAGTAGAGCTGTCCTGCCTACATTCCCCATCTGCCCCCAAATCATAACAGCTCCGCATTTGGCTCATTGATCCCATGCCTTCTTTAACAAAATTGTACAATAGCTTCTAAATACATGCAAACAATAATTTATATGGGATGCTTAAAGATCAGCTGGGGTGAGCCAACGAGCCGTCTACGCGGAGATGTTAGAAAAGGTCAACTGGAAAACCCGCGACTCTTCATTCATCACATAAAATGTACGCCATGTAGCACAATCGACTTGGGTGCCCAGGGACAGAACTCAACTCTCACATAGATTGTTTTCCCGTAAAGTCCTATCAAATTGCATTAGTCGAGGGAGAGCAATGTAACCATGTAAGACCAACAAAAACCTCAAGCAATTTATGGACTCAGACAAGTCGTATACATTTGTTCCTTTTTATCCTTTAATTGCAGAGATGTAAACGTACATATATTCTCAGTTTGAGGTATTTCGGATGGTTCTCAATGGTCCTTACCATTGAAGAGGGCACAGAATATTCACATGAAAGACATGACAAAAACCATTCACCTTTTATGTGTTTGCTATAATTAAAGTGTCACACACCAATACTACACTCCACGTCACATTGTGAGGATGCTGCGGGAGGCCTAACTTATCCAATTATTCTACAACCCTGTTTCCAAAAAAAGTTGGTATGCTGTGTAAAATGCTAATAAAAACAGAATGCAATGATGCACCAATCATTTATCCCTATATTTAATTGAAAACAGTACAAAGACAACATATCAAAATGTTGAAATTGAGAAATGCTATTGTTTTGGGAAAAATACATTCTCATTTTGAATTTGATGCCAGCAACACGTATCAAAAAAGTTTGGACGGGCGTGTTGACCACTGTGTTATCACCTCTTCTTTTAACAATACTCTGTAAGCATTTGGGAACTGAGGAGACCAATTTCTGTAGTTTTGAAAGTGAAATGTGAAATGTATTCCCATTCTTGTTTGATATAGGATTGCAGCTGCTCAACAGTTCGGGGTCTCCTTGGTCATATTTGTAGATTCATAATACACCAAATGTTTTAATAGGGGACAGGTATGAACTGCAGGCAGGCCAGTTTAGTACCCAGACTGATACGTGATACGTGCAGAATGTGGTTAGGCATTGTCTTGCTGAAATAAGCAAAGCCTTCACTGAAAAATATGTTGTATGGATGGCTGATCATCTATTATACTGACATACAGGTAACTGATCATCTATTATACTGACATACAGGTAACTGATCATCTATTATACTGACATACAGGTAACTGATCATCTATTATACTGACATACAGGTAACTGATCATCTATTATTCCGACATACAGGCAACTGATAATCTATTATACTGACATACAGGTAACTGATAATGTATTATACTGACATACAGGTAACTGATCATCTATTATTCTGACATACAGGTAACTGATAATCTATTATACTGACATACAGGTAACTGACAATCTATTATACTGACATACAGGTAACTAATATTCTTGTATACTGACATACAGGCGAGATCATTGAAAAGTTGCTGTGGCTGGACAAAAGCAACAGGTCAAATTTTGGTAGGTCTAGATGCCAAATGGGTAACAGTATAATTTGGGACTCTCAAAAGTGTTTCTGTGGATGCTCTACAGATTAGTGACCATCAGTAACATTTTAACTACCTATCTACTAATCCTAAACCTTACCCTAACCTTAACCAAGCAAGGGTTGGTTCCAAGTTAATTACAATCTGAATAAAACATCACTGGTTGTGTTCATCACACAAGGTAACACACAAGACAATATGACAAACCTTTACTCAACTAGGCCCCCTAGACCTACAGAGATCATAGGCTAGGCCACCAAATGAATACGGATTAAATGTCAACCACCTGAATGTACTGTGTGTGTGATAAGGCACCCAAAATATTCTAACTACAGTATACTGGGTGAACAACGCTATTTCAATTATCTTCCAAGATAAAGCTTTCAGCACGAACTCAGGGGCCACGCTTCACCTTTGTTCAATATCTTTATCATCGGGCGAGTCGATGCGACTTCGAAGTTTCTTTAGACTAGCCTATAATTTCCTCCTTGTTGGCCTAGGGTCATTTGTATTGATCTTCTTTTTTTCCCAAGAGCCTGCATTTACACCGGCTGTCTCTATCATTAGATCTCAACCCAATTGAGCACTTAGAGGAGATTCTGGCGTGGCGTCAGACACAGGGGGTTTTCCACCGCCATCAACAAAACACAACACCTTGCAATTTCTCACGGACAAACGGCGTCACGTTCCTTCAACAGACTTCCAGAGGTTTGTGGAATCCGGAGGTTTAGAACCCAAGGGACAGAGGGAGGCTCTACAGCAGTGTTTCAGTAAACCATGTTAATGAATGGGAAGATTTGTTTGGGGCAAAAAATTGGCCTTCTGACCAACTAGATCAGAGGTATCCAATAATTCAGAGGTAACCCTGGTCAACTCAATGAAGAGCAGGCTATCGACGTGGTTAGGTTCGAGCCAGGGTTTTATCACTGTGCAGGCGGGGATCCAGGTCACCTTCAAATGTGAAGGTGTTTCTCCATAGCATGTGGTAAGGAATGACCAATTGAAAGAGAACCTTCTATGTTCTACTGGGCAGATAACTGTCAACCCAAGACAGTGACAGATTATGACTGAAATCCGAAGCCTCACCGAAGTCAAACAAGGCAGCTCTCACAATCCTGTTATTATTCGTTTTTCTTTCAGCCAATCAACAGTCAGCTGTGTCAGCAGCGAAACATGCTGAGTGCCATTCACCTTGCATCGTCGAAAGCCTGTGGTCAATTTGTTTTCTTTGTAATAACATTTTATTTCCTTCAAGGCGATGAATTCCGTAAGGTTGACTGTTGGTTGACTCTTTCAACTATTACAAGGTGCTTTGCTATTCTTGGGCAGTGGAATTAACTTTGCCTCCATCCAGGCCAGAGGCTTGAACTGAAGATCGGTCAAATAGGAGTTGCAATGTATTTCCCAACCAAACTAAGTTACCATGTAGATTGTCTATGGGGTAACATGGGGTAAAATGCCCCCTGGGGTAAAACCTTTTTTTTTTAACACCTCCTCTGGCCGCCACTAGCCTTAATCAACTTCAAATTACCTCTGTATCATCACACCTTTACAGCCAACTATTAAAAACCTTTTCTTCTGGATCTCATTGTAAGGACTGCTGGGATTTAAAACATTGTCTTATTTAAACGATAATAAGTTTAGTTTAACTGTATGAAATGACATAAGGAAAATGTAAGTGATGTAAAAAGGGCCCATTCTTAAAAACCCTTTGGCATTATCTTCTATTGGGATAAGATTCCCCGGGGGGCAATTAATCCCATGGGGGTGCATCTTACCCCAGTAGCTGGAAAAAATGCCCCTTTCCTAAAAAAGAAATGTTATTAAATACAAATTATTCTGTTAATTGTAGCCATATATTTTACTTTATAATCCTTTACCCTAAGCATAGCCATCTTCAACATACAGAAAATAATCACTCAACTTTTCTTTTTTGTTTCAGTAAATAGACATTGATCTTAGGGGGGCGTATTGCCCCATGTTACCCTACTAGTTGGATGGCTCTACCTACAGTGTACATAGCAAATCATTTTCTCACTCCGTCTACTCCAACTTCGCTTAATTCACAAATACAATGGCTTCCCTTCCATTATTCAGTCTGTTTCGCATGAATATTGAAGCTCAGCGCTGGTTGTCAGCGTCCCTAACTTTGATAATCTTGTCAACAAAAAAAATTAATTAAAGTGGTTGGCAATATCAAATGGTTCTGTTATGAACGAGCCGTCTCCGCTATCTTTGCTGTTCCCTTTGAGACATCCCTCTCAGACGGCATCGTTTTAAATTCGTCATCTTTCCGTGGGGATTTGGCGGTTCTAACGTTCCGTTTCATGATCCGTGCATGCCTATCAGTAAAAGCAAACAGGCGATTTCATGACGGCTTCAAACGCGGCGCATAGTTGCTCCCTGTTACACACACGTATAACCAACAAATAATCTCCAAACAAATTAGTCAGTGCTAAGCCTTCAGTATGATCTCTTTTAGGTCCAGCTCCGGCCTTTGAAACTTTGCATTTTCTACATACATTTGGTGTACTACAATCACTATGTCCTATGAGCGAGTTGGTGTTTTCTTAATTTTGGCAAGTAACTGCAGCTTGACAGAAGAGGCCAGGGGCAGACATTCAAACTTTTGTCTGTACCTATTTATATTTAATAAACTAATTCTCTGTGTATTAGCATTTTCCAATTCATTACCAAATTATACAACTAGTATTGTGTCAGTAAAATATCTAAATGACACTTAGAAAAGGAGAGGATGACGATTCTACAGAACCCATGAAAGGACTGCAGACTGAATGGTGATGTCAGCGACTCCAAGATAATAGAAGGAGGATAATAGCCTGAGTGCCACTGATAGCAGATTTAACACCTGATGGCAGGGCCTGATAGCGGATGTCACTCAAGCCATTACGCTGGATCAACCCTCACACATCTGTCTATACCACCAATGGAGAACAAACGCTTCACAAACCTGAGAGGAAATGAAAGGCACAGTTCCCCAGGTGCGTATATCACAGATGTCGCATTGGCCTACACGGAAAAAGCGAGACAGGTGCGTTCAAGACCGTTTTCCCCACACAACATTTTCCCACTTGACCTGTCACACGCATAACACCACGACTACGCTGCTCAGAGGTGAACGAACGCACAGCAACTCTCCACTGACAGAACGTGTTCAATTACGTTTTTTTATGTTCTCCAGTGGAACCATTCTCCAGCACAAAGCCTTCAACTCACAGGAGTCAGGCGTGTGTGTGTGCGTGTGTGTGTGTGTGTGTACGTCGGTATACAGAGGTTCAGGTGTCTTCAATGAACCACGCTCCATTCTGCACACTACACGCATGTGTATATTTACCCTGCCCGTTTGCACACGCAGACGAGTTTGTGTTTGGAGGCCAGCTACTTACAATACATCAATGTCGCGCGTGTCGACATCGGCCAGCCCCTGGGTAATACAATGGCGGGGGGGGGGGGGGGAAGGCCCACTGTGTCATTTACTGCAGAGGCAGGAGAAAACAACCACCGCCAACTGACAAAGGTACAAATGTGTGACAGACATTGGGATGTCAGCCATTGTCACTGCTCTCTCACCCCCACCTCACACGCACACAGTATCCTCACACAGTTGTCATTTACACACACACACAAACACACACGCTATCACACTCACACTATCACACACACCGACACACGTTTGAAACACACATCCCTCCCACCGCCTCAACCCCTTCATGATGTGTAAACTCTGAGATGGATTATTCACGCCCGGGAAAATCGCGATGATCGTAGTAGCTCAACAACAGGCCCGGTTTCTCTTTGATGCTCAATTAGCCTTGGGAGACCTGGTTAGCCCAACCAATTACCAATCTGCCGTGTCGGGGGAGGACGACGGGCAGTCAGGCAGGCACAAACACGGTTCACACCACGCGGCCACCACAGACCTATCACAGAGTCCTCGTCTCTATGCTAATGCCCATTAAGTTAAAACGCCACTATTGGAATAACTGATGAGAATCAGAGCACTACACATGACATTGTGATTTCTCTCCCTCTGTCTTTCACATTCAAGCACACGCCATTTCGCTTTGCTTCTCTGTCTGCCTCGATCTCACTTCCTTCCGAAGGGACCCATTTCTTTGGGGGGGGGGGGCCTTACTGCAGTGGTTCATTAGAGTTCAGATAGGCTGCGTTTACCAGGAGAATCCAATTGTAATATTTTGCCCAAATATTGGTATTCTCAGCTGATTCTGTCTTTCACAGTCCCTGTGGCCAGGACTGAAGCAGGAAAAATACAATTCTCCCAAAATGCTCTTTGGTTTGGATGTAGCAGCAAAAGACAGTAAAACAGGCGGACTGGACATCAATGGCAGTTTGGAAGTCTAGGGTGGATACTATCAAAACAGGGGAAAGGTGCAAGCTATATTGGACAACTGATGGTTGTCTGGTGATGTCAGTCTAGCTACGGTACTTACCTCCTCTAAAAACTTACTGCGTGAGATTGCAACAGGTCCCACTTCCCCCGATAATGAACTACTGCTGAAATCTGTTTGAGCTTGCTTTCCTTGAGAATTGGAGGGGTTTTGTAAACAAAATGTCCGGAAGGCAGCCAGGTGTTGTTCAGCTCAAAGTCATGATCGACAATGTGGCCGGAGGTAATATCCAGCTTTTAGCTAATTTACATTAACAAGTAGCTAGTTAGCTTAAGTGAGTGAGGAGACACTTCAACACACTACCATCAATATGGTCCAATATGGTTTACAGTTTTTCTACTGTAGAAGCTGGCTAGAGTCTACCAAAAGTTTCTCCACTTTTCTCCTTGCAGATCTTCTCAATCTCTGTCAAATTGGATTGTAAGCGTTGATGGACTGACATCCTCAAGTGTACCCACAGCTAATTAATTGGGTTTAAGTCCAGACTTTGGCTGGGCCACTTAACCGTTTGACGCGTACGGTCACACCAGTGTGATCAGGCTAGAGTGGTCCCTGAAGCGTACGATCACACTGGTGTGATTAGAACGTCTTGTTTAGAACGCACCATTAGCATGCCTAACTACAAGTAATGTAACAGTGGCTGGTAAAACCGCACTATTATTTACTCACATTTAGCTCCAACAGTGTTTTTAACTTTATTTCCTGATTGTAATTGTTTCGAGACCATACTATGATATTAACCAGGTAGAAAGCATTCAAATCGGGACAAGAAGTGTTACTTACGTACCAACAGACAGCCAACACTAATACACAAAAACGAATTATATTAGCGACTACTACCAATCAAAACCATTGCAAAAACTTTCTAGAAGTTATGTTACCCATTGTATGCATTTTATATAGTTTATTCATTTTCACTGCACTGAATTACAGGTCACGATTTGTTAGCTAGCGGGTAGCTGACGTTTGCTAGCGGTTAGCTGACGTTTTCTAGCTAGCTACAGTTACAAATCAACCAACTTTTGCAGCTCTTAGAATTTGAGTCAACGAGAGAAGCTTGCAATGCAATGCATGTAGTGTTCCTTACCTAGCAAGGTGACTGTTCAAATTCTGGCGTGAGTTCAAATGCTGCAGAGTACTGAAGTCACGTGCAAAAAAAACTCATGCTGCGGGGTCGGTAAGGAATATTTGAAACTCACGCGTGAAAAGGTTAAGGTCATTCACAGATTTGTACCAAAGCCACTCCAGCATTGTCTTGGCTGTTTTCTTAGTGTTATTGTCATGCTAAAAGTTGACTCTTCGCCCCAGTCTGAGGTCCTGTGCACTCTAGATCAGGTTTTCAAGGACCTCCTTGTATTTTGCTACATTTATCCTACCCTCAATCCTGACCAGACTCCCAGTTCCTGCTGCTGAGAAGCATCCCCACTGCATGATGCTCCCACCACCATGCTTCACTGTAGGGATGGTATTTGCCAGGTGATGAATGGTACTTTGTTTTTGCCAAGCGTAGCACTTGGCATTCAGGCCTAATAGTTCGATTTAGGTCTCATCAGACTGGCAAATATTTTTCTATGACTTTTTCTCAGAAGTGGCTTCCATCTAGTATACTCTACCTTGAAGGTCTGATTGATGGTTGTCCATCTGGTAGGTACTCCCATCTCTAGAGTTTTCTGAGAAACTCTGCATGGCCTCTGGGTTATTGGTCACTTCCCTGACCAAGGCCCTTCTTGGCCGTTTGGGTCAACAGTGCTGACGCCATGTAATAGTCTTGAACGAAATCCATTTCAACAACAGAAATGTGCCAAGCCGCCGCCGACTAGACCGCCTGTACCCACATGTCATGACCGACCAGAGTAACCATACCATCCTCAATGGTTTGCATGTAAGTTTGTAATGTTTCCCCCGCATTCTACTGTGTCTTCGGTTAATAGGAAAAGACACAGCCACAGTTTGACAATTCTGCATTGGCCCAGTGGGTACCAATGCATGTATACAATAATCTGATTATCGTGGATAGATTAATGTAATAGTGCAGTTGAAATACTTTGCAAAAAGAATGCATTCTCTATTAATCGTGTTAAACATGAACACACCTGAAAACAGAATGCCAGTTAAAACTTTGATTAACACTAAAGATAAGCAATGAAATAATTCTACAACATTGACCTTGTTCTTTTTAGACTTTATGATTCTGTGAACAGAAAACTAAAATGTATAAACAAATACTCTCAGATGTAGGCTATAGAAGACTCACCTTATGCCAGCTACACATTGAAGATTGCTGCACGTGCTAGCACATGCAAAGATCAAATTTACAGCTGTTCTAATGTGCCAATACATCAAAAGATAGCTCAGGGGCAGTATTCACAAAACATCTCAGGGCTAAAAGTAGCTCTTAACTTGCTGATTTAGGAGTAACTGTTAAAATAAAATGGGCTTGTCAGGCTTAACTTTAGGACTCCTACATTATTGGTCCACAAAGCGTTTTAGCACTAAAACCAGCTCCGAAAGTTAGGAGTTGTCAAGAGGACTCTTAAGTCACTAATGCCAAATCACAAACAATCATGAAAGGGCTGCACCCGGGAATCCGCTTCGCAATCACGTCGACGTTTTAGAAACATTTAATGATGCTGAGATTTTATAAAGGTATCCCCTTAATCGGGGGGGTATTATGATCATAATAGAGCTAATCAGGGATGCTGTCACTTCACCAAAAAAACAGAAACAACCTAATAACATCGAGATCAAGGTTGTGACAACTGTAGGCTACCTGGCCACAGGGAAAATGCAGCTATGCAGCGCAAATGAACTATGTATATCTCAGTAATCTGTCAGTAGAATATTACATCAAACAATAAATGCCCTGCCCAGACACCATATCGTGCGACAATTAATTCGGTTTCCTCATAATGTTCGCCAACTACAAAGAAACAAAGCCGACTTTATGGCCAAAGCTCGACCACCCGGTGTAGTTGGTGCTATAGACCGGACACATTACTGCACCATCAAAAGATGAAGACACATTTCTTTACGAGCTGTCATACAGGCTGACAATTAGCTGAACATATCTTGACTAGTCAGTATATCATTCTTGGTTTCATGTTTCATCAGTGACACCTACATTTTCATTTGAATATCTTTATTTTGCCAAAATGGCAACATGACAGATCCTTCTACAGTATTGCTATGATGAAGTCACTGACAGAGACCCCTCCCCTATCAGCCAATCTCTGCGGGCATGGTAAGTAAGCTTGATCGTGGTACACGACATCATCCATAGCAACAGGGTCAACGCCGCCTTTTCTGTTAGCTTAAGACTTCTCCCAATTCCTTAGTAAAAGTTGGTCTTAGAAGATTTGTGCACAGGTTTTAAGAGGAAACTCTTAGCTAGGAACTTATAGTGCTGCATAGGAGTCCGCCTAGTGGCAAGATCAAATGTTTTGTTAATACGGCCCCAGATGTTTTAATCAGCGTAGGTTTACTTCGATTTTTACCCTGAATCAATTAAGATAAACAGGGTAAGGTGTTTACATGAAAACTTCCATAGTCGGCATACTGCCATGATCAGTTTAATATCAAATGATTGCTGTGCCGTTTGTGTTTGAATGCACACCCATAATTGCCGTTACAAGGCACTTAGAAGCCAGCTGGAGTTAGCGACAGACTTGCATGAAAAATCTACCCTCATCGTACAGATGGAGCTTAAACTGGAATGAGAAGGTACCTGAAGCTTGCTGGCACCGTAAAAGCGTCAGTAGATCTTGCTTGCTTTGTAGGATACCCCTCTTATCTTCTGACAATAATTCAAAAAATATATCAATACCAGGCTCCCTGTATGAACACAGGCAGCCAAGAACAGAGACAGGCTGTCCTCTTGAAGCATTCAGACGATAGGCTAGCTGGCTACATTCCAAATACTCCTCAACGCCAGCCAAACCACCGTTCCTTGTAACCTAAACTCGCCTTCTTACGTTTCCTCGGTGATTAGAAGAAATTCTTAGGAACATTGCGTGTCTCCTACTCTAGTTCGCGATAGGCACGTGTTATTAAATAAAACTACCCTTTTCCTTTTTAAGCTCCCTTTCATGGTTGCTCGGCGTGGAACTACAGTCGACACACCTGCAGACCCAGAGTACAACAACAGCTCCAGGATCATCAAGAGTTAGCCTTCTGACAAGGACAGGCCGTTGAGCCAGTGCTAATTTACGTTAACGGAGGAGGCAGGACCGACAGTGAGTTTAATGACCCACGCCATGTACAGTATCTCTTTATTCTCTAAACACAGCCGGTGTAATGGAGATGACTGTAGTGGCCATTATCATTAGGCATACTCACACATCTCACCATGAACACCGGCATTGAGTTAACTGATGGAAAAATGGAACAGTCAATTTTGTCTAATTGATCGACAGGGCCATAAATGAGCGTCGAATGTCATTGATCCGGGTGTAAGGCTAGTGTCGAAGGTGCCGTGGATTGGAATTGGCCGGATCACAAAACACACAGAACAGATGATCAACACTCAGATAGAGCCTCTCCATTTCTTAGTATTTCGAGCGTCTGTGCGCGCGCACACACTCAAAGCGAATAATAAGTTATGAGGAAACGTTCTGGAACAATTTCAGCATTCTGACATGAGATGGGTTGCCAGTAGCTGCTTGGCAGATCAATAGACGAACCCACGGGTAGCCTTCTTCAACACAAAACACCTTCACTCCCTTCAACGCCAGAGGATATTCACCCTCAAAGCGCATTCATCTGCTCACACATATGGCAGGACAAAGCTCCTCACACCCATTAAAGACTTGCACAACCAGGCGAATCTTTTGGAAATTAACTGGCTGGACGCTAAAGAGAAGGCGAGCGAAAGACAGACTGAGACAGAGACGAGAGTGACTGGACGATGGGTTAATTGGGTACTCCTGTGGTTTCCAAAGCGTTTTAAATGGTGCCATATTCGTTCTTAACGTACACTAAAAATATAATTATATATGCAGTAAGTCTATCAGTTATACACAAATGTGCTCCAACCTAACATATCTACTCCTGGAAATATACACTGAACATATCTTTCTCAGTCTCCTCTTCTTCCCCCTCCCCGCCGTCTTCACTTCTCCATCCCCAAGTCAAAAAACTGGGCTGTGCCAAACAGCCACAGCAAAAGACTACCGAACCCCATCCACAGAAATCGATTAAACGAAGAGGGAGTGTGAGAATCGGCGAGATAGAGACTTCCCGTTTTTTCAGGCTTTCGTCGCCACACCAACCCCCTTTTTCTTCTCTTTCTCGCGCCTATTTTTGCAGGTGCATCGATTTGGTTAAGATGAGTATACCGGTTAAATAAAAAGCATTCCTTGTGGAACAATATCCAAAGGGTATGTCCGTATACCACTAATAAAGTGTTTTTGTTTACCTTCTGACTCTCTCGCTCTACGCGCCGCCAACGGAAAGCTAAATTTGGGTCAGTTGGTGTAGTAAACTCCAGCCAAATTCTCACGCGCATAACAGCATTGGGTGAGCGAGCTCCGAGCCAGTCAGAATAGCACGGCTTTCCCGGTCACGGCGGTTCCTAATTAAAATTACACTACTGGATATAAACCCATTATCAACTTACCGTTCATAAGTCTCTTATTTGGGCTGCTCAACATAACCGCGGCAGCTGCGTAATAGGTTCGTGCACATCTGCAACTGCGAAATGACACATCAAAACTATGCAAAACATCTCGGCTCACATCGTACCGGAGACAGATCATCTCATCTACCGCTCCTCACTATAACGGGGTGGAAAGGGGGAGATGAGAGGGAGCGAATCTACAACGCGGTACAGGATGACATTGCACTTACCGAAATAAGATCCTGGGTAACACCAACAACGACACTTATATCCACGTCTTATTTTAGAAGCTTTCACTCAGACCTCAGCTGCTCCGGCACAGTTCCCTGCAGGGGGACTGGGGTTGGACCGATCATTCGCTGGATGTTGACCAGGAGAGGATCTGGCAAAGGCGGGGAGAGGAGAAAAGGAGGGGGCGGCGAAGCGGTGGTACAGGCTACAAAGCAAAAGACCGAAGCGAAGCACTGCAGCGCACAGCAACGGGAGGCAAGAGCGCTGGAGAGGCAGGATAGGCAGTTACCCCGGTCTGTAGCAAACACACACACACAAACACACGCACGCACGCACGCACGCAGGCATCAGGTTGAGGCTCACACGTACAAAGAGCGCCATCTTCAGGCCTTGAAACATCTTTTGTAGCACTAGAATATATATAATATAAAGCAATTTTATTTTGTAAAATGCAGAAAGCATGAGGTTTGTGAGGAAAACATCAATTGTTGACGTGGGGCTTGATGGGAACCTCGCGTTATAGGGACTTCATATTATCACGCTCTAAAAGGAAGGCTGATCAATCTGTGATGAGTTCACACCGAAACGAACTCTTCCTCGGTATCACATTTCTCCCGACACACACACATTCACACACTCAACTGTCTCCCAACTCCGAAGATGTTCCAAGATGGTTTGGGGATGAGTGCTGCAGACATTGGGTTTGTGGGCCAGTCGTTTTTCAACAGGTACTAAGCCCTCTCGTGGACACGACAGACCCGTCGTCTCTACATTGACGTAGATGTTTGATGATAATTCCTTTCCTTTGCCTTTCCTGTTTTGTATCGGTCTTTCTGTGTTGATCACGTGTCATCTGCACAACACAAAAAGTGTTAGCCTGCTGAGTTGAAGTCATAGGTTATAGCGTTAACGTGTGTCTTCCGTTTTCAAGAGAATACACTCATTGCAATAAGGAACTTAAAAGGACCATACCGTTTACTGAAAAACAATGATATTTTGGCTCAATCAAACCAGTGTGTTTCTGAGGTGCCAAGCTGCGGGGAGAAAGGGAAGCTTAGAAACAGTCAAACACACTGAATCTCTGGACCATTGAAATCAGACAAATTAGGCATTGTTTTTATCTAGCTTATATTTTTAGCTTAGGTATTTTTCAGGCTGGTATGGTGTTGTCACTCATTTATTTCTGTAGTCAATTGGTTTCATATTTTAACACAGCAGGCTATGGTTCTTGTTTATTCTATAATAAAAGTTTAATGAGCTTTCTTTTTTTCTTGCCCATCTGCTCACTTCTTCCTTCTGAATATTACACATTTTATGTTAATTTGCTAGAACATCTTTTCAGGACTATTTTCTTTCTGCTCTTACTCCATTATCTTTTCTTTCAATTCTTTTTAATGTCTTTAAAAGCCCTGACACAGGCACATGAAAACACACACACAGAGGCAGAGACACACACACTGACACACAGAGGCACAGAGAGGCACATACACACACACATTGCTTCAGGGATGAGAAAGAGCTTGATACATTCACCTACAAAGTCGTGTGAAAAAATAAGTACACCACCCGGAAATGTCACTATTATTTTTACATATTTGGACACAGCTATTTGAGTTAACTTCCAACCGCATTAACTGATAAAAGTAAGCCAATTTAACAAATCACACAAAAAAAATTGTATGTAATTCAAATAAATAGAAATGTAATTTCCTTATGTTGGTCTGGTTTGGTCTTAACAATATGCCTAGATCAAAAGACCTACCTGAGGCCATCAGAAGAAAGATTATTGCCTATGAGTCTGGGTGGGGTAACAAAGCTATTTCCAAGCAATTATTTCACTATCCCACGGATCATCTACAAATGGAGATAATTCGAGAACACTGGAAATCTGCATGAGACAGGTCATCCAACAAAATTCAGCTCAAGAGCCGACCGAAAGATGCTCATAGAAGTCTCCAAGAACCCCAGGGTAACTTCAAGGGACCTACATGCCTCTCTTGCTACAATCAAACTTGGCGTACATGGGAGGTCAGGAAGAAAGAATACTCTGCTTTTAAAATAGCATATCAAGACACGGCCAATGTTGGCGCGACAACAGCTGGATAAAGACCAAAACTATTGGAAGAATGTGTTGTGGACAGATGAGTCAACGGTTGAGTTGTTTGGCCCTGCCTCAGGGCCAGGGCTACTTGCCGTCAGGGAGTGAACCATGAATTCCATATTGTGTTTTAAATAATCAGGTTTGGTTGCATTAATTTCAGTGGAGAACTATTCTGTCCAAAGTCTAACCAACCATGAATATGCTATAAACATTACATATTAATTCCACCAGTGATTAAAAACGTTGTGCCTGAATATAACTATTTACTATTCACCTGTGTCCCTGATATTGTCCAGGTTTATTCATGGTAACATTGCTGTTTACCACTTTAACCGTCAGTATTAGCCAGTAATCTACAAATTACTATAAACGACAGACAGATAGTAGATTCCTAGTACATTCATTCAGTTTCAACTTGTCTCTGACTGTGGATTCTGACCAATATTTAAAGTACATAAATAATTGATTTCATGGGCCCCAGAGATCCAAACTCTGAAAGCTGTATTGAGACAAAATTGTGTATAAGGGGTTTTGCACTGATTCCTATGTTGAATCAAGATATTTATTGATTCCGATGTGCATGAAGAAACAACATAATTCATGAAACAAAGCATTAATAAAATTATTCTGGAAACTGATAGGCATGAATGGATGTGGCATTTGTACCACCTGAGAGGGATGTGCAACTGTACCACCTGAGAGGGATGTGGCAACTGTACGTGTGAGAGTGGATGTGCAACTATACCACCTGAGAGGGATGTGCAACTGTACATGTGAGAATGGATGTGCAACTATACCACCTGAGAGGGATGTGGCAACTGTACGTGTGAGAATGGATGTGCGACTATACCACCTGAGAGGGATGTGCAACTATACCACCTGAGAAGGATGTGCAACTATACCACCTGAGAGGGATGTGCAACTGTACCACATGAGGGGGATGTGGCAACTGTACGTGTGACAATGGATGTGCAACTACACCATCTGAGAGGGATGTGGCAACTGTACGTGTGAGAATGGATGTGCGACTATACCACCTGAGAGGGATGTGCAACTATACCACCTGAGAGGGGTGTGCAACTATACCACCTGAGAGGAATGTGCTATTGTACCACCTGAGAGGGATGTGCTATTGTACCACCTGAGAGGGATGTGGCTAAGGGAATAGTAAATATGTTGGGCCAACACAGTAAAATATATATATATACCATGGAACAAAGATAAATGATATGAGGGATGATAGTAGATAGCTGAGGAATACCAGAGTCTTATTCAACTCCTCCCTTGATTGAGGCAGATGGCTTGTTAATAATAAAACGTTTGATATTGCCAACCACTATAATTACTTTTTTTGTTGACAAGATAAGCAAACTTGTTCGTGACATGCAAACAATAAACACTAAGCTCTTCATATTGCTGCAAAACAGACCAAATAATAAAGGACAGACACGTTTTGATTTCTGCAAATGTAATGCCTGTGTGTGTGTGTGTGTGTGTGTGTGTGTGTGTGTGTGTGTATTTGCGATGGCAGTATTGAGGGGGTATTGTTCTCAGTAAATAACCCACTGAGCAAAATAATTTGAAAGACGTATTTTCAACGTCCTTTGCAGTGGGAAGGACAAACTACCTGCTGACAACCTAGTTGGTAAACGACAGAGGTTGGTAGCAGAATATATTGCAACACCTACATGCTATGTCTTGATTGTCAGCTCAGAGGACGATGTCTGTCCTTAGGCCTGGAGGGAAGCAAATCTAATAAAACTGTCCAAGAATATCACCTTTTAATGGTTTACACCAGAGGTTCCACGGAGGGCCGAGTGTCTGCAGGTTTTTGCTCTCTCCTTGTACTTGATTGGTTAATTAGGTCACTGATTGGTTAGTTTCTACCCTCACCTGGTTGTGTAGGTATGAACTAGGAACCAATTTATAGGAAAAACCAAAAACCTGCAGACACTCGGCCCTTTGTGGAACCGGTTTGACACCTGTGGTCTACACAATCAACCAATCATCTTGTTACTGGTGCTGGGCAAACATTTGGAAGAAAAAAAAAGTCCACAAAAACGAAGTTTTTTCATACTTTAATCCTGCTAGATGGTTAAAACATTCAACATGCTGGTCAACATGCTGGTCAACATGCTGGTCAACATGCTTGTCAACATGCTGGTCAACATGCTTGTCAACATGCTGGTCAACATGCTGGTCAACATGCTTGTCAACATGCTTGTCAACATGCTGGTCAACATGCTTGTCAACATGCTGGTCAACATGCTGGTCAACATGCTGGTCAACATGCTGGTCAATAATGCTTGTCAACATGCTGGTCAACATGCTGGTCAACATGCTGGTCAACATGCTGGTCAACATGCTTGTCAACATGCTGGTCAACATGCTGGTCAACATGCTGGTCAACATGCTTGACGCAGACGCAAATGACTGATAATTGGCTGAAAGTGAGAGCAGGAATATTGTTAGAAAATGATTTCAGAATCAGAATCACCATTACAAGGGAATGAACACATACCAGAAGTACAGAACACTCTAAATAAGAGCCCAAAATGAGATTTGAAGAGACAAAAACCTAGGTTAAAAAGCAAGAAAGTGGTGTTAAGCCTTTCTTTCCTTCCATGAATATCAATTCAGAACACTTTGACGAGATTTTCGCTAACAACTGCCGTAAAACCTACAACCAACCCAATGACACATTTCCCTGCCTCTGAAACCAGGTTTTAGTCAGCCAGCAGCAATTCATGCACCGTCTGCAGCAGAAAGTAGTAGACAATCGGAAAGATAGACAGTACTTTAAGTAGACGACCCTCACCAGTAAAGTAGACAATAATAGATTAGGCAAACAATTTAAGTATCAGCCCTTGGTAGAACAGAAGTCCTCTGACTATAAAATTATGCCACTGTTGTTCTGCCGAGTGAATTAGTCGTGCTTTCCTCCAAGTCACCTTGGAGGTGACTGGTCATTAGGGGCTGTGCCCCACCTGTTGTCAACAGAAAGAACTGCAACAAAAATTATGTTATTATTATTTATCAAAGATTACTTCCTATAATTTATCTATGAACATAGCATCTTCATAAATTCCATATAATTTGTGTTAGGATTTTATTTAATGTTCGTTGGTCTCCGCCTTGCTGCTTCAGACTGCGTTCTGCCGATTCAAGTTCACAGTAGTAGGCCATAGGCTAAGCGTGAATGTGGGGCCAGCCCCTCTCTCACAATGCAATGTACACTGTATGTGTGAAAATATTAATACACATGCTCATTATGTTAGTGTGATCAATGTAGATCTTTGATGCCAAGTGGGGCTGACAGCCAGGAGCCCCACTACTCTTCTGTTTTCCATGTCTGCTATTTGGTGGAGATGGTACTTGGTCGAGGACGGGTTACAAAGATTTGAAACATCTTTCTGAGAGGATTTCAAAACATGAGAGCAGTGGGATTCATCTGGACAATGCTGTGAAATTGGGCTTACTTGGAAGGGTAAATGTCACAGCCCAAGTTGACAGTGCATACAGGCGCTCCATTGAGCAGCATAACAAACAGGTGGAGGAAAACAGGTACGTTCTCAGTCTGATCATAATGTATTAAACTGTGTGAAAAATGTGAAACCGCACTGCGGGGGCATGAAGAGTCAGTGGACTACCTGATTCCTGGAATATTCAGATGCATTTTCGAGTGTGCGAGGGCGATTCAAGACTTCAGAGGCACTATGAAGCTCAGCCCATCTTCTAAGGGACATCCAGCACTGTAGAAAAAAAAACTGTTAGACTGTATGTATGAAGTGTACAGGGAGGAGATAGCCAAGCAAGTGGACGAGACATCATTTGTCTCATCTGCCTGTATGTCACAAATGGTAGTGGTGTTGGAATACATGACAATACAGTGACAAAGAGATTTTTGGAGTTTGTGGAAGTCAAAGTTAAAACTGGACTCAGCCTCTCTAATAGCATCAAGGGTGTGCTGGAACCACTGAAGCTGGGAGAAAAGCTGATCGCTCAGACTTATGATGGTGCGGCTGTAATGAGTGGAAAAGTCAGAGAGGTACAGACGCTAATGAAAGAGACATACCCACGTCCCCAGTTTTTCACTGCTATGCTCACCAGCTGAACCTGACCTTGCAGCAACTTTGTTCTACAAGGATGAGCATCCTGACGGTTTTTAACTGCTTTTGACACATTTTTCTCTGGCACTCCAAAACGTGTTGCAGCACTTGCTGAGGCAACACAGAGACGCATTCCAAGGCCACCCGCTGTACGATGGAACTTTAAAAGTTGTGCTGCGCTGCTCCTGTGTATGGAGGACATACGCACACAACCAGGATGGGATGAGGCCACCATAAGTGAGGCATACGGCCTGTCAAAAAAACATGATGGAACAGACGAGCCAGGCCGACGAGTAACCAACACAGCGCCAGTGATGAAGGAGGCATGTGACACAGTCATCTCCCAGGTGGAGCAGAGGTTTTCACAAAGTGACCACCTGATCGCTGCCAAGCTGGTTGACAGCTTGCTCTTCCCACAATTTGTCCTGTCATTCCCTACATCTGAGCTTGACTGTGCAGTGAAACTATGGAAAAGTCTGAGCTGACCACTCTGTACCGCCACACTGAGCTTCACACTGGTAAGACGGCCCTGTCTCTGTTAAGATCCATCCATGAGAACAACCTAGAGGAGGCTTTTGCTGAGACCGTCACTCTGCTGAAAACAATCAAAACAACACCTATGACGACATCCGAGTAAGAGAGGAACGTTTCCACCCTTAAGAGGTTTTAAAAACATTCACTCGCCATACAATGGGACAGCCGCGACTCAACGCATTGGCCATGTTGTCCATCAAAAGCCAGCTGATTCAGCAGCTACATTACTTCATTCCCAAAGTCATCAAAAAGTTTGCCCAGAGGAAGAACCGCCGTGCCACCTTTCTCTTCAAGTGAGCCCTCAGCCTTGGAGAGTAAAAGCATATTTTATCATCCTGCCTTTGTGGTGCTGGTCCGTGCATTGGTCATATTTTTGTGTTGGATCGATTGATATAGATGGTGACGAGTGTCAGTGTGTCCATGCTTATCTATTAAGGTTGCTGTCATAGAATGGATTTGTATCCCTAAAAAGTTGTCTTTCTGCTTCGATGTGGCCTTCAGTGGTGTTGAGCTCATTGCTGTTCGCGTATGGCCCTGTAGGCACATTGGTTCTGAGCTCGGTTGCATTCCTAATTTAGGTTTGTAAAAGTGACAGTGGTAATTGTACATGTGTGTGAGAGAGAAAGGAGAGTGGAAGTGACTGTTCGTTTGGCATATAATTACAACCAAAATAAGAAACACCAATCGGCACATCTGGGTTTGTGGGACTAGGCAAAGTCCTATTGAAAGAGTCCGTTGCCAAAAACCCATAGTGGAAATCAATTAGATGTGCGCCAGAATGGACATTTTCTTTCCCTTTCTAATACACTTTTAACACATTTAAGAAATGTGACACGAACGTAGCATGAATTCACAATGGATACACAATTACATTGAAAAGTTATTTAATCATTATCATCAAAACATATTTCATACATTTTAAACATATATTTGACTTGTTTAATTATTCCATTGATGTGTTTAAATAAATAAGAAAGCAACAACTAAATGACAATAATTATAATACGGGCAGTCTATGATAACATATTTATCATTGAAGTACCACACACAACAGTTCTAAAGCAGTCGATTCATAATTGGATTAGGCTACATAACGATATAATGTTACGTCCTTTTTGGGCCTTCAGTAATAACATCTCCGTATCGCTTCTGCTCATGCTTTCACACAGTCATCCCCATACGCACTACAGGTGTCCCACTACATCACCCTGATGCCAAATCACTCCTCCCACGGCCACCCTGCCGGATTCCAGCTTTGACTTAATACATTTCACCTCTTCGATTAAATAGGGCCGTAGACGTGTTTTAGCTTGCTCGTGAATAACGAGATAACGGCGATACAACCACTTATCGCCCCACCTTTTAGCGCGGTGGGATTCAAGAACGAATTCAATTGTTCAGATATGCCTTGCCTGTTTCCCAATCTCACTCTGAATCTCTATCTGCTCAGGTCTTCTTCGACAATGTCTTACGCCGTGCTACAGCTGGTATTTGTGGATAGTATTCACCAGTACTCGGGTCAGAGGCACCTTCCAACACACCAACCTGTCAAGGACACCCGTGTAATTCTCAGTGCCTCTCAGGGGACCACTAAGTCACATGTTCGCCAGCTAAAAGCGCTTCCTGTGTGAAAAGTCCCACCTCATTGGCTTAGAACTTAGGAGTGACAACGTCTTCTAGCCCATTGGAACGTAGAGCGGTGTATCCTCCTTCCTGAGAAGACCTTGTCGCCGCCCACCTGAACCCCATTTAGACAGGGATTGGTCCCGATTGGTACTGACACGTCCAAAACCGGGTGAGGCCCCTTTTACATGTTAACAAATGTTTCCATTAGATATTAGTGACCGTTGACATATTGCACGTATCAAAGATGTCAGAGAGCCAAACTTCGCATTTTGCACTAAGATACATTTTAAGGAACCAGCTTTCTCACAAAATATCTTTGTCAACGTGACATTGACTGCATTTCCACTATACCAGGAGTGGAGCGAGCACTCCAGTATTTCACTTGTGTTCTCCCCTCCATAAAAGAATGAGAGTGCTGCCACAACAGATAGTGTTGGAATCTGGACTTAATACTGATAAAAATGCCACTGCAATGCTTTTAATTTCCACTTTGTGAACACTTCCATCCCTACCCCAAGTGATAGAGGAATAACTGGCAGGAACCTCCTGTTAGTAACAGTTGAGAAAAATGTCACAGGAAAATAGACCCTAGGTGCTATACAAGTTGGTGACACTAAGAAGTCTTCCGGGGCAGACAAACTTGACCCAAGTTTACTGGTTACTGGTTACTGCTGCCCCTCATCTCTGGAACTCTAATGCGCATATATACAGTGGGGAGAACAAACATTTATACACTGCCAATTTTACAGGTTTTCCTACTTACAAAGCATGTAGAGGTCTGTAATTTTTATCATACGTACACTTCAACTGTGAGTGACGGAATCTAAAACAAAAATCCAGAAAATCACATTGTATGATTTTTAAATAATTAATCTTCATTTTATTGCATGACATAAGTATTTGATCACCTACCAACCAGTAAGAATTCCAGCTCTCACAGACCTGTTAGTTTTTCTTTAAGAACCATCCTGTTCTCCACTCATTACCTGTATTAACTGCACCTGTTTGAACTCGTTACCTGTATAAAAGAGACCTGTCCACACACTCAATCAAACAGACTCCAACCTCTCCACAATGGCCAAGACCAAAGGACATCAGGGTTACAATTGTAGACCTGCACAAGGCTGAGATTGGCTACAGGACAATAGGCAAGCAGCTTGGTGAGAAAGCAACAACTGTTGGCGCAATTATTAGAAAATGGAAGAAGTTCAAGATGACGTCAATCTCCCTCGGTCTGGGACTCCAGATCTCACCTCGTGGGGCATCAATGATCAGGACCTAGTCAATGACCTGAAGAGAGCTGGGACCACAGTCTCAAAGAAAACCATTAGTAACACACTACGCCGTCATGAATTAAAATCCTGCAGGAAGAAGAAGGATGAGTACAACCCCAAGAACACCATCCCAACCGTGAAGCATGGAGGTGGAAACATCATTCTTTGGGGATGCTTTACTGCACCTTATTGAGGGGAGGATGAATGGGGCCAGGTATTGCAAGATCTTGGCCAACATCCTCCTTCCCTCAGTAAAAGCATTGAAGATGGGTCGTGGATGGGTTTTCCAGCATGACAACGACCCGAAACACACAGCCAGGGCAACTAAGGAGTGGCTCCGTAAGAAGCATCTCAAGGTCCTGGGGTGGCCTAGCCAGTCTCCAGACCTGAACCCAATAGAAAATATTTGGTGGGAGCTGAAAGTCTGTATTGCCCAGCGACTGCCCCGAAACCTGAAGGATCTGGAGAAGGTCTGTATGGAGGAGTGGGCCAAAATCCCTGCTGCAGTGTGTGAAAACCTGGTCAAGAACTACAGGAAACGTATGATCTCTGTAATTGCAAACGAAGGTTTCTGTACCAAATATTAAGCTTTTCTGATGTATCAAATACTTATGTCATGCAATAAAATGCAAATTAATTACTTAAAGATCATACAATGTGATTTTCTGGATTTTTGTTTTAGATTCTGTCACTCACAGTTGAAGAGTACCTATGATGACTTCTACATGCTTTATAAGTGGGAAAACCTGCAAAATCAGCAGTGTATCAAATACTTTTTCTCCCCACTGTATATACATATATATATATATATATATAGCTTCTATTTATCTTACTCTAAGTTCTAAAATAATTTCAGCAGTATGTAACCCTATCCATGTGCTGCCAAAGTATACAGGTGGGAATGCTAGTGACCTGGATAATTATCATCGCATTACTGAATTGTCTCGCTTTGCCACAATCCTGGAGTCATTTGTAAATAAGGCTGTGCTGCAGAAATCAGTGTGTTTCTGTACCTTTTTCTTTTTCAACAGCTATACTATTCATATATACAGCTCTGGAAAAAAACACTGCAGCTTTTTCTTTCCTTTCCAGAAAAGTTGAAAATGAAAGTTTTGATTGAGGAACAGAAGCATTCAATTTGCAGTGGTCTCTTAATTTTAACCCTTATGTTCCTCACTCAAAACCTTCCTTTTCGACTTTTTTGGAAAGGAAAGGAAAAGGTGCAGTGGTCTCTTAATATTTTCCGGAGCTGTACATATATATGCTATATAAAACAGGGCTTAACATTAAAAGAGAGCTTGGTCTCAACTTGATTTAAATACAGGAAACAAAATAAATTACAAAGTGACATCAAGGTGTGCGTTTTTTTGAGGCGGTGTATGGCAATTTCAATGGGGTTTACGTGCATCTTGTTTCCCTTAAAAGGGGATATTTAGCAACCCTCTGACAGCTTGCCTTTAAAAACACACGGTCCCTGTCCACAGCTATGGCAGGCAAGGAACGTACCTACACAAAAAAGGTAGAGACACCAGTGGCCTTGCGGGAATGTTGAGCACAAAACTTTGTCACGCCGTCATTCCTCTTGGGAACTAGACTCCTGTATTCCACGGTTAATCATTCAAAGCTTGTTCCCTTCTCAGTATTTCTACATTACTGCTCTGCGATGAGTAGGAATCGGCACACACCCATCATTCTCACTGTGCCTTGTGTCTTGCTGGGAATTGAAATGAGTCCTCTGACCAAGCCGAGGGAGAAGCGAGAATTTGTTCTTTCAATGTATTGTGGTGTGCGGTGGAGCCTCCGCCCTGTCTGAATACACTTTCAGTACCCTGCTTTTTAGACTTAGGTCAACAGGTTGTTTTAAATCTTGAATGACTGTGTGTCAACTATTGCTGCTTAACACTGCTCCTGCTGAAATAATCCCTAAACCCTGACCGACCGACTGCCCGTCTGCAGTGTGACTTACTGTTCTACCCCTCTTTCTCTTTATTATAATTTTCTTTATCAGATCACGCCATGGACGTTCAGCTTAAAAAAGGCTTAGTTGGTGTTGTTGCAGGTTTCACCTGGGAGGTTTGAATCAAGGTGTTCTTGCCTGTCACCTTAATTGTCGTCTTAGTCGTCAGTAGGGCTGCTTGGGTTTGGTTGATCTGGGGCTCAATTCTTGCCAACTCGTGGTGTTTCTGACCCACTTTTTCCCCAGGGGGCGCTGAGTGAGCTTTCCAGCCATACACTTAGACAAACAACATAAAAAAAATATTTCACAATGCATCCAAATTAATCCCCCGAAATATACACTGCCCTCCGTAAGTCCTGGGACAGTAAATACTGTTTCCTTCTTTTGGCTCTATATTCGAAACATCTCAATTTTAAATCAAACAATTAGCCTAAAATAGGGTTCAAGTGTAATTTTTCTCATCTTTTATTTAGGGGTATTTGTGTGCATATTGGTTTGCCATTTTGAAATTGGTCAAATCAAGAAAAAAAGAAATTTGTCCATCGTCGTTATTTTTATTGTTATTGTATTGCATTAACACATTAAAACACAAAATAGTATACATTTACAACAGCAATAAAACAGATCAAACTAAATAATTACATTGTCCTTCTCCATTGTGTCAGGTAAGCCAGTTACTCTTAAAAAACGGTGTTTGCTCTGGCCTTTTAGATTTAGCTGTAAACTTCTGGTTGTTCCTCTACAGCTCAGCATATCTCCCCAAGTCCTCCATACGTGTTGAATTACCCAGAGCGACTCACAACAATTACGTGGTACACCAGCTAGAGTTTTTGTGTGTGTTCAGTGGAATCGCTTGACATAGCATAAAAGTAGCAATTAATATTGTATCGCTAAACATTTCAAACAGTGATATACACTCACCTAAAGGATTATTAGGAACACCTGTTCAATTTCTCATTAATGCAATTATCTAATCAACCAATCACATGGCAGTTGCTTCAATGCATTTAGGGGTGTGGTCCTGATCAAGACAATCTCCTGAACTCCAAACTGAATGTCAGAATGGGAAAGAAAGGTGATTTAAGCAATTTTGAGCGTGGCATGGTTGTTGGTGCCAGACGGGCCGGTCTGAGTATTTCACAATCTGCTCAGTTACTGGGATTTTCATGCACAACCATTTCTAGGGTTTACAAAGAATGGTGTGAAAAGGGAAAAACATCCAGTATGCGATTGAATTGAATGCCTTGTTGATGCTAGAGGTCAGAGGAGAATGGGCCGACTGATTCAAGCTGATAGTAGAGCAACTTTGACTGAAATAACCACTCGTTACAACCGAGGTATGCAGCAAAGCATTTGTGAAGCCACAACACGCACAACCTTGAGGCGGATGGGCTACAACAGCAGAAGACCCCATCGGGTACCACTCATCTCCACTACAAATAGGAAAAAGAGGCTACAATTTGCACAAGCTCACCAAAATTGGACAGTTGAAGACAGGAAGAATGTTGCCTGGTCTGATGAGTCTCGATTTCTGTTGAGACATTCAGATGGTAGAGTCAGAATTTGGCGTAAACAGAATGAGTGGTGGTATAATGGTGTGGGGGATGTTTTCTTGGCACACTTTAGGCCCCTTAGTACCAATTGGGCATCGTTTAAATGCCACGGCCTACCTGAGCATTGTTTCTGACCATGTCCATCCCTTTATGACCACCATGTACCCATCCTCTGATGGCTATTTCCAGCAGGATAATGCACCATGTCACAAAGCTTGAATCATTTCAAATTGGTTTCTTGAACATGACAATGAGTTCACTGTACTGAAATGGCCCCCACAGTCACCAGATCTCAACCCAATAGAGCATCTTTGGGATGTGGTGGAACGGGAGCTTCGTGCCCTGGATGTGCATCCCACAAATCTCCATCAACTGCAAGATGCTATCCTATCAATATGGGCCAACATTTCTAAAGAATGCTTTCAGCACCTTGTTGAATCAATGCCACATAGAATTAAGGCAGTTGTGAAGGTGAAATGGGGTCAAATGCAGTATTAGTATGGTGTTCCTAATAATCCTTTAGGTGAGTGTAGTTCCAGGTTACTGCTAAATACTGATAATATCTTGCTGTTATTTTGTTATTTCCGATATTTTCAGGTTACTGCTAAATACTGCTGATAATTGCTGTTATTGTTATTTAATATGATATTTCCTGGTTACTCATAAATACTGATAATAACTGCACATCAGCAGGTATTTTCCTATTTTAGAGATGTCCTGGTTACAGCAAAATATTGATAATAGCTGCTGTGTCAAAGCTAAAATGGATATTAAAAATCTTGCCCGTAAAGATTTTTAAAGGACTTGGTATCTTAAACCTTCTGCTCATTGTCACCATGTTGGTTCAGAGAGTAAGGAACAGAAATGTACTGTGAGAAATTATAATGCTATTTGAACAACACCTGATCATCTGGTGAATGCAACAAGAAGAAATAAATTGGTCATGAATTCAGAAGAACAAACAAATTGACATCATGAAAGGGGCAATTTCAAAGAAAGGCATTGGTTTGATTTAGATTGCAACCTCGCTTTTCACAACCATGTAATAGCAGTTGATTCCAAAGAGGATAATAGCTCCCTGTAATGTCAAAGAAAATGTACAATATCTAGATAATGAAAATCTAGAGGAACTGAAAGAAAGGAAGACGTAGTAGGACTGTGCAAGGCCGCGGTATATGCTGAAGTTGTGGGGAAAGGATAAGTACATTCTTATGTCTCTTCCCTCCCTCTCACCTGTCTAAGTTCTCTGTTGAATTCCATGCTGTGAATGTTACTTTTCCATTTAAGCTTGACATCTTCAACTACCGGCAAAGAAGTGCTATTGAAGACTTCCTTATAGAGGCTGACACCGTGACAGGCACATTTCCTGATGATTGCTCACCATTTCTATTTCTGGGTGACTTTCGACCTCACAACATCTGAGTCTAAGAACACCTGGCAGGGTCCAATTTGAGTCTAAGAAAACCTGGCATTGTCCACTCTGAGTCTAAGAACACCTGGCACTGTCCACTCTGTGTCTAAGAAGACCAGAGTCAATCCCCTCCTGAAGAAACTAGCTCTTGACCCATCTGTCAAAAACTGCAGATACCTTCTTTCTTTGCCTTCCAAAACACTTGAGGAGGCTGTCTCTGACCAAATTTTATATTATTGTTCTTGGATGATCTCTCTGCCCTAACCTGGTCAGCTTCAAGACAAGTCACTCTACTTAGATTTTCACTGAGGATCTTTGGACTGCCCAAACTGATTATCTCTCTTCTGCTTTCGTCCTCTCGGATCTATTTGCTGCCTTCGACACATTGACCCATCTGATACTGTTCTCAATCTCCTCAGGGATGGATATCTCATGCTCTGCACACTTTTTCAGGATTTGCCCACTATTCCTTGGTCCTCATCTGGGTTTGTGGCTCTGTGGAGGCTACTCTATCACTGTAAGTGTTCCATCTGCAGACGTCCGTTCCAATTAGTTCTTAATCGTCCATAAAATGTGTTAGGGGTCATTATAGTGCTGCAATATAAACATTTTGCCAATCAGTCCAAGATGGTAATTTCTTGTAAGACTTCTTATCACGGTTGAAACGTCTTCTTAACACTCTGTCACAGATCATGTCTGTTCAGATATCATCGCTGTGTGTTGCTGTCATGTGATCTGGTTTTGCCTGTATATTGACTACTAATATTCTTGATGCCATGTATCTCCCCACTTTGCCTCCTGCAGTCTTTACTTTTAACAACTACTACTCCCCCTTCACTCTGGAAACCATTAATAACAACTACTACTCCCCCTTCACTCTGGAAACCATTAATAACAACTACTACTCCCCCTTCACTCTGGAAACCATTAATAACAACTACTACTCCCCCTTCACTCTGGAAACCATTAATAACAACTACTACTCCCCCTTCACTCTGGAAACCGTTAATAACAACTACTACTCCCCCTGCACTCTGAAAACCATTAATAACAACTACTACTCCCCCTTCACTCTGGAAACCATTAATAACAACTACTACTCCCCCTTCACTCTGGAAACCATTAATAACAACTACTACTCCCCCTTCACTCTGGAAACCATTAATAACAACTACTACTCCCCCTTCACTCTGGAAACCGTTAATAACAACTACTACTCCCCCTTCACTCTGGAAACCGTTAATAACAACTACTACTCCCCCTGCACTCTGAAAACCATTAATAACAACTACTACTCCCCCTTCACTCTGGAAACCATTAATAACAACTACTACTCCCCCTTCACTCTGGAAACCATTAATAACAACTACTACTCCCCCTTCACTCTGGAAACCATTAATAACAACTACTACTCCCCCTTCACAATGGAAACCATTAATAACAACTACTACTCCCCCTTCACTCTGGAAACCATTAATAACAACTACTACTCCCCCTTCACAATGGAAACCATTAATAACACCTACTACTCCCCCTTCACTCTGGAAACCATTAATAACACCTACTACTCCCCCTTCACTCTGAAAACCATTAATAACAACTACTACTCCCCCTTCACTCTGGAAACCATTAATAACAACTACTACTCCCCCTTCACTCTGGAAACCATTAATAACAACTACTACTCCCCCTTCACTCTGGAAACCATTAATAACAACTTCTACTCCCCCTTCACAATGGAAACCATTAATAACACCTACTACTCCCCCTTCACTCTGGAAACCATTAATAACACCTACTACTCCCCCTTCACTCTGAAAACCATTAATAACAACTACTACTCCCCCTTCACTCTGAAAACCATTAATAACAACTACTACTCCCCTTCACTCTGGAAACCGTTAATAACAACTACTACTCCCCTTCACTCTGGAAACCGTTAATAACAACTATTGCCGCATTAATAACAAATAACCCACTCACTGGGGATCCTACGCTGACGTCACTATATTCATCAAGGCTGTCGTCGCAAATGGTCTGTCAACGCTAAAACTAGTAACAACTCTCACTCCCGCCCCCATCCATATCATCAACTCGACCTGTCAATCTCAGCTGCCTTCGCTCCCTCCAATCTACCACTTTCCTTAACCTCAGTTCACCATGTCGTTCTACCAACCTTGCTTTCTTAAACACCCCTTCTACGAACAACAATGCTCCCCTGCTTCATGAACTCATACTGGCCAACCACTTGGACTTCCTCTGGCAATAACCAGACAATTCTCTCTCTCTGAACCGAGCCACTCCCCCTGGTTATATCTTCCTGAACCAAGCTACTCCCCCTGGTTATATCTTCCTGAATCTAGCCACTCCCCCTGGTTATATCTACCTGAATCTAGCCACTCCCCCGGTTATATCTACCTGAATCTTGCCACTCCCCCGGTTATATCTACCTGAATCTAGCCACTCCCCCTGGTAATATCTACTTAAATCTAGCTACTTCCCCTGGTTATATCTACCTGAATCTAGCCAATCCCCCTGGTTATATCTACCTGAATCTAGCCAATCCCCCTGGTTATATCTACCTGAATCTAGCCACTCCCCCTGGTTATATCTACCTGAATCTAGCCACTCCCCCTGGTTATATCTACCTGAATCTAGCCACTCCCCCTGGTTATATCTACCTGAATCGAGCCACTCCCCCTGGTTATATCTACCTGAACCTAGCCACTCCCCCCGGTTATATCTACCTGAATCTAGCCACTCCCCCTGGTAATATCTACTTAAATCTAGCTACTTCCCCTGGTTATATCTACCTGAATCTAGCCAATCCCCCTGGTTATATCTACCTGAATCTAGCCACTCCCCCTGGTTATATCTACCTGAATCTAGCCACTCCCCCTGGTTATATCTACCTGAATCTAGCCACTCCCCCGGTTATATCTACCTGAATCTTGCCACTCCCCCGGTTATATCTACCTGAATCTAGCCACTCCCCCTGGTAATATCTACTTAAATCTAGCTACTTCCCCTGGTTATATCTACCTGAATCTAGCCAATCCCCCTGGTTATATCTACCTGAATCTAGCCACTCCCCCTGGTTATATCTACCTGAATCTAGCCACTCCCCCTGGTTATATCTACCTGAATCTAGCCACTCCCCCTGGTTATATCTACCTGAATCGAGCCACTCCCCCTGGTTATATCTACCTGAACCTAGCCACTCCCCCCGGTTATATCTACCTGAATCTAGCCACTCCCCCTGGTAATATCTACTTAAATCTAGCTACTTCCCCTGGTTATATCTACCTGAATCTAGCCACTCCCCCTGGTTATATCTACCTGAATCTAGCCACTCCCCCTGGTTATATCTACTTGAATCTAGCCACTCCCCCTGTTCCTGCTGTCTGACCACAAGATCTTACACAATACTGAGAAACCGTCTCCTCTCTTTTGCAATATAAAAGCTGTCGACCCCCAGAAACCTACTGATGCAATCTGCTCTGTCCTTCTCCTGAACCATGTCTCCAATATGCCTGAAGATCTAGTTAACCAGTTCAACACTACACTGTCTCCCTCAACTACATGGCCCCACTCCAAACACAAACCTAGTTTACACCTGAGCTCCAGGCCATGAAGCAGGTGGGCCGCCGTCTTGAACATAGCCTGTTCTTCCACAGTTAACTAGCTCCCCTCTCCACTCTCTGTTCTACAAAACTACCTGCATACTTTTACCCCTGTTGACTCAGCATACATCTCCAAACTTATTGTATCATCATAAACAACTACCGGCTCCCTGGATTCCCTTCCTGCGACTCTCATCAAGACTTGCCTTCCTGCTCTTTGTCCATACATCACTCAAATAGTCAATCTCTCTCCCACAGCACTGTCCCCTCAAACAAAACTGCTGCAGTCACACCCATCTTAAAGCAACCTGGTCTGGACCCCACCAACATTCATAATTTCCACCCCATCTCCAACCTCCCTTTCCTTGCGAAAACCCTCGAAAGGATTGTTGCCTCCAAACTGCAATGTCACAATAATATGTTTATTCAAGCCTCTTCAGTCTGGGTTCTGACCACTCCACAGTACCGAAACTGCCCTCCTCAAGGTTGTCAACGACCTCCTCATCTCTGCTGATGCTGGTGCCCTCAACATCCTTATCCTCCTGGACCTGAGTGCTGCATTTGACACAGTTAGTCATGAGATCCTCCTGGACCCAAGTGCTGCGTTTGACACAGTTAGCCATGAGATCCACCTCAACCTGAGTGCTGCGTACCTCACCAACTAGACCCACTACATCTCCTTCAATGACACTCATACCTCACCAACCAGACCCACTACATCTCCCTTATTAATGACACTCATACCTCACCAACTAGACCCACTACATCTCCCTCAATGACACTCATACCTCACCAACCAGACCCACTACATCTCCCTCAATGACACTCATATCTCACCAACCAGACCCACTACATCTCCCTCAATGACACTCATACCTCACCAACCAGACCCACTACATCTCCCTTATTAATGACACTCATACCTCACCAACTAGACCCACTACATCTCCCTCAATGACACTCATACCTCACCAACCAGACCCACTACATCTCCCTTATTAATGACACTCATACCTCACCAACCAGACCCACTACATCTCCCTCAATGACACTCATACCTCACCAACCAGACCCACTACATCTCCTTCAATGACACTCATACCTCACCAACCAGACCCACTACATCTCCCTTATTAATGACACTCATACCTCACCAACTAGACCCACTACATCTCCCTCAATGACACTCATACCTCACCAACCAGACCCACTACATCTCCCTTATTAATGACACTCATACCTCACCAACTAGACCCACTACATCTCCCTCAATGACACTCATACCTCACCAACCAGACCCACTACATCACCCTCAATGACACTCATACCTCACCAACCAGACCCACTACATCTCCCTTATTAATGACACTCATACCTCACCAACTAGACCCACTACATCTCCATCAATGACACTCATACCTCACCAACCAGACCCACTACATCTCCCTTATTAATGACACTCATACCTCACCAACTAGACCCACTACATCTCCCTCAATGACACCCATACCTCACCAACCAGACCCACTACATCACCCTCAATGACACTCATACCTCACCAACCAGACCCACTACATCTCCCTTATAAATGACACTCATTTCTCACCAACTAGACCCACTACATCTTCCTCAATGACACTCATACCTCACCAACCAGACCCACTACATATCCCTTATTAATGACACTCATACCTCACCAACCAGACCCACTACATCTCCTTCAATGACACTCATACCTCACCAACCAGACCCACTACATCTCCCTTATTAATGACACTCATACCTCACCAACTAGACCCACTACATCTCCCTCAATGACACTCATACCTCACCAACCAGACCCACTACATCTCCCTTATTAATGACACTCATACCTCACCAACTAGACCCACTACATCTCCCTCAATGACACTCATACCTCACCAACCAGACCCACTACATCACCCTCAATGACACTCATACCTCACCAACCAGACCCACTACATCTCCCTTATTAATGACACTCATACCTCACCAACTAGACCCACTACATCTCCATCAATGACACTCATACCTCACCAACCAGACCCACTACATCTCCCTTATTAATGACACTCATACCTCACCAACTAGACCCACTACATCTCCCTCAATGACACTCATACCTCACCAACCAGACCCACTACATCACCCTCAATGACACTCATACCTCACCAACCAGACCCACTACATCTCCCTTATAAATGACACTCATTTCTCACCAACTAGACCCACTACATCTTCCTCAATGACACTCATACCTCACCAACCAGACCCACTACATCTCCCTTATTAATGACACTCATACCTCACCAACCAGACCCACTACATCTCCCTCAATGACACGCATACCTCACCAACCAGACCCACTACATCTCCCTCAATGGCACTCATACCTCACCAACTAGACCCACTACATCTCCCTCAACGGACATAATTCTGATTCTGCTGCAGTCACACAGGGTGTCCCCCAGGGCTCTGTTCTTGGCCCCTTGCTCTTCATCATCTACATCCTCCCCTTTGGTCAGACTCTCCGTCACTTCAAACTTGACTTACTCTGCTATACCAATGACACTCAAATTGACCTTAGCACCAAATGTCTCACCAACCCACCTCTGGTCAGTATTGAATCCTCCATGTCAACAATAAAATCCTGGATGTAGCAAAACTTCCTCAAGCTCAACAGAGATGAAACAGAACTAATACTCATGGGCACTAAATCCACGCTCACCAAAACTGGCACCTTCACTCTCACCATCGACAACACCTTTGTCTCTCCTTCGCCCCATGGACGCAACCTAGGGGTCATCCTGGACTCCTCCCTCAGCGTCCTTTTCTTTAAGTTTGTCTGTATATTGTCAAATCGCTCCCCTCGGATGTTGTTTGTTTGTACCTGATGTAAAGCGTCTTTGAGTCCCAGAAAAGCACTATAGACGTTCAATGTTTTATTATTATCATTATTATTATTACTTTGGTGCCAGATGTCTCTGCCAAATGTTGAGTTGCACTGGATTTCCATCTGTCCCTCATGAAAGTGACCATTAAATACTGTTTATAAGATGTAGACTGCTTTTTCGTTGTTCAGATTGCCAGTTCCTTAAAATTTCTTCATGACACACTCAAAAAATCTCTTTTCATATACAAAATCTGTGTCAGAATTGCGAAGGGTTGACAGGAATCAAAATTTAAGATTAATAAAATGTGGTGGGTATATTAAGAAGCAGCATTAGACTTGAAAGATAGATGGTTGTCAGACAATTGTAAAAAAACATTTCACAAATCAGATTGGAATGTAACAGTCTGTATAGTGGCTGTGCCTAGACATGATAATAGACAATTATTTCACTGGGCAATGTTGATGACTTTGATATTATGAAATCACAAATTATGTGATACCTAACACCGAAATGATGGATCAATTACAATTGTATTTCTTTAGTATATCTATTGGTTATACGTTTGTATCATGTTAATGTGTTCTTTTTCTTAAAATTCATAGGACAACAGTTGATAATGTAAAGAAGGCATGAGATTGCCGTAACTGTCACAGAGTACAGTGAGAACCTCTCTGTTATTATGGAACATTTGAGGCTTTAAAATCAGCCATCAGAGGGCCTAAAATGTGAAAACATATGTAAAATCCAAAAGACATGCACGGGAAGGTGTTCAATTAAAAAGTTACTGAAGACATGACACATCACAAGTTAAATAAAGATTTGGTGCCAATGTTTTTCACCACTACACATCCTGGCTTCATGACCGCACGCTGTCAGGAGCAGCGCCGAAACGGTTTAAGGTTCACACCGTTAACGGTTCTATTCTGGGCACTGTTGATCAACGTTTTTGGCTTCTTTTTGTTCAGGTGTGGAGCTGTCATAAGGCCCCCCCCCCCGATTGGTTCAGAAGATGTGAAGCCCATGTACAAAAATGTGCATTGGATTCAAATGCTTATTAACTCTTCCAGGAAGTGGCTTGAATTGAAGGCAAAGCTCATTGACCAGACATCCATATCCTCACTGATATTGACCCTTGCAGTTTTCCTTAGAGTCTTCAACTTGTAGATTGTTAACGCTCTGGCATGGTTTTGTTTGCACAAAATGAAGTACACACATGAGGGAAGTCTCCTCTTAATTCATACTATGTGCCCACAGATCATTTCTATCCTATAATCTTTCACGTCGTTATTGACATTCTGATCACTCGTTTAATCAACAGCTGTCTACTGGGTCTCGGAGAGATGGCATACGTTTTATGTCTGGTGTCCGTGTTTGTCTCAGCCTCTGACATGGCTGGATAATGCAACATGTTTGGGCTAAAGGGCCCAGAAACCCGCAGGGCCCAGAGACCCCTCACACCATTCCCGGCACACAAAAAAAAAAAAAAATCTCCTCATCAATGAGCTCAACACAGGGGATTGATGCAATGCTGATTTTGTGACATCGCTAATGTGCATTCCTTTCAAACTAGACGTTTTTTCTATCTGTTATTGTCACTGTTGCCTGCACATATTCCCTTTTCACCGCTGTCACTATAGATCCATTGTCAAGGTGACCTTGAATTAGAATTTTGTTCAAAAGATGTTCCATTTCTTTACAAGTTGTTTTGTAATGCATATGGCCCATAGAGCAGTTCTTGAAATACAAATGAAAAAAAGTTAAGGTTTACATAACTTATCACGCACCATTTTATAACTTCAGAGTTTTAGACATTGACAGTTGTATTTTATTTACAGATCCTATCCAATCAGAGTAGGCAACGGAGCATATAACAGTCCTAAACATGTTACAGTTGAATCAGAAATGTAGAGTGGGCAAAAACCGACAGTTACAAGAAACGGCTACATGAAGTTATTTCAGCCAAAGGGGGCAACACTAGTAATTGAAGAGATTTTTGGCCGTGCTCCCCAATAGTAATTTAGGCATCAAAATAAGAAAATGTGCGGAAAGGAATCAAATATTTACTCAACGGCATTACAGACTTTATCCAGTACCAGAACCAGGGGTTGAAACGCCATGCGCTAACAAATCCACAAAGAAATGGCCAAGTCACCATAAAATCAACATTTTACAATGACATCTCAGTTTGTGTACTTGAAACCCAACCAAAAGGACAGACTACAGTCCCCAATGCTCTGGAAAGATTCTGTGTAGAGGAATGGTCTAGGATCCATTCCAATGTGTTCTGTGACAGTTGGTGGCACCACAGCGCATTCACATTGGTCATAACAAAGGGGACAAATACTCATACAATCAATTATGTTCTAATTAATTTAGAACAGATTGCAGATCTTATTTTTCACTTTGAAATTAGGGACTTATGTGTTGATCCGTGGCAAAAACCTTTGATGAAATCTATTTTGATTTCATGTTGTAACACACTAAAATGTGGGGAATGTCCATGGGGGTGAATACTTTTGAGAGCTGCTCCTATCATTATTATGTTGTGTGTGTTTTTTTAATCTCTCATTGAAATAGTTTTCATGTTTTCTTTCCCTCTCATTGTCGAGAAGGACATGCAAGTAAGACCTGGGTTGTGTGGTTTTGCCTCATGTACTGTATACTGTACATAAGACCAATAAAGAACTTGGAGTGTTAAACATGAAATGGAATGTCAAACATTAATTGGTGCTAAATGTAAAATGGTGTTAAACCTGAAACGGTGTGAAATGTAAAATGGTGTTTAACGCGAAATTGTGGTAAAATTGAAATGGTGTGGTAAACATGCAGAGCTTAGTTGCAATTGCCAATATCAATGTGACACGTCAATCTGTCATTTTAACAACCATGCAATTTAGCCTGTGGACCACAGGTTGTGCATCTTCGCTCAGCCTGACTGTTTACTGCATGTGAAGGGGTTGTGCACTAACAGCCCTGAAATACCTCTGTATATTTGCTTGATACTTCGTGACTCACATTTGCACATCCCAATGGGCACTTTGCCCACTTGTTTGATAGGACTCTCTTCTCACTGGACCTTTATCCCTGCACGCCTCGACTCAGCAATGACTCAAGTCCCTCAGGCGCAGCTACAAATAATTACTGTTGAGTGGAATTTCACACGTTAACTTTCTGGCCCGTGTATGCCCTTGTTTCAATGCTCAGAACGTTGTAGGTCACTGTATGCTTGGTTAAAGTGGTGGCGTTCACCAGCATGGTAGAGATCCAAGTTTCGGTTTGTAGAGGATTTGCCTGATTTGGATGTTTTAGTTCTGACTCACACTTAACAACTGACACAAACAACGTGTCTTACTCACATGTTCAGAATCAGAAGATCAGAATCACCTTCATTCCTTATTTTATGAATAAACACACCCAGAATTTTACCTGAAATGCATTGTTTTTCTAAATGATTTCTGCCTTGGCATTTGAGCAGTTAATTCCATAAGCAAGACACTGCCATAAAACATGTCTACTACCCATGTTGTATCTCTGGGCTGCATGTGCCCTCAAGTGTCTTTTTTATTTATTACATCCACTGGCTAATTTTCCTGCTCTGGTCCCCTTGCACTTGCTGCTCCCTCTCCAAATGTTTTGAGTGGACAGCGAAGCGCTCACATGTTTTTACTGCAGCCTAAACCGTTGTTTCATTGCCCCTGAATAGTCCCTGTCACCTTCTTGTCTTATGGGAGGCCACTTGGTTGCTTGTCATGAATTATGTAACAGTCAAGTGGGAGGCTATTCCAGGTATTTATGAATTAGCAACACTTCCTCTTTGAATGCTCCTGGCTTATCTACGGCGCCAACTACAGTGAGGTGTCATAGAAAGCATTGTTTGAAAAGTATTCATCCCACACTTCCACCCAGTTGAAAGAAAGATGCCGGCTTTACCTTTCCATCTGTGGTCTCATTTTGTGTTCTTACTCCAGTTACCATCTTTTTAAGAAGTTTGTATTAACTGTGTGTTTATACAACTTCGACAACTGCCCTAACACCAAATTAGGTGCCCAGCTAACTTCATGACAGCTCCTACATAGTATTGCAGTGACCTTCATTGATCTGTGATAACTCATTGACTGAGTCTATTTCACTCATTGGGGGTTGATTTATATACAGTAATTTAAAAAGAACTGCAAAGGTACTGGGTTAGCCATGATAGAGTTGTACTAAAAGAGCAGTGCATGAAAAGTGGTATAGAAATATGTATGACACATTTCTTCACCTTTGATTAGTAGACCAGTTCCCAAACACATACTGTCCTGTATGTTTTAGCCAACCCTGTGCATGAAAATCAATCCTTATGGGTGAAATCTAAGAGACCCATCTTCCCATTCATATATATATGTTCATTTTCATGTACTTAGGAACTCTTAGGTGGTCATCAATGACTTTCACTGGGGTATAAATTACAATTAAAAGGCACTTCCATGCCAGTAGAAAATCTCTATTATCATCAGTACATAAAAAACAAACGAAGTATGAGTTTTCATGGCATTTTCATGGCTATACCAAAGGGTTTTAATAATTCTGCAGGGCACATGAGATTAACAGCTTGTAGGTCAGCACTCTACACCACAGACAAGATTTAACACATCATCACCATGTGACATATTACAACTAAACACATTTAAAGAAGTGTTCTACAATATCCCATGAATCACCCCCTCGCATCTCACTCAAACTCCCCTGCCTCTGACTCAGACTCTCACTCACACTCCCCTCCCTCTGTGTTAGACTCTCTCTGACACTCCCCTGCCTCTGGCTCAGACTCTCTCTGACACTCCCCTGCCTCTGACTCAGACTTTCTCTGACACTCCCCTGCCTCTGACTCAGACTTTCTCTGACACTCCCCTGCCTCTGACTCAGACTCTCTCTCTGACACTCCCCTGCCTCTGACTCAGACTCTCTCTGACACTCCCCTGCCTCTGTGTTAGACTCTCTCTGACACTCCCCTGCCTCTGGCTCAGACTCTCTCTGACACTCCCCTGCCTCTGACTCAGACTTTCTCTGACACTCCCCTGCCTCTGACTCAGACTTTCTCTGACACTCCCCTGCCTCTGACTCAGACTCTCTCTGACACTCCCCTGCCTCTGACTCAGACTCTCTCTGACACTCCCCTGCCTCTGACTCAGACTTTCTCTGACACTCCCCTGCCTCTGACTCAGACTTTCTCTGACACTCCCCTGCCTCTGGCTCAGACTCTCTCTGACACTCCCCTGCCTCTGACTCAGACTCTCTCTCTGACACTCCCCTGCCTCTGACTCAGACTCTCTCTGACACTCCCCTGCCTCTGGCTCAGACTCTCTCTGACACTCCCCTGCCTCTGTGTTAGACTCTCTCTGACACTCCCCTGCCTCAGACTCTCTCTGACACTCCCCTGCCTCTGGCTCAGACTCTCTCTGACACTCCCCTGCCTCTGACTCAGACTCTCTCTGACACTCCCCTGCCTCTGACTCAGACTTTTTCTGACACTCCCCTGCCTCTGGCTCAGACTCTCTCTGACACTCCCCTGCCTCTGACTCAGACTCTCTCTGACACTCCCCTGCCTCTGACTCAGACTCTCTCTGACACTCCCCTGCCTCTGACTCAGACTTTCTCTGACACTCCCCTGCCTCTGGCTCAGACTCTCTCTGACACTCCCCTGCCTCTGACTCAGACTCTCTCTGACACTCCCCTGCTTCTGGCTCAGACTCTCTCTGACACTCCCCTGCCTCTGGCTCAGACACTCTCTGACACTCCCCTGCCTCTGGCTCAGACTCTCTCTGACACTCCCCTGCCTCTGACTCAGACTTTCTCTGACACTCCCCTGCCTCTGACTCAGACTCTCTCTGACACTCCCCTGCCTCAGACTCTCTCTGACACTCCCCTGCCTCTGACTCAGACTCTCTCTGACACTCCCCTGCCTCTGACTCAGACTTTCTCTGACACTCCCCTGCCTCTGGCTCAGACTCTCTCTGACACACCCCTGCCTCTGGCTCAGACTCATTCTGAAGAATTATTCAAATAAGACCGTCAGACAAGCATAAACATAGTGGACATTCCCTCAGCAGTGTAGATGTTCATCTAGCAATGCTCCTTTTGTATTAAACAGTTTGATGTGACCTAGCTAAGTTTTGATGTGATTTAGCTTGATGGGGTTATTTCCTGCCCATCTGAGCTATTTTTAATGACAGTGTGCGGACAAAAATGTGCTTGGCCGGGTCGATTTACAGATAGGGCTGTATAGCAAACATTTTGTTTGTGCGTGTTTTTTGTGGAGTCCGCGGGAGATTGTGCGGTATATTGTCAATGAAGTCTGGCAACTCTGGCTACTTCTTTGTTAAAGCTGAATATCTCTTAATGGATGAAAACAATGAGGGGAAGAAAAATGGTGCAGCCACCTAAGATAATTTAATTATAAAATCTAATGAAATGGAATGGATAGCTAACAAGAGCAAACGGCGATGAGTTAGACACTTTTTGTATCGTGCTGTGTAACATTACGTTAGGCTAGCTAAAATAAGATCTAGCCCAGAGGTCTCAAACCGGTTCCACAGAGGGCCGAGTGTCTGCAGGTTTTCACTCTCACCTTGTACTTAACTGACTAAGTAGGTCACTAATTGATTAGTTTCTACCCCAACCTGGTTGTTTAGGTCTGAACTGGGAACGAATTTAAAGGAAAACCCAAAAACCTGCAGACACATGGCCCTCCGTGGAACCGGTTTGAGACCTCTGATCTAGCCAATACAGCAAGTCAAGATGCCAGTGCAAAGGACCTGAAACGAACAGTTCCATACACTTTCCATACACTATCGCTCAACAGGTTGGTCAAGAGGAGCTGATTCGTTTATAATTCAGCTGGTTGTCATAATTAGCTTGTTGATAAGATGTATCAGGTCAACTGAGGTTGGAGATAAAGCCTCCAGGAGGGCATATTTCTCGGACCAGGGTTGGAGGCCACTCTAGAATACACTTGGTTTCTGATCAGAACAATGATATTAATTCCAGAGGAATTTTGGCATGGCTGTTGGAACTATTTCCTCAAGCTCTAAACTTCCTGGAACTAATGGGTTGATGACTCAGCATACACACACGTACACACGCCCACGTACACACACCCACGTATTGATATGAAGAAACACACAAAGTGAGACTCACCTGTCACATTTCAAAGATTCCCTCAGAAACATGCCGTCGACTCAACATTCCCACCACATTCCGTTGCTCACAGTGGGAGACAAGAGCAGTACATTTGCCAAAGGTACTGCACTGGTTGCGGCTGGAGTCCAGCGAATAAGGCCTCGGAGGTGACCAAGAGTGCGAACTTTGCAAACCCTTAAATGTCAAAAGGTGAAAACGCATTTTACCTGCTTCTCCATTCTTGATCCTGGGCTATGTTGTGCTGGGCCTACATGGCTCGGAAATAAACAGACATATTTGCAATATATTTGCGGAACACATTAGACAGATAAAGAAAAAAGTACGGTCACAATCTGGACACTGATGAAAAACCATCCCAAATCATAGTGTCATTTTCATATTCTCACTTTCAAAGTACTGTATTAAATACAATGTTATCTAACCAGTTCCATTCAGCCAAATATGGCAAATGGCTGCATTTCCATAAATAATTGATATTATTATACCATTGAAATGATATAATTCCCAATTATGGCTTAAAATGTGTGGTGATGTGGAGGAGGCAACACCCCCCCATATAACGTATATGTTTTCTTTAAGGACTTTGCTCAGTCTCAAAGGATCAGGAGCGAGCAGCCAAGTGAAACGAAAACATGGTATTGCTGTCCAGATTCTCTTTATAAACAGTAACATTACTCAAGGCAATGGCCCGACAAGCCAAAACATGTCAACACCTCAGCTAAACTGCAAAATTGTATCTCAAAAGCTACCTGAAATGGGTAGTAGGGACACATCATTGTGGCCAGGTGTTTAAAGGACCAAACGACTATGGTTGGGGGGCCAGCATGGGGGTGCCCTGAGTGGACAGGTGGATTTCAGAAAGGGTTGCCTTGTCACATTGCACTCTAGCGACCTCCTGTGGTGGTTCGGACACCTGTAAACTAAATCGCGGTTGTTTGCTTCGGAATGCATTCTCCTCACCGCCTGGGTACCAGCAATTAATAAACTTTATTTTTTTTTACATTATAGCTAACATTGTATTTAAAATAACACTTAAAAAATGAATGCAGGTGTGCCATTTTTTTTAACTTCTATTCTACATATATTTTTTTTGCTAATTTACGTAACTTTAAAGGGCTGGCAGATAAAAAAATATTTAGCCTTTTTCATTTTATAACAACGGAAATGTAATGTGTTGTCATTGTAAAGCTTATTTTGCATTGTGCCACAGCGCTTTGAAGGCAAATAAGGCAACAAAAAACCAAATCTGGGATTGCAGGGATTTCTTTTAGTTTTCCACTTCTAAAAATCTTTGGGAGAAAATTCTTATTCTTCAATCATATGGAGGACATGTTAAACTATAAACACATACCATGCCATCTCAGCATGTTTTTATGATGGAATAAAATAAATGTTTATATGTATTTCACCCCTAAAATGTCATGCCCTGTCACAGACAAATTTGTATATGTGACAATGATTTCCTGATGAATTTATTTGCTATAAATAGTATTTCCTTCACCTTCTATACCCCCACCTTCACCTACACAGTTAAAGAGATTCATTCTTCAATAATATTCTCAAATAGTCAGTTTTAATATCAGAATTTACTGTGACAGGACTGACCGTGGCGTGACAGGACTGACGGTGCTGTGACAAGACTGACGGTGGCGTGACAGGACTGACCGTGGCGTGACAGGACTGATGGTGCTGTGACAAGACTGACGGTGGCGTGACAGGACTGACGGTGCTGTGACAGGACTGACGGTGCTGTGACAGGACTGACGGTGGCGTGACAAGACTGACGGTGGCGTGACAGGACTGACGGTGCTGTGACAGGACTGACGGTGTCGTGACAGGACTGACGGTGCTGTGACAGGACTGACGGTGGCGTGACAGGACTGACCGTGCTGTGACAGGACTGACCGTGGCGTGACAGGACTGACCGTGGCGTGACAGGACTGACGGTGGCGTGACAGGACTGACGGTGCTGTGACAGGACTGACGGTGGCGTGACAGGACTGACGGTGGCGTGACAGGACTGACGGTGGCGTGACAGGACTGACGGTGCTGTGACAGGACTGACGGTGGCGTGACAGGACTGACGGTGCTGTGACAGGACTGACGGTGCTGTGACAGGACTGACGGTGCTGTGACAGGACTGACTTCATGGATTTCGTTGATGCAGAAAAAGTTATGTTTTTTCTTCTTTAAGTTCTGGTAAGAATTCCTATTTTAAATTATTATTATGATTTTAATGTTAATCTAATATTAGACTATATGTCAAAGTTCAGCCAAAGACATATAAGGACCAAAATTAATTAGTATATAAATCATAACTGATAGTCCAAACATCTTTTAAAATCAGAAAACGTATTTCATTTTATTTCAATATAAAACATATTTCATTTAACAATTTATTTAAATTCTATTTAAAACTAACATGGCCAGATACAATAACAATAAACATGAACTAGAAGGGCAAAGGTCACACAACCATTAAACAGTCATTAAAAGGTTACACTATTCTATTCAGTCACTCTGTAGTTATATGGAAATATGACTTCAAAAGTAGAGTTTACTGTGATACAGTGATGGTAGGTCCTTTCTAGCCTTGAAGGCCCTGGCTGTGGAACGGCTGCCTTCTTCTTAAGCCCAGATGTTCTCTGATGCCCTCTCCATAATTTGCACCTCTTTCTTTTGTCTCGCTCATTCAACTGATGAATCCTTTTCCTTCTATCCTTTTTCTTCCTCCATCTTTCCTTTTCTTTCTGAAGATGTTTCTCCTTTCTCTCCAGGTCTGTATTTCGTCGTGCCCGACATTGTCTTTGTCTCTCAGCTGCACTAACTGGAAGCCATCGAACCACAATCTGTATGAATTGAAATAATTAGTCATCATTACTCAAAGCAAATATAAATGACATTATATTTCAACACATATATTATATATATATATATATATATGTGTTGAAATACCGTTAATATACATAGTGCAGCCTCAAAAGCAGTTCTACATAGGCCTAGGTAAAAGAGGGAACAAATTCAAAAATAATTGTCTGAGCATAAAAGGCTTTTGCATAAAAAGCTGATTTACAGTGTAATGTCTATTAATTCAAATGTTTTACTATGGCATACGTTAAATACATATTATATGCAATAAAGGTAATAACAGAACAATGCCATTCATTTGTAAGGCCCTGTCACACAGGGATGTGATTGGGCCTCATGTGACAGGGCCTGACGGTCGGCCATTTTAACTGCCATTGTTCAGCCTGCTAGCATGCTAGTATAAAAACTGTTATCATGCAAGGAAGGGATTTCAGTAACCTTTTTAGACATGTTTTGGATTTTAAACATTTTCATTATTTTCTGGGGTATTTTACAGTGACAGGACTTGACACTTCAGCTGTCGTCCTAAAAGAAAAACATACAAAAACGAGCTTAAAATCATACAATTCAATGACAGAACTGACCCTAGATCAGTGTCAGCTTCACCTCGGTCAGATGATGTCACTTCAACTGAGTCATAACCTAAAAAGGTGTTTTGCACAAACGCATTTCGTTTTTATGTAAACGTGATAGGACTGACTGAAAACAGTGGTGAAATAATATGTATTTGTGGACTGTATGTATAATTTCATGTTTGTAATCAACTGGTGTGAATGACAGCAACTTGTTATTTAGTAAAAAAAAAAAAATTTAATAACAGTTTTTGCTAAACAGAACTATGAAAGATGTAGCTCCAATTTGGCTGAGGACTGGCCATTTTTCAGGTTTTGTAATATTCAAAATAGTTTTTAATAAAGACAAAAACATCTGAGAACCTAATGCATGACAGAACAACACACAGAAATCAACCATCTAGTAAGTTTTAGACATTTATGGATTAAATACTTTTTATTGACTTTAGCAATTCAAGGACAGATAATGTACATATCTGGTAGAATGTCCCACAGGGCTGCCATTCAGAAATCAATTGTATCCAAGGCCAGCACACAGACACACTTGGTGTAAGGAGCACAAAACTGGATGACTGCGCAATTGAAAACAGCGATATGGGCTGATGTGTCACCTTTCACCTCGGAGGATTCTTCTGCGTGGTCATATAATGACCAAGGAATATGAGGCCGTTTTACAGAACCAGGTGCTCCCTTTAGTGTTCCAATGATGTTCCAATATTCCAGGATGATTACGTCCCCATACACACTGCTAAACACACTCAATACTAATACACACTCCAATATTCCAGGATGATTACGCCCCCATACACACTGCTAAACAAACTCAATACTAATACACACTCCAATATTCCAGGATGATTACGCCCCCATACACACTGCTAAACACACTCAATACTAATACACACTCCAATATTCCAGGATGATTACGCCCCCATACACACTGCTAAAGGATCCTTTATCTCAGTTTGATTGGGAGAAAATGTACTTCTTTCCAGATGTAGAAAGTGCAAAAAAATATATAATCTATGAGGGTTTTATGGGAATTATTAATAGACAAGCCCCCCATTGAAAATACAGGGTTAAAGGTCGTGACAATGCGTGGCTTCCGACTGAGCTGTCATGTCACCAATGTGACATGACGTGGGCCAAGGCCAGGCACTCTGGGCATGAGTCAGACTGGCTGTCTTTTAGGCAACTTAAGAATAAATGCATGGTTTCGGTTCGAAATGTCAAAGCATTGCACTGTTTAAATGAAACTGCAAACAAACCAAATGATCCTAGGAGGTTTTGGAAAACCATTAAATCTGAGCATTTTGTTACATCTGTTTTTTTTTTTTGAATCTCTAAACTATACCTGCCCAGTACTTGAAAATGCGGTTACTGAACAAAACAGCAATCAGTTGTTCGGTTTGAAACTCAGAGGTAAAGCCTTTATTTCTTTAAATATAAATAAATCAGCTGGTCCTGATCATTTAGATTCATTCTTTTTAAAGCTAGCTGCTGAATTTATTGCACCAATTTTGTGATCCCACATTGTTAAATTATTATAGACCTATTTCCAAACTCTCTGTTTTAGCAAAAGTCTTAGAATAATTTGTGAGTGAGCAAATGAAATATTTTTTTACTTACAAATTAGATCTTATCAGTTTATCAATCTGGTTTTAGAAAAAACACAGCACAGTTACAGCAGGTCTTAAAGTAATACATTATTTTGTCTCCCTAGACAAGGGGCACCACTGTGCAGCCCACTTCATAGACCAATCAAAGGCATTTGATACGGTGGATCCATAGACTGTATATATAAGGGTGGATCATAAAATGATGAAGCATAGACTCTTGGATGTAGGCTTATCAATAGAAACCAATGGACACCACTTTACAATTTACACAAATCTAACTTTCATTTCTATGCAGACAATGCTGTGACATTTTACATTTGGTTAAAAAAAATGAGGTTAAAGTTTTCATTTCAGAAATAGGTCCTGTTTTTCGTATGAGACAAATAAGGGCCTTGTGTATGCTACCTTTTCCGCCTGTATAATATTATGGCGATGTCTTGTACATGCATGCCTCTATGTCCTCATTACGTATGCTTGATACTGTACACCATGGGGCTTTGAGGTTTGTTACAAACTCTAAATCTCTCACCCATCACGGTACCCTATATGTGAGAGGGGGCCGTCACTAACTCAACGCAGATCATCCCACTGGTGCATTGTTGTTCACAGGAATGTTCTTAGGACGCTCCCAGTTTGTTCATGCTCTTACTGCACATAGTCCAGCAGACTAATGATAAAACATTTCTTGTGGTCACATCCTCATTTTGAGCTTCCCAATCATCTCAACCACACCCCTTCCCCATTGCACTGAGGCACACCAGTGGTCCCTTTTCGGTAATTGGGGATGGTATTTGCTTTTGGGAGTGGTGTGTGGTTGTTGGAAAGCATTGTTTGTTTAGTCAACTTGCAAAGCGTTAATTCTATGTACTGTACTCTTTTGCCTAGTTATCCTTGATCTAGTTTTGTGTTTATTCTCTAGCCATACGGTTTTGTACTTTGATTTTGTGCCTGCCCAGTTGGATTTTTTGATTTTTTTGTATTAATAAATTTGGTGCTCTGCGCGTGAATTCAACTACTGTGTCTGGAGTTTCGTTCCAGTGCTGTGCACCTTCCACCTGGAAAGAGCTACAAAATATTTGACAATTAAATTATCTAGTGGCCATGGTTGATTTTAAGGCCAAAATCAAATCTATGCTATATAGTGAAATGGGGTGCTGTAAATGTTTTGAATGTTAGTCCGAACTAGGACCAGTGGTAATCAATATTTTATGTACTGTAACTTCTGTGTGCTGCTATTTTCAGCCAGGTTCCTCTTGGAAAAGAGATTTTGATCTCAATGTGGCTAACCTGGTTAAATAAAGGTTAAATAAAGAAAAAAATACAAGAGTGGTTTTATGAACACCAGGATGACTTCAAATGACTTCCATGGCCTGGCCAATCACCTGATCTGAACATCATTAAATCTTTATGGGATGTTCTGGAGCGTGGAGTGAGAAAGAAAGAATGGTGCAACATCACACTACACACAGACCAGAACCTGCATGACAGCATTCCAAGAAGGACTGGAGCTGTTCTGAAAGTCCCACAAAAGGTCCTCGATATCAGTAGAGTGTTAGGTGTTTCCATTGTTTTGTCTGGCCCTGTTACAACCCATGTTAGTGAAACCAAAAGGCAGGCTGTGTACTGGCATATGACATATGGTGTTTTCAGAGTCTTTCGATCCAGTTCCTTAAATTGATTTCTGATTTCCAGTCACTGGCCTGAGTGTGTGAAGATGTCTGCATGTTTCGGTAGCTAACATTTACACAGCTGGGACGGTGTTAAGAAACACACCCAATAAGAGCCAGTGAATTATTTGTTTCCTCACACTGCAACGGGAAAATCAGAAAGGCGGATAAAACTAAATGAATGAAATGAGTCAATCCTCATCCCTGCCTCCCCGCCACAGAAGTGAAATGCTTTCCGGTAGCTCTGGTGAGAATTCCCACTCGCGCCTCGGAAATGTTGCAACTTGCTGCCTCAATCTGAGGCAACCATACCCACATCCTCCGTAAAGACAACGGCTCTCACACATCCCTTTTGAGTTGCACTCTGACCTCACACATCGAGGAAGTTGTGACCGGTGTCGGAAAACAGGAGGATGACCCGGGGCCTGAGAGCAGGGTAGAAGAATCAACAAATGTATTACTGACACACGATTCAGTGGCTCATAACTTTATTTTCCAAGGACGTGCGCATTTGTGTGTGATTCTAATCAGTTCATTATCAAGTGTTCAGGTGGGTAATTTGTGGGGTTTTAGGAAATTATTACAAATTATAATCCAAACACGTAACAGAACCTTTGACCTACACATGGTTTGTTTTCAGCTGACTGAGAAGTGTGGAAGAGAACACTATTGCCACCAGATTTGAGTGCAGTTCTCCAATAGATTTACACCTACCAAGACAAGGCTTAAATTACTTTCTATTGCTTAATGTGTCATCTTGGGGGAAAGGGGAAATAGCGAGGCAGTGTTTTTTTCCTTGGCAGGCAAAAAACAAGAAACACACAATGAAAAGCGGTAATACATTAATTCAAGTGTGATGGCTAAGTGAATGGAGCAAGATGATCTCACATAATACCTAGAAGTTTTACATCAACCAGATGTGTCAAAAGTACTCAACACATAGGTATGTGTGTGCCATCTTGCCAATGTCACCTCCTGAGATTAATGACAAGAGTTATCTTGCTGGAAACATCATCCAGGGATTGGATGACTAGGTATCCATGGTTACCCTGCACACTCTCCATTTCCCAAGTTTCATAACATTTCAGTTGTCAAACTGATGGATGATTGTAATTTGGCCACTTCACATACAAACATACAGGCACACACACTTACACAGAGACTCAATCTTTCTTATATACAAGCCCACACACACACACACACACACACACACATACACAGTTGCTCAAACACATAACAAAACCCATAACATATCCCTGACAATTGTAAATCAGAGAAAACATAACTGACAATTGTAAATCATCCCAAAAACATAAGCATAAAGAAGCAACAAAGTGAGATATTTGCTAAAACCTTTCAAGCTAACAGAGAATCTTAATGGGCACATGCAAATTCCATCACTAAATGTTCTTGTTATTTTAGTTTTTTTCTGTTCTCCATTATTTGTTTTATATTATTGGAAAAAAGTTGTAAATTCTTCTCTTCCTGCCCTAGGGTCTCCCCCAGTAGATTTTGAAGATCATTGCATACGACCGTGGTATCCATGAGAACTTGTTTGGGCCTAGAAGTGTTATAATTAGCTGCTGTTAGCTGGTAGAGGCTTTGTATCTGTGGAAACGATTCCACCTTGCATTGAACAAAAATAGAAATAAAAAATAATCACTAGTTCTGTGTGAATTGATAAAAATATATGTTTGTGATTAGTTTACATTTCTGTGTTCCATTCTAGTTTCTCTGTTTTGTTGTTCAGTTTGGTCTTGTTAGTGTGTTGCTTTCACCTCTATCAATTTTCCTGCCTTCTTCTGTCCCCATTTCTTGTCTGTCATTACTGCTGTTTCTGTTGCTTGTTTCATGTTAAGTTTAAATAAATATTAGTGGCTTTATTGGATTATTTTATAAGAATATTTTTTTTATAATAAATGTGGTTCCATGCCCCAGTTTTGGGGAAAAAAACATCTACGTTTTTGCACCTGCAAAAGAGCGTCTATTCGAAATTTGAGGCTTGTATTTCCCAACCAGCTAACAATTCCAGAGTGTGAAAGCCTTTTTTACATTATACTTAATGTTCCCCTAATGACTGAGAGCATGGTGTCCTTTAGCTGGGAGGAAAAGGTGGTTAAAGGTTCCTACAGATGCTCAAAGGTCCTCTCTGTGAACCAAAATTTCCACTACACACTTTACCAGGCTACCACAATGTTCTCACCCAGTGTTCTTTACAACTTTAACAGAACAAAATTCCTGAATGGTTAAATTTACCTTGTGGTGATATTCAAAGAAAATTCTCCAAATAGTTTTAAGTTGGAAACAGGAAATAGGTTGAGAAATTGTAACGAACTCAAAACAGAATTATTGTTTAGACATGAACTCAAAATAGATGAGTTCAAGGACAACATTCCCAACGAGAGATGAGTTTGAGGAAAAAATTCCCAATGAGAGAGGGACAGGATGGAATCACTCCAGCTCACAGCTGTGGCAAGTGTAAACTCCACTTCCAACTGTGCAGTCCAGGCTTTACAGGACCAGCCCTGTAAATCAGTGCACAGTCTGAAGCCCCTTTTCAGCAAAGGAAGTGAGAGTTCCCGTCTGTCTTCTTCCTTCTAATGTTAGTCATGCTGAACGTAAACATGGGTTTCCACTGACTATTAGCATGCACCTGATTTTCATTAACTTTATATGTAATCTTGTTCATGTAGGCCTTTAGGTTTAAAAAAAATTTAAAAATCACCCAGTATCACCAGCCTGTCACGAATAAACAGACAAAGAGTTGGATCCCAGCGCTGAGTGCTTTGATGTTTAATAACAGTGCAATCCAAAACCCAAAGACCAGAAACCCACAGCACGTCTTATCAAGCACATCAGGCCAAGCAGTTACGTTTTATATGGCACTGCTCACTCAACCAGGTGTGCTTGAAGGAGATTGCATTCTCTGGACAATGACCACAATTGGGTTTGCAAATTAGCTGCGTGTCCGACAGGCAGATCTCCCATATGGTTGCAGCTGTGTGTCTGACTGCTCTGGGTAAAGTCATGCTGTTTTGCAATGCTGTCAGACCAAAAAACAAAAACAAATATCTAGGAATCCACAGTATCCACAGAATCACTTTTTTAAAGCTAAAAATAGAAATGACAAACAAATGTCAAGCTAGCAGTCAGACTAGTTCACATGGAAACATGTGCAAAACACTAGAACTGACCGGTAAATAGGCACAGTAGGGTGGCACATTAACACAATGCCTCACATAGAAGCTACAAACAGACCTGAACTAGATAGGAACTGATAGAGAGCAGGTGAACAGAAACACGGGTGAAACCCATTAGCACTGATACAGGGACGAAGGCTACATTCACACGGAAAAAAACACTGAAACAACATTACAAAAAAAGAAACCAAACACACAAGAAAAGACATAGGCAAGCCCAGCCCTCACGCCGCCATGTTTCCATGTGAACTAGTCTGACTGCTAGCTTGACATTTGTTAGTCATTTCTATTTTTAGCTTTAAAAAAGTGATTCTGTGGATACTGTGGATTCCTAGACATTTGATCTCAGGACAGTATCCAAAAAATACACCTGATAAACAGTTACTATACTATATGACAGAAAAGTTTTTTGGTCTGACAGCATTGCAAAACAGCATGACTTTACCCAGAGCAGTCAGACACACAGCTGCAACCATAGGGGAGATCTGCCTGTCGGACACGCAGCTAATTTGCAAACCCAATTGTGGTCATTGTTCAGAGAATGCAATCTCCTTCAAGCACACCTGATTGAGTGAGCAGTGCCATATAAAACGTAACTGCTTGGCCTGATGTGTTTGGTAAGACGTGCTGTGGGACTCACCCGAGCTCTCTGGGAATCACGTATTGGGTATTACAAAACTTTTTAAAACAAATTCTTTCAGTTTCAGTATGTTAGAGCTTTAACATTTTCATCAGGTTTTGTCATGCCCTGAATGTTACAAAAAGCTTGGTATATGTTAACAAAAGAAAACTGTTAAATCAGTCTCTTTGTGGCCATATCTTGCACACTGGAAATACTGAGGTCTTAAGTCAAAACCCCTGAAAGAGCAAAAACTGACAACTAGAAACAGTTGGAAAGTATGTAGGTTGAATATATACCTCTTCACAAAACATATGCTTAATATCCTTTATATTTTCATTTAAAAATAAACTCTCTGCTCTTTGCTCACTTGAATTAATACAAAAAACCTCCAAGAAACAATGAAGAGTTTATGAAAATAGAGATTCAGATAGGTGACAAATTAAAGGCAAAAACGACCTTAAGCTTCTAAGTAAGGTGGGAGGCCATGAGCTGCCACAACACCTTTAATGCAACTTGGCATAGATTCCTGGCATAGATTTTCCAAAAGACATTCCCTCATCTGGGGTTTTGATGAGGGTGGTGGAGAGCACCATGTATCACGTCGGTCCAAAATCTCCCAAAGGAGTTCAATTGGGTTGAAATATGGTGACTGCGAATGACAAAGCATATGTCATTCGCATCATTTTCATACTCCAACCATTCAGGGACCCCTCATGCCCTGTGGATGGGGGAATTTTCTTCCTGGGAGACCCCGCTCCCATCAGGATAGACATGTTTCACCCTAGGATAAAGGTGATCACTGTAATGATTTGTAGTGACCCTTCCTGGTAAGGGGACAAGGGGACCCAAATCAAGCCAGGAAAATGGCCCCCGCAGCATAACAAAGCCTCCGGAACCCCTCAGGGTAGCAGTCAAGCACTCAGGTTTTACCTTCCATTTGTCATCCATCTGTAAATTACAAGTCACTGTCAATTTGGGATTTATTTATTGGCAAGTTAAAAAGATACCGGCATGCCCTCTGTGCCCACTGCCTGCCCCTGTCTCTGTGTCCCCTCCCTGGACTTCTCTTAAATTCTACAGATGTTTTAATACTTATGTGAGACTGTTTAATTTCTTTTACCTAGAAAATTGTCAGGAGGAGCATGTATAGCTATGTAATTATTATCTGTTCTATAAAAATACCAACATTCTCAAAATGCCCAAATGCTGTGAACACACAAGTATACTGATATTTCCCAACTATGGCACACTGTCTGTAAAACCCTTTTTCACAAATTCCAACACCACTTAACATCTTTATTTACATATAAAAGCATTTCCTTTCAAACAAGATCTTTGAATTGCTAAACCTATTGGTCCCTTCACTTTCAACTGATCTTCCTTGACAATATCTATTTCTTTCTCCTACATCAACTCACCATCTCTATTTATTTTTCCAAGTCTCTCCTGAGTCTCTTGCCTTCCCAAGGTTTGGGTGCATCTTTCCATTTTCTTCTTTGCAATTCAAGAAAGAAAACTCAAGGTCAATCACTGCATTGACGTAAAGAAAAGTAATTTACTGGCATGCAGACAAGGGCACAGATGTAGGAGGGAGCAGCGAGGAACATGTCCCCCCCAATGTTAGAAGCAGGTCAAAAATTATTTGCAAAGAAATCTAAGAAGATACAACAAATATCACAATATTTTACATGATGTCCAGCAATGAATGATAATTTGCTGGTTACACATCAAATATGGTCAAATAAAACATTTTAGCTTTCTCTACCTACCTAATTATGTTTGTATTCTTAAATTGGCAGTTTCTGACAAATTTTACGCAACTTATCCCTTCACAGAATTTACGACTCTTTGTCATCCTTAGCAACACTCGCAAAGAACCTGTGAGCAAACGTCTTTACTAAACGAAAGATCATATGAAATAATGATCTTCACTTCACAACACACAGATCCAGTCGAAATAATCCAAGAAGGAGGCGGTCTTTAATACTACAAAGTCTTCAGGAAAATTATTTCAGTTCACTACATTTATTCAACATGTAAAAAGAATACAGAAGAAATTACCCCCATGTCCTCAGGCCCTAATTCCATGAACCAAGGTCATGAATTCATAGGTTTCTATCTCATCGGTGCTGGTTTACTGTTCCCAGCTTGGGGTTCCCAGCCACAATGCAACAACATAAGGGGCTTCTGGAATTTAAAACAATTCCACGATCAAGGAAAACATGAAATGGTCCAAGGATAATTTTCGGACTAAACTCCAACAGATTCAACCTGGAAGGCAACATGTTGACATAAGGAGCGAGATAAGTGAGATAAGGGAGCCCTTTGTAAGATCACTTGGTCAGAGTGAACAGGACTGGGGAGATGTTATTGAAACCTCACTGTTCTATAGCTTACGAGCTGTTAATCTTTTTGTTTAATAAACAATATATTTTTAATCCTTTCATTATTTCAGCTATTTACAGTGCAGTCCATAAAAGTAGAAACATTTTGTTTTTTTGGCTCTGTATTCCAGTATATTGGATATGAAATGAAACTAAAAGGGTTAGGTGCAGGCTGTCAGCTTACATTTGAAGGTATTTATGTCAGCCGGGTAGGAATTGGATCCCTTTTCATACATAGCCCCAACCCCCCATTTTCGGTGACCAACAGTAATTGAATAAATTAACATAATGTTTAATTAAGCTGTAATATTTAAGACTTGGTTGTAAATCCTTTTTTGAACACTCCCTGAAGTCCTTGACCTATAGACCAGATTCTGGACATTGTCCCCCAGGGACCAGATTCTGGACATTGTCCCCCAGGGACCAGATTCTGGACATTGTCCCCCATTGTCCCCCATTGTCCCCCCAAATCCACCACAGTGGATTTGAAATGAAACAACAGATGCAATTGAGGTGCAGACTTTCTGCTTTAATTCAAGGGTTTGTAGAAAAATATTGTAAGAAATGTTTAGGAATTGCAAACATTTTCATACACAGTCCCCTTATTTCAGGGGCTCAGATATAATTGGACAAATTAACAAAATCATATGTTAATTTTAATACTTTGTCGAGAATACTTTGCAGGCAATGACTGCTTGAAGTCTGGAACACATGGACATCACCAAATGCCGGGTTTCCTCGTTTGTGATGCTTTGCCAGGCCTTTACTGCAGCTGTCTTCAGTTGTTGTTTGTGCGTGGGTCTTTCTGCCTTAAGTGTCAGCAAGTGAAATGCATGCCCGATCGGGTTGGGATCATGTTGAGATCAGGTCTCAGCTATTGCAGAATATTCCACTTCTTTGCCTTAAAAATCTCCTGGGTTGCTTTCGCAGTATGTTTTGGGTCATTACCCATCTGTAAAGTGAAGCGCCGTCCAGACAACTTCCTTGAATTTGGCTGAATCTGAGCAGACAATATATCCCTATACACTTCAGAATTCATCCAGCTGCTTCGGTTTTCTGTCACATCACCAATAAACACAAGTGTCCCAGTGCCATTGGAAACCATGCATGCCCATGCCATCACACTGCCTTCACCTGTTTTACAGATGATGCAGTATGCTTCAGATCATGTGCCATTCTAAGCCTTCTCCATACTCTCTTCTTCCCGTCATTCTGATATAGGTTGATCTTGTTTATATCTGTCCAGTTAATGCTGTTCCAGAACTGGGCTGGCTTTTTTAGATGTTTTATAATAGTATTATAAAAGTATAATCTGGCCTTTCTGTTCTTGAGGCTTATGAATGGTATGCACCTTGTGGTGAAGCCTCTGTATTTGTTCTTGTGAAGACTACTCTTTATGAAAGATTTAATAATGACATGCCTACCACCTGGAGAGTGTTCTTCACTTGGCTGGATGTTGGCTGGAAGGGGGTTTTCTTTACCATGGAAAGGATCATATGATCATCCACCACTGTTGTCTTCCGTGGACGTCCAGGCCTTTTTGTGTTGCAGAGCTCACCAGCGCATTCTTTTTTTCTCATAATGTACCAATCTGTCGATTTGGCCACTCCTAATGTTCCTGCTATCTCTCTGATGTTTGGGCTTAAAGTGTAGCCTTTTTTATTGTTTTTGCAGCCTAAGGATGGCCTGTTTCTCTTGCATTGAGAGCTCCTTTGACCACATGTTGTGGGTTCACAGCAACAGCTTACAAGTACAAATGCCAAACTTGGAATCAACTCCAGACATTTTACCTGCTTAATTGGTGAAGAAATAACAAAGGAATAGCCGACACCTGTCCATGAAACAGCTTCTGAGTTAATTGTACAATTACTTTTGGTCCCTTGAAAAAGGGGGGCTACATATTAAACAAATTAAAGCTGAAAGGCTACACTTTAAGCCCATATTCATTATTTAACTGTAACTTGAATATATTTTGGTAAACAGTCAAAATAATAAAACGTGTGTCAGTGTCCAAATATTTCCTGCCCTAACTACATAATTACCGTATGAAACGTTCTGTAACGTTCCGTAACCACGTTCTGGGTAAGATACCTTTTACATTTAAGGACCGGTTTATTGAAAACATTCCTTGCAGATAACGGGAACACACAGATCAAAACTTAAGTTAATAGGCTACGTTAATTGAAGATATCCTCAGTTGTGGTAACGTTCAATGTTAGCTGGGTCGGCCTATCGGCTGGTGGCGAGTCTAATAATGCAACTGTTGCAGTTTAGGTGGCGGCACGGGAAAGTGAAAGCTCTCGGAGTCACTGACGTAGGTTTAAGGACTGAATGAACGCAGAATGGCAGACAAACGTGAATTATGCTACAAGCTACAGAAGGTAGTTTCGGTCGGAGTCGATGAGAAACACTAGAACACGTGAACTGCTGTAAATGTATGGGAAACACGACATCGTAGCCAGGGTAAGTGGTGGGAGTGGCACCTATCGCCTACACATTTAAGGTTACTGATATTATAGCGTAGTAGGTTAAGTTAATGTATGACACACAGCATTTAACAACATAGGCTCGTTTTTCAAACGCCATAAACCGCGTATAAGTGCATTTACTTAAGGTCATAGGCTACAGATTGCATGAATTTATATTTGAAACACAAAATCCAATTATAGTGTGCTTAGGCAATTTAATAGAAATATCAGAAGAAAATCTTACCTTCTTAAACTGCCAGCTTCCCGGTGCTGTACTTGCCTTTCTGACCTGACCGAGAGTCGGGTCGGGTTTTTATATGATTGTCTATGGGGAACCCCCTGTCTTTATAGTCAAAAGGAAACTTAAAATGTATTTATGAATACTGAAACTAAATGAGTGCCGGGAATCGTGGATTACTAGGATGTAGCCTAAAGCTTGAATAAAAGGGACCTTTGCTTAGGGCATGTGACGATGTCGATAATGAAGTCTAGGCTTATAAACCGTTTGCAGGTGGTTATCATTGGTCTAGTTTGTTGGCCAAACCGTCGAACAGTTGCTTTAAATAATGTTGAAAGCAGACTCAATACGAAGAAAAAGTGTCCAAGAAGATGTATGCACTCTAGGCCTAAGCACATGTTTTGACCATGAGTGTCAACTTAATTTGTAATTTTTTGTACACCTCTCACTTTCTCTCGTACATCTCTCGTACACACAGCATCTTGGCGTCTCTTTCTTCTCTGTCATACTTCTACCACTGGCTTTATCTTGTGACAGCAATAGGACCATGAGAGACATCGCTGAGCACTACGCAAATATTATTTCCCCGCTTATTCAGCACCGTGTAAGTTGCCGTGGAGACTTCAATTTATGTTAGACTTTAAAGAGTTTATACCCTGTGTTAAACTGAGTTTTCTGCACGCAAACCTAGGAGAACAACATCACTGGGACGCTGAAAGCGGAAAATATTAGCTGCAAAGAGAAGGAAATCCCGAAATGTGAGAAAGATAAAGTGAGTATTTCAAGTGTCATGAACAGTCACACTTCTCGTCGAAAGATCTCATCTTAACTTTCTTCCATATTTCAGTCCCTCCTTAATTTTGTTTAACCTTTGCGGAGGTACGCCCCAGGACCAAGTTGCAAGGCTGTGAACTTACTACCCTCTTCTGTAATTTGCTTGAAACTGCATCAACAGAGTAGATATCCACCACAGAACGTTGTCCTGAATGAGAATGTCCGATTTATAGTAATTAACTGGATGACTCGAATCCCTTTGTTTAATAGGAGAGAGAGTTTATCCTCAACGTGACGTGTAGCCATCGCAGATCCATCAGGTTCTTTAAGCTAGACGATCTCGAGCATGAAATCCTGTGTTCACTTGACTGCAGCTGTCCTACCAAACAGGTGAGATCCTTTTAGCGGATAACCTACTAGATTACATGTAGGCTTATCTGTTCCTTAAGATGCTGTTTCGTTAATTATGTTAAGAATCCATATAATAACTACAATAAGAATTAATTGAATAATTAAAATAATAATTAATGTAGTAATTAGAATAAGAATGTATTCATCTATTTAATTCCGTGATTTTCTCACACCCAATACTCCGCTTTTTCATCTTCTACCTGTATTTTTACTGTCAATCATTCTGTTTTCCACTAACCAGAGTTGTCCAGAAGTTCAAAGCACACGGCGGCATCATCGTCACGGGAGAAACAGGAATTCAGGAGGGGAAAGGGGGAAGGAGAAAAAGACGGAGGAGACAGCAGGGAGCACAGAGGGACCTCCGGAGAGGAAGGACACAGAGGGCAAGGAGGTGGACAGTAGGAGAAGGCAGCGACGAGAGAAAATGAATGGGAGCAGGAATCCGCCTGACACGAAGAAGACGTCGAGGAGGTGGTGTGGACTGAAGGCGTTTTTGGACAGCCTGAAACTCTGCTACATGTCCCTGGGGGAGAGATACGGAGGCCAAACGCACCCAGGCTCTGTAGGCTGACTGTGAAGTCCCGGTGTCGTCTTGCCCAACACAAGTTCAGCGTAAACGGATGTCTTAAATAACGATTCTGTGGAATATACACATCTGTATCCGATTCCTTAGAAAATACACTGCGCTGGGTGCTTTGTTGCCATAACGACATGCTTGTGTTGCAATACTGGCCCCTTCGGCACAGTGCAGTTGTCGTCAATCAAAAACGGCCAAGCCAACAAATGAGCTACACTTTCACTTTCAAGCACTGAGACTTGTGAGATTTGTCGTAGCTCACCGCGAAGGGGGCTTCCCTACCGTGAGTGGTTTTTGGCAGTGATCTTGACCTTGCGTGTGTCGGAAGTGTGTTTCGCTGTGTCGCTACACTGAGGCATTTAAAAACCTATTCTGCCACAGATGTTTGCTTTCAACTTGGGTGTCTTAACTGCTATCGAAAGTTCCCCTCTGTATGGTGGTGACAAGGCAAAGCACTCTGTTATCCTGTGTTTTGCTAAAAAGATGGGACAAATGTAACTACTCTGAATACATAGAGAGAGGCAGAGGTATGAAAGACATGTCTGACAGTCCATTCCATGATATTAACATATTCTGTTATCAATATTCTGAATTATTCTGAGAATTTTCAGTATTTACACTGTTTAAGAATGTCGGAGTAAAACAAGCTTTTATATTTGGGTTCGGACAGTTCAGTTAAACTCATGAGCTATTTTTAAGTTATGTTTCAAGAATCAATGGGTATATTACAGATTTATAAGACCAAAAATGTATACAGAAACTAAGGATCCTGGCTCTAATGTAACTAGCATTGGTTTAAGTACTATTCAGAAATTATATACTCACTACTATTGATCCAGGAGGCTGGGGGTTATTGTTAGTTTTACTCTATTGATTAATCTCTTCCAGCAGTAAATATGCATGGGTAAAATATTCACAGTATGGAGTGGGACTTGTGGCCCATTGTTTTGTCCGTCACCTCGGAAAGACAGAGAATTGGACGTCTTTGGCTACAATTCCAATCTCCTCTCTTTAACAGGCATGTGTAGGGGAGACCCTTACTAAAACAAGATAAAAATGCATTTTGGGAGGTCAGTCAGGTCTCAACAAATGGTGAAATTGGGATGTACTTCAGCTGTTTTTCTCTATGTCAGACACTCCATCAGCCATATCTAAACCGTTATTAATCATGAACAACGTCAGACCCGGCCCACTGGGCCAATGTCCAGGTACCATGGCCAGGGCAATGTTGATTTGGTTATTTATCCTTTCGCGTAACATTCAAACAATGGGTACCATTCTTTTCCTCCTGCTGCCGTATAACATTTTCAAAGCATGGGTCAGAGAAATGTTTTGTTTGCTTAAATTAACCACCATATGATAAAGGATGAATTGTGCATTTATATTGTAAATGTACCTTTGTTTTTGTTTGCTCAAGTTCCTGACAAAGGTGTCTTGTAATCCCATTATGTGCTGAGCACCAACAGTCTATTGGACGGAAAACCAAAGGTAAACACGAGTTATAATTTTGTTATACATGTACAGTTATTTGTCGGCAAATAGATTTTCAACAGCAACTGCCTTCTATTCCTTCTTTAAAGATCCACAACTTAACACCTAAAACCAGTCTGCTAATTTCTACTAGCTAACGACTAAAACACAAAAATCAATGGACGAACACACAGGTGGTCCTTCTTCAATGTTTATTGTTAAATTTAAAGGACGGATGTGGCATTTTGAAACGCTTCCTTTTATTAGGATGCTTGAACAGTCAGTGACAACACAGGAATGTCCTTTTCAGCCAGGTAAGCATTGCATATCATGTCAATAACACTTGGGTCAGGGAGCCTTTACAGTCCTTTCGAGTTTATTAAAATGACAAGATAAAATGTTTCAACCAAGCTTGATACACCAAAGACAATAACATTTACGACAGTGATGAAAGGTGTCCCTGCTGGGGATAAATGACTGTTCACTCTTAAGATGAGTTGATAGTGACATCTCTGGTCACAAGTGATTGTAGTGAATGTGTTCTTCATTCCCAGCCTGGAAAGGCATCCACGTACGCAGCCCAAACCCCCCCCCCCATGTATCACCATAAACTAAGTACAATCGGGTGTGTTAATATTTGACTGGGGCAACCAACCCGTCGGCACCTGTGTGTCCTCTAAAAAAAAAAAAACACTGTGCGTAGGATCCAGCGTCACTCCGGACGGCATCGACCATTTCCTTAAAGCAAAATTCCGGGTTTGTTGCTTTGATTGTGATTATCACCAGGCTGGTGTCTTCCTGGCTCCACTGGCATCCCCGGGACCATGGTTACAGAAGGTTGGTGTTGTCCGGTGAGAATGGGTCGGTGCACGTACCGCCACCAATACTGATTCAAAATGAACACCAAACAAAACAGACGAAGGCAGGCACAGAAAACAGCTTTTCCTAAACTACACGGCAAAAAACAAAGAAGTTGATAGCTTGGCAAAAACAAAAAAATCTGATAAGATATGAGCGGGGGGTCAACCCATTGTCTTGTATAAAGTATGTTCCCCCAGTAGGGTGATCATCGGTTGTTTTCAAAGCCTATTGGACTTGTAGAATTGTGTTGTGGAACTGCTGATTTTAAAATGGATTTAAAACCCTGAATTGTGACCCCACCGTTTCACCGCAACTGCTTACACTGGTCCCAGTGAAAACAAGGTGCGGTCTTCACCAAATCTTGCCATCCCTTTGTCTTTGTAGGGAAAGAATCAGTAGTCAGTCACATTGCACTTCACTGGTAACACGCAGTGAATATGTTAAATCAGGACAGAAAGGGGAAGGAGTGAATGGTATTAGAATGTGGCTTTCTATCTAGAGTTTATTTATTGGAGAGGGCTGGTGAACCGTCTCACAGAAATTGGTGAGGGAAAAGAACAACTCACGGTTACAAAGGAACTTTTGGATAATTCTGTACTTGAGCTAAACACCAAAAAGTCCACATAACGCCGTCATAAAGCATCACAACAGCTCATGTCAGAATAACTTTACAATGTTAGGAGAAAAATAGTTATATTTTAGCACGGTAACGTCCTCACTCCATCGTGGCTCTCTTCCCTCTCCTGACCACTTTCATAGGAACTGCCTCCACCCAACTCCCTGTCTTTTCCGGGCCTCGGCTACTAAAAACACATCCTGCGGACCCCACACTCGCAGCAGAACTTGGCCCAATCTACCGGGTACTTGGTTCCACACTCGTGGCAGAACTTAGTCATCATTCCGCCATTATCGTTCTCGCATTTGCCATCATTCCTGTGAAGTGGAGCAAAACGGGGAGTGGGGGGAGATGACAAGGATGAAAGAAAATAGATTGTTTCCCAAGGAAGTGTGTGAGAGTGAGATAAAGAGAGACAAAGAGTGAAACAGAGTGAGGGGGGAGAAAGAGAGAGACCATTGCTGGGGTTTAATGATGCTGAGTAATACTAGAACCAGCAAAGTATTCATACTCTGGAGTTAACACTTCATCAAATGCTTCTTGTCAGACTGATACCGTGAATTTTAAACCAAAACCTGTTCCCTGCACACCATCGGCCACATGTTGCTGACCAAACTCTGATGGTGACAGCCTACAGAGTGGCCGGGAGTCCAATAAACACATCAACTTCGGGACACACTCTAGACTTGAATTATGCAATAAACGGCCCACTGTAGGTCAAGGAAAACACGCATGAAATTGCAATTTACGAAGAAGGAATAAACATTAACGACAATTGAACAGTTAATTTAGGAGCAATTTTGTTATTAATTGTCGTGTCTGGAAATCAGATGTGATGAAATCCGCCTCCACTTCCCGGGGGCCTGCTTGAAGGGTCTAATTAGTCCCTATGCCCTTGCTCATTTCTGCTCCCCCAGCTTTGGGACACTTGACGAGAATGACGGACGAGGCGGATGTGAACATGCAAATGGAGGACGCAAGAGTTCGTTTGGGATACACCGACGCGGGGACTTCGCTACCTGGAGTTGTAGTTCTCTGCATTGGAGGCTTTTCTGTTGTTGAGTCTTCCTGCTGACTGAGAGTTTTTCACTGAGCCATAGGAAGCTCCTGGTCGGGGCTTTACTCCAACACTGACATCAGAGAAGCAGGAGAGTGATGGGGGGAAAGGAGTAAGGATGAGATTTGTTTACAGGTGTGTTTGTGTGTATACCAATTACATACAATATCCCCACATTAAAATACTGACCCTGAAGGGGGACTGACCCTGAAAGTGTACTGACCCTGAAGTTGGACTGACCCTGAAAGTGTACTGACCCTGTAGTTGGACTGACCCTGCGTGTAGTGACCCTGAAGTTGGACTGACCCTGAAAGTGTACTGACCCTGAAGTTGGACTGACCCTGAAGTTGGACTGACCCTGAAGTTGGACTGACCCTGAAAGTGGACTGACCCTACTTGTACTGACCCTGAATCTGTACTGACCCTGAAGGTGGACTGAACCTGAAGTTGGACTGACCCTGAAGGTGGACTGAACCTGAAGTTGGACTGACCCTGCTTGTACTGACCCTGAAGTTGGACTGACCCTGAAGTTGGACTGACCCTGAAAGTGGACTGACCTTACTTGTACTGACCCTGAATCTGTACTGACCCTGAAGGTGGACTGAACCTGAAGTTGGACTGACCCTGAAGGTGGACTGACCCTGAAGGTGGACTGACCCTGAAGGTGGACTGAGCCTGCATGTACTGACCCTGAATCTGTACTGACCCTGAAGTTGGACTGACCCTGAAGGTGGACTGAACCTGAAGTTGGACTGACCCTGAAGGTGGACTGGTGAGACCAGAGGCAGCAACGGTGCGGTTGGGAGAGTAACCAGACGGTGCGCTCCTCACTGATCCGGCAGAGGGAACTTTACAGGCTGGGATCCCTACAGGGAGAGAGGAGTGAAACCCAGGCTGGAGACCTGAACTCGTAGGACAGTCTCTCCATCAAAACAGCCCAACGTTCCCAGCCGAAGAAACGCCCGTTGATTAAAACACAAGAGAGGACTTTAGTTGTCCTCAGGAAGACAGAATAGACTGTTATAAAAGAGGATGACAAAAAAACTGAGACAAGCATGTGAAATGCACCCTGGGTAATACAAATGTCTGCACTGTCATCGGACATGAACCACACCCACCCACCAGACTTAACTATAAAACGGGGAGAAAGATCGACTTTGTGTGTCTCCGTTTAGATAGCGAAATAAACACTTTGTGTGTGTGTGTGTGTGTGTGTGTGTGTGTGAGAGTTACCTGAGGGCTGGGCCAGGCCAGATCTCTGGGGCAAACGGGAGGAGGAGGAGGACACAGCAGGAGAGGTTCCCTTCTTCACAGGAGCAGGAGGCTTGAACTGCGGAGTGAGCGTACACACGCACACACGCATGCATGCACACTTTTGTTTGACGCTGTGCAAAACACAGTATGTTGTAATCCTTGTGCAGGGCTCACACACAGCCAGTGCCATTCAAATGACACACACACACACACACACACGGCAGTGATGGCAGTCCTACCGGGACACGTGCCGGGGTTGTCCTGGCTTCCACAGCCCCGGCTGGTTTGGCCCCCGGGGCTTTACCCTTGTTCTGCATGCGAGCATGTTGCTCCTTACAGAACTTCAGGTGACGGTCTGCTGCGTTCTCACTGAACCTGCGCTCACAGTACGGACACTGGATATAATCTGGAACAAATCATTCACAGGTCACTGGATTTAAGTCCCAGTCAAACATAATGGGGGTTAAGGTGTCATTACCTGGGTCGTAGTTGGGGGGTGGAGGAGGGGGTTATAAGGTGTCATTACCTGGGTCGTAGCTGGGGGGTGGAGGAGGGGGTTAAGGTGTCGTTACCTGGGTCGTAGCTGGGGGGTGGAGGAGGGGGTTAAGGTGTCGTTACCTGGGTCGTAGTTGGGGGGTGGAGGAGGGGGTTAAGGTGTCATTACCTGGGTCGTAGCTGGGGGTGGAGGAGGGGGTTATAAGGTGTCATTACCTGGGTCGTAGCTGGGGGGTGGAGGAGGGGGTTAAGGTGTCGTAACCTGGGTCGTAGTTGGGGGGTGGAGGAGGGGGTTATAAGGTGTCATTACCTGGGTCGTAGCTGGGGGGTGGAGGAGGGGGTTAAGGTGTCGTAACCTGGGTCGTAGTTGGGGGGTGGAGGAGGGGGTTATAAGGTGTCGTTACCTGGGTCGTAGCTGGGGGGTGGAGGAGGGGGTTAAGGTGTCGTAACCTGGGTCGTAGTTGGGGGGTGGAGGAGGGGGTTATAAGGTGTCATTACCTGGGTCGTAGCTGGGGGGTGGAGGAGGGGGTTAAGGTGTCGTTACCTGGGTCGTAGTTGGGGGGTGGAGGAGGGGGTTATAAGGTGTCATTACCTGGGTCGTAGCTGGGGGGTGGAGGAGGGGGTTAAGGTGTCGTAACCTGGGTCGTAGTTGGGGGGTGGAGGAGGGGGTTATAAGGTGTCATTACCTGGGTCGTAGCTGGGGGGTGGAGGAGGGGGTTAAGGTGTCGTTACCTGGGTCGTAGCTGGGGGGTGGAGGAGGGGGTTATAAGGTGTCATTACCTGGGTCGTAGCTGGGGGGTGGAGGAGGGGGTTAAGGTGTCGTAACCTGGGTCGTAGTTGGGGGGTGGAGGAGGGGGTTATAAGGTGTCATTACCTGGGTCGTAGCTGGGGGGTGGAGGAGGGGGTTAAGGTGTCGTTACCTGGGTCGTAGCTGGGGGGTGGAGGAGGGGGTTATAAGGTGTCATTACCTGGGTCGTAGTTGGGGGGTGGAGGAGGGGGTTAAGGTGTCGTTACCTGGGTCGTAGCTGGGGGGTGGAGGAGGGGGTTATAAGGTGTCATTACCTGGGTCGTAGTTGGGGGGTGGAGGAGGGGGTTATAAGGTGTCATTACCTGGGTCGTAGCTGGGGGGTGGAGGAGGGGGTTAAGGTGTCGTTACCTGGGTCGTAGTTGGGGGTGGAGGAGGGGGTTATAAGGTGTCATTACCTGGGTCGTAGCTGGGGGGTGGAGGAGGGGGCAAGGGCCCGCCCTCCTTCATGATCTGAGTGATGCCCTTGGCAGCTCTGATGGTGGCAATGAAGTCCTCATGTTTCTTACGCCAGTTAGACTGCTTCTTAGGGGGCTCCGGCTAAAAGACACACACCCATCAGTAACACACCTGCGTGGAATGACAACAAGTCCAAGTTGGCCCCATTTCATGAGGTCAGAGGGCCACAGAGGTCGGGGTTCAGAAAGGCACACGCCGCGTCCTTCACCTGATTTTAAAGAACTGTGACATGGCCAGCGGGTACTTAACGGCACTTTTCCACTGCATGCTACCAGCTTGACTCGGGTCGCCTTTTTTGCTTTTCCACTGGTCAAAAGTTGGGATAGTACCTGGTACCAGATACCTTTTTGGTACCTGCTTCGTCGAGGTTCCAAGCGAGCTGAGGCGATACCAAAAGTGACGTGGAAACACAGAAGACTTCTGATTGGACAAGAGTGACAGCGTGCAGCAAAGCAAAACAAGCAGTCCTGCTGGACTAGCCGTCCAGTGTCAGATACGAGAACGACGCGTCTTTGCGGGTCTGTCCCAGGAGTCCTTGCATTGATGTGTGTTAATTTCAGCGCCAGTGCTTAGGACCAGACATCGTATTTCCCCAAAACTCCTCTTGGTTTGGATCTATATAATGGCGTTGAAATCCCCATGAGAGACCCACAAATATGCGCTGTTTTTGTAGCCTACAAAGGGCCTTGTCTTTTTCCTCAAGGGTTTTTTTTATAGGCTATCTGGCATACATTGCCAGAAATGTATTGTTAGGCTGCTTCAAGCCAAACAGAAGAAGCCTACCAATCTTTCTAACTATTTTTGCAGTCTGCAATGTATTAAGACCAAAGTTACTGCTCACATGTGCTTCCTCACTACTACCAGTATAAACACTGCCTTGTGTACAGTCGGTGTGGTATTATAGCCAGCAATTAATAAGGCAATTATTTACAGCTTTTAATGGAGATGGAGGGGTTATCTAGGTTGTTTTAAATGTGTTGGTGTTGAGTTGTTAGGTGTATACACTTAAGTCTAACAAAACATTGTAGTTATGTCAATTTAAAAGAAAATTGATGGGAGTTCATTCAATAGATTACTTTGTTAACTGCAGGGTTTATCTGGTGTACGCCGGTATCTGGTGTACGATATCTCCATTAATGTTCCCGTGTCGTGTTGGAGGAGGCGCTACGGTTTTCCAGTGACAACGGGCGGGTACAGGGTACTATCTGCAGTGGAAAACCAACCAAGGCGAGCCGTGTGGAGCCGAGTCGAGCTGGTACCATGCAGTGGAAAACCAACCAAGGCGAGCCGTGTGGAGCCGAGTCGAGCTGGTACCATGCAGTGGAAAAGCGCCATTATGGTCCTCTGGGTCTTCCTGGGCTTTGAGACGAACCACTAGTGACGTAAGTGGTTCACCGTCATGCCTCACATTGGACCTTCAGCTCAGATCACACGACTGTTTCCCAGATCAGTGACTCAGCTGGGTTTTATAGAGACTGCCCTATGCCATCTGGGCAGAACTTTGGCGAGCCGTGCAACACACACCAGACCTGCGTGCACCCACCAATTTAAACTGATTATTCACCCTCCAGACCAGTGTCTACCGGTTCAGAACTCTCATTTGGGACTGAATTTATTCTGATTTACCAGAACCCACAAACCCTTGAGAATGACACCAGTGTGTCAGACGCCTCGGTACCACATCATGTACTGATAACTTCATACACAGTCGGAGCAAATCCCTCCGGACGCTTTTCATCCCATGTCAATGACACTACAGGAGAACCGGCTAAAGATGCCATTTGGGCCACACCTCCAATTACTATTCTGGTAACCAGCAGGCAGATGACAGTAGTCCAGACATAATAGGGCTTTGTTTCCCTTTTCAGTTGCATTAAAATGCATGTCAGGCAGTCTAGCTAGCTCAGCGCCAAGCAGTGGAGAACCTAGGCCGAAGTCTCTGAATTTAGCAGCTCCTCGTCCACCGCGAACTGGGATTTTGCGGCGGACGAGGATTGCAAGGAGCAACGGTCCTGAGAACAGGGGCTACTGAGCCGTACTGACAGAGCTGTATTCAGCGTACGGGCCGATCCCTAGGCTTTAGAAGACCACACACCGCCTGGGTCAATATGATGCAGGAGAGCTTTTAATATAAACTCTTCCGTCCATTTAAAAATGGCTGTGGGAGAACAGGGAGAGAGTTGAATGGAATTAGAGCGGGCAGTAAAAAAAGACTGACCAATTCGGGACCAGTCAGATGATTCTGAGATCATGGGATTTTCCTGCATGAGAGTTTACATAATTTCACTGTGTCACCAAGTCGCGGTCTCTTCCATATTAATTACGACACCAGTATAACTTGTGTTTTTTACAGAGCCTTCGAGGCTACGAATAAACTCAGGCACCATAAATGCCCAGCCCAGTTCTCCTAACGTCAGGCCAGCAGTTCTGCTCTCTTATTGTTTGACACACACACATTGTAATACACACACATACATAAAATAATGAAAACATTATAATAAAAATAAAGACTACTTAACTTACTTTGACAGCCCTAGCAGAGGTGGTAGAACTGTTTGACTGAAATAAATAACAGTGGTTTAAGGTGTATAACACAGTGGTTTTAAGGTGTATAACACAGTGGTTTAAGGTGTTTAACACAGTGGTTTTAAGGTGTATAACACTGGTTATAAGGTGTATAACCCAGTGGTTTTAAGGTCTATAACACAGTGGTTTAAGATGTATAACACAGTGGTTTAAGATGTATAACACAGTGGTTTTAAAGTGTATAACACAGTGGTTTTATGGTATATAACACAGTGGTTTTAAGGTGTATAACACAGCGTTAGGAGACATAAAGCATGACTTGTAACATTTAGTTAACAAATTAGGGCTTGTTATACAGTTGATCCCATCACCAGATGCCAGTGTTTACTGTGGCCTGAGACACAGTTTGGTGTGGTTTCCACTTGTAGGTTTTCAGCTACTGGTGCGCTTTCCTAAGATGAATTCTGTGTTTGTGTGTGTGTGTGTTTGTGTAGTGTTGTGGTCTCACCTTTGGTTTGATTGGTTTAATAGTGGAGATCTCTGTTCCCTCAGCTCTCTGCCTGCCAGAGTCAAACACCTTCCTCTTCTTAGCTGCTGCTTTCTGACAGATGGGAGTGTGTTTCTTCTATAGGGAGAGAACGACAACGACTAAATGTTTTAAACCTCCAAAGACACTCACATCAAACCACTACTAAAACACGGAAAATTGTGCTAATAGACATTTAGCCGCTCCTCTTGTTAACAAGAAGCCTTATCTTAGATGGGTTTTAACTTTAAAATCTATGTGGGTGTGTGTGCTTGTGTAGAGTTAACTGTCTTGGTATCTTAGCATTATAAACCGAAGCGGATAAAATATATAACTTAGCCAGCTGTGCTTCAACAAATTAAATGTCCCAGTAAAACAGTGTCTGTGTTACTGCTTGAATTTCAATATATGAACAGGGATAAAAATGTCTCCAACTGTGGGTAAACCAGAAAAATGTGAGAAAAAACATTGGGGGGCGTTTTGTCTAAGCCGGACCAGCGTATGTGTGTACAACTGTGTGTGTGTACAGCTGTGTGTGTGTGTGTGCATCTTACCAGGACTTTATTAAAGAAGCTCCTTCCACAGATCTTACAGGGTATGAGCTCTTCATTGGAGGGCGGAGCCTCCTCCACATCTGTACAAAAAGGAATGGATGCAGAGAAGAGCTGTAGGTTAGGCCTAACACCAGGCTCCACCCACAGCTGTAGGTTAGGCCTAACACCAGGCTCCACCCACAGCTGTAGGTTAGGCCTAACACCAGGCTCCACCCACAGCTGTAGGTTAGGCCTAACACCAGGCTCCACCCCCAGGGACACCCTCAGCAGAAATATGCCTATACACTTAAAAGTTAACGGAACAGCTAGCACACCAGGATACATGGCAGTGCTACTGCCTCATGCCTAGAAGGTTCTATCTGCGATAGCGCTGAGATTTTGAACATCTTAGAGCAACATCTCGGAATTGTTTTGTAGTAAAGACTATCAAATAAGACAAATTTGGACAAATCCAGGTTGGTCCCTCACAGTTTCATTTGATTGGATGGGAATAAAAGGCGGGATCAGGAGGACAACACCCTGAGTATTCATCAACAGGCAACAGAAGTTCCCCCTCACACATTTTCAACAAGGCCACAGACAGAAATGTGCAGGAGATTCTGGGTTGAGTGGCCCTACTAGCAGAGAGGTATTAAAAGATCTGCACTACTTAATGCTGATCTTAAACCGACCTTGTTGGAAAAAAGTGGTAAAAGAGCTAACTTCAGCCAGTGTCACTGTTTGCCAAGGACAACACCAGCACTGGGCTGTTGGGGATTTAGAAAAAGCAATAGCTCTGAAAGAGCTTTTTTCCTGTTGTTGTACCTTTTTGCCCGAGTATTATGTCATTTCCATCAGTTGTGTGGTGTTAAAGCATTCTGGTGTCTCCAGTCATGTAAAAGCAAAAAGGCTTTCCACTTCGGTGACAACTCTGTTGTTTACAGTGAACAGAAGGCTGAAGGACTGGGTGTTTTAAGCAACCCATTAGATGTTTAAGAAATGGCCTGAAAGGTAAAGAATATGGAAATAAAAAAGGCAAACGATTCACAGTTGAAAAAGTATGAACATCAAAACTCAATTAACAGCCCACCTCATCCTGACATATTTTAAATTACGCTTCTAGCTTAAACTCTGTAAAATGAGATGTGTCTGAATAAGAAGCATTACGAGGATTTAACGTGGGATGGCTGGCTTTGCAAGCCGTATTACTGATTTGAAGCATTAATTTTTGCATGAAATAGCTGTCTACGGTTTAACAGAATAATCTAAATCCTTAATTATTTCAAATGAAAATATCAATGCTAGCGTTGGTTTTAGTGTCTAATGTTTCCGACGCATTTTATTTGTACCAGGTACATTTGTAGGCAATTGTTTTGCTTGAGATCCAGGGAGTACAGAAGCAAGAATAGTATGTTAGCAGTAGGTTAGCATGAGGCTGCAAAACATAAAATATGTATTTTTCTGTAAACCTTCCTACGGGCTGCAAATGGTATCAAATCGGTTTACAAAAACAAAACATAAATCGTCTATTCAACTATTCGAGGAAAGGTACGTTCATTAATCAGGAAAACCAGTGCCATCAAAGATGGGATAAACCCTGCCTTGGTCATACTAGACGTCATACTCCGCCCTGGTTGGCTAGACCGCAAAGAAAGGGATCCGTATTATGGTAAACGATAATAGTAGTTTTACGGGACGGAAAAATCGCGGACTTTAATTGAAACCCTAAATCTATTAAACAGTGAAATCGTCGGCTGGTTATGTCCTCGACTCATTATTTACTGAACGTCTTACCCTCAAAGTACTCCATCCCTCTGTAGCAGTCGCTGGTTCTGCTACTGCAACCCGTAGCAACTGATTTGTCTAGGAGACGGCGGCACATCCCAACATTTGATGATTTCATTGGCCATCCCTCTGCGGATGTCAGACAGGGATATGTGTGTTGTTGCAGTTGAACGGCAGGTGGGGCGTGGGAGGCAACCAAAAGAAAGTCCATTCTGCCGAGGGTCAGGTTTTGTTTGTTGACTTCAGGAGGTACTGTGGACTGTTTCATCCCCAAAATAAAATAGGACAATGTTATCTTCTATCAAGGCAAAGATGGCCAATCATTTAAATGTAACTGAGTGTGCCCGCAAAATAAGCTGCGTTTATACGACTTCATGTGTTGCAACTTTGATGTGCAGGTCCGTATCTCACTCACTGACGGTTCGGTGAACTCTCTCGTTGCAGTTCAAAAGGGACTTAGTTTTCTGTATAAACTCTGCACCACACCTTATACACCGCCAGGCTGTTCATGACTGCTGACCTGGAGCAGTACCTCGCCAGCAGCATTACCCTTGACTTCCGCAGGCCAGTCCATTGCCATTTGAAGGCCACATGCTGTCATCAGCACGTGAACATGGTAGTTCAGGTCTGACAGGAGAGCAGATATGCACCTTGTAAGAAAAGGTCAGCTCCATGTAGCAGTCAAATGATAGCCCCACTTCCGGAATGAGCACCTTCCTCTGGCCTCCCCTGTAGGTCCGCAACTACGGCAACACCCAGGATGTTCAGAACCCGCATAATCATTAGCATTAAACCAACTTCCCCTCACACAAGAATGTTTGTGAATTTGCAGAGCTGGACACACCGCTCATACATCCAGAAATATACAGGTCCTTGTAAGAACAGCAGACATTTAAAAAATAAAATAGCCAACAGACTCACATTTCATTTATGTAAAACCTCAAATGAGTCATGGTTTTCAGGGTAGTAATGTGCTAGATAACATGTTGGTAGAACTTGCAACTGGCAGAAGTGAGTATCTCCTTGCTAACAGTAGCATTCTCATACAACAGCCAACCTGGCAGATGTTGGGTTCTGTGGAAGACATTAAAGGTGTATTTTGTGATGTTTGACCACCGGTTGTAAAAGTGGTGCTATCGGGACAAAATAGGAGATTGAAAATATTATATATCATGTGAAATGTGCCGACATCGCCCCTATGTCAGCAAAACCAATCGCTTTCACACTTGGAAATCCAGGGCTAACTAAGGTATAATGGTGATTCTGCTTATAAACAACATATTATACACAGCCTGAAAAAAATGTGTTTATTATAAGTCCCAGACGGCATCTTTAATTTATTCAGATTTGTCCACCTACTGTGCATTTTCCTAATAACCTGTTTTTGAGAAATTAACTTGGCAAACGGATGTTGAGTATTTGCAAGGACCACCTCCCTCACAGCATCTAGTTTCATTACCACAAACAGAGGGAAAATGTCAACCGTGTCAAACACAAAGGAATACTTGAGACCTTGTTCCTCAATGTGTTCCCCTCTACCAGCCAGCTACATTAACCCATGCTCAGGATAGCTGGATGTTTTGAGATGAAAGTACACTCTGGTTTATGAATCTGTGTAAATCCTGAGGACACATACGGTTCACACACTCCACCCCCTCTTTTAAAGATCACGATTCGGGTAAAACTGCCAGTCATTCTTTCCATTCTCATTTTGACAACATTGCTGGTTGTGCAGCTTCCAAACATTTAAATATATGTGGTGAACCATACATTTAAATGATTAGAGGTGAGTTTAAAAACAACATGAACGGAAAACATATTTTTTAACCTTTTGCTGTATATTGATTTGTAAGTGATTGCTTATCTGTTGAATAAATGGTTCACCACTGAGATATTTTAACCAGCTCAACATCTGGAAGCGTGAATAAACAGCAATGTTGTTGAGACGTGTATGGACAACATCTTTGGGCATTTGGTACCTCAAACAGACCATAGAGAGTACCTCAACTTCTTCTCACATAATCTTGACTTTCAGACTGACCAATGTTAGATGGATTTCCTAGAAGTTATTTTCAGTCACCAACAGCCAGTGCCATTGTAAAAACACTTGCCTTTTCTTAACCAGTTAAGTGTGCTAAGAACACATTCGTTTTTACAGCAACAACCTGTTAATTAGGGTAAACTGTCTTTCTCAAAGTCAGAATCAAAGTTTTCTTTCTTCCTTGTCAGCTCACCTGTTTACAACAAATGACCTTATGTCCACCAATTCCTACAAAAAAGGCCCTCTTATATCTCAGTGTAATCTCACTGTACATAGTATTATAATCTCAGGGCCATGTTTGCAAATAGCCTTGTCCAATAAAATCCCGATCTGCACACATGGTAATTTCGACCAATTAAATTGCACAGGTCACCAGTGGTTGGTTGACATAGGCTTAGCTGTTATATGGAACCAGGAAAATGTAGGTGGTTGTGTGGTAAGCTTTTTATATATATAGATATATATTATTTTTTTGAATTTACATTAGTCAGTGTTTTGGCCGTTGGTGACTCAATATTTTTGTTAGCAATTCAACATGGCCCTCTCATCTGGAAATCTTTAAACGATAACTGGAAGAGGTAGGCTCAGCACCCGACCACACGACGTTGACTTTACAGGGATAATCTAATAATTTACCAGATATTGTATATGCTATTAACTAATGTTAGCCCAAACAAGATTATTAATTAGACAAACAACAGCGTTATGTTATTACATGTGTTACAATTAAAATAGATCTACCGACATTTAGCAAACCGACATAGTTTTTGCACAGAGCCGTGCCCAACGTCATGCCCTACGTTAACTGCGCTCACCGCGCCGCAAGAAAGGTCTTGTTGCAAAGACAGACGCAAATCACGGGCTGTAGACAGCCTATCGCTTTCGGGCAGCTGTGATTGACCGTGCAAAGCAGCTTGTGTTTGGACATCCCCAGCAAACAGGTAAGATTTTAACGAGATTTCAAGTTTCGATTTCGGCGTGTGGGCTTTATCTGTTTAAGTGGTACCGCGTTTCGTTGTAACTCAAAAGCTGTCAAGCTACATATTTTGTAGAATCTTTGGCGATATCCTACCGACGTGTTCTATTGTTTTGATTTTAACCGGGTCAAAACCAGTCAGATTAGTGTGCAATTGCTACATCGCCACGCATGGATTACAATGTCGCCAAACGGCGTTATAGTTCTCATACAGTGTTGAGAGATTGTAACACCAAATGAAATTCCCTGTCGCGATCTTCACTGTACACTCCTTCGAAATTAATTTACGTAGGCTGCAGACCTGCCATAACAACCGTGCAATGATTCCACAAAGCCTTAAGACCAACAGTAAGAATGACAATGGAGATGGTTTACAGTCAGACATTATACCTTATGAATGTCCGTTGCACCTGTTCCTTGTCAAGACCCTACGAGTATCCAACAAGTGTCTTTCGATATTCATTTATCATGTAGATGTGTAAAGAGTGGGAGACGACGTGATTGACTAGGAGCCGGAGGAGAGATCTCATGTAGGTTTGACCTTAATGTCCCGGTGTAGTCTTCCTGATATTGTTTTTAAGTACTGTGGATGGTTATTGAATGTAAAAACTCCCCACATATTTGTTTTTATTATTAATATACACTACCGTTCAAAAGTATGTGGTCACTTAAAAACTGCCTTGTTTTCCATTAAACATGCATTAAATTAGTTTGAATATGAAATATAGCTAAATGAATAGGAAATATAGTAATTGACATGGTTAGAAATATAGATTTGTAATCATTGGTTTGTTGGTAGATGTTTCTAAAAATGTTTCTCTTGCCCAGAGGAACAGCTATTCATTTATTTACAATCCGATCAACTATGACAACACAAAGTTGGCCTTAATTCCATTCCTTGATGACCATGCCGATATTCCGGGATTTTCGGTGGGATCTTTTGTGTGTCTGTGCCCTTCATTATGCTGATAATTCTGTTGGAAAATATTAAGAGAATGACCATCATCTGAACATACAAATTTTGTGTCACATTGAGTGTTTTCTATGGTCGTCCAACTACTTCTGGAAGATTCAACGCCCTCTCAGTTGGCAGACCTGTCAGCGTTATGCAGTGCCATCATTTAGCTGACGATGTCATCCAGAGTGATTTACATGAGCAGTTGTGGTTAAGTGTCTTGCTCAAGGGCATCACAACAGATTTGGTTTGCCTTGGTGGATCAAGGGTTTGAACCAGCGACTCTTCAGTGTATTGACTTTTACAGTTTTTGGACTGCACCTTTGAATGCTTACTGGAACCGATCTGTTCCATCTGATTGTCAGGCCTGCTATGAATCAGATTGAATGCTGGGTGATGTTGAACAGCTTGCATATGTTGAAGGATGTGTGGCTGGATGTACACGTTTCACTTGGTAAAATATTTAGATATTGGCAGTTTGTCCAGAGGCTATTCTGGGAAGTATGTCCCAGTGTAGTCAGCTCATGCGATTGCACAGGCACATATGTTACAACTTTAGTAATAACATAGTAGTTACCTCGGTATAACTGTGTAACTACCAGGTAATATGGTAGTCAATTGTTACACAGCTGGAATGGGGAATGTGTTATTCCATGCGTAACTGCTGATGTCATTACGCATTTTGTTCCGTTAACGAACAATTTTTTTTAAATTTAATCTTTGAAAATCACCTGTTAGTGACCTCGTTAATAATACAAACCTAATTGTGACCTTGTCACTTGTATCTACAAGGCACCAGTACTATCGAACTTGCTTATAACACCAGGGTTGAGACACGAGCGAAAGCTAGCAACAGCGATTATAACAGGGTACACCTGGCTCAGTGGCTATAGCCGATCAAGTAATGTCAGAGCAGTAGTTATGTAAGATATATTGTAAGTATATTTAACCTAGATACCTACGAGCAATTGATTTCACAGAAAGCCAAGGTCAGGTCAGACAAAATAATCTGCTATAACCATATTGCTGTGTTGTACTTTGTTCCTGAAATGTAGGTCTGCTCAGGTAGGCCTAAACTTTAAACTTTTTTTATGTCACAATGTTGATTGGATTGTAGTAAAGGGGGTGGGGTCTAGACCATCCTATCAGGGCCTTGTATTTAAATATATATATTTATTTATTTTTTAAACTCACATGATCAAACTGAGCATTTCTAGGGCTAAAATAGGTTCTGGTAAACACAAGATAAATATATATTCTGAGGTTTTGTTAGGCAAGCAATTATGATTTTAAAACAAAATTACAACATCAGACATAGACTGCAAATGGGCCTCAATGGGACAATTGTTAGGTTCAACAATATAACTAGTTGAACAGTTTAAAATGTAATCAAAATCAGTGTGTTGTTCTATTTATCGTTGTTGCTTCATTAAAGGAGATGTGAATTGTTTTTTCTATACATGCACAAACACACACACCATAGAGAGCTCATGATCTGTTCTGATCTTAGCTCCTCGGGGTGTATTGGCTTGTATAAATTATGTAAAACATTAATATTTAAGAGATATGAGGGCAGATTGGTATGAAATATACAAATTCAACAGAATAATTTGAAATTATTCGGTGAATACATTGATAAATGCAGTATTACTCATTTTGAATGGAATTCGGTATGTGATAGAAATCTGGAAAAGTTTATATTTTTTCCTTGCAAGCAGTCCAGTCCTCACCACATTCTCCTGATCCATCCAGTTCTCAGCTAGCACCCGGCAGAGGTTGGTTCCTGTTCAGGTATGAGGGTAACAGGACCTTGTGGTACATGACTACTAATCATGGCAGGAGGTGTGTTTGCCAGAACAGCAATGAGTTAAAGCCAGCAAATGTTACTATTGCTGGAGGTACCCTGTCAGTCGTCTCATCAACCTCTAATTCTGGATGTCTGTGCTTCTGACTTATTGCTGATGAGTATCACACTGACATTTAAACCTACTCTATTATATCTGTAGGGGTCCAGAAGAGGATTTGTCACCCCTCCGAGCCTTGTTCCTCTCTAGGTTTCTTCCTAAATTTTGGCCCCTCTTAGGGAGTTTTTCCAAGCCACTGTGCTTCAACACTGTTGTTACTTGCTCCTTGGGGTTTCAGGCTGGGTGATTTGGAGAAGCACTTCGTGACAACTCCTGATGTAAAAAGGGCTTTATAAATACATTTGATTGATTGAAACAGGAGGTGGGGAGTTCTCCTCTGTAGTGGCTGATCCCAGGAGGTGACGGGGGTTCTCCTCTGTAGTCCCGGAACCAGGAGGTGACTGGGGGTTCTCCTCTGTAGTGGCTGATCCCAGGAGGTGATGGGGGTTCTCCTCTGTTATCCCGGAACCAGAAGGTGACTGGGGGTTCTCCTCTGTAGTCCCTGATCCAGGAGGTGACTTGGGGTTCTCCTCTGTATTCCCTGATCCAGGAGGTGACTGGGGGTTCTCCTCTGTAGTGGCTGTTCCAGTGTTTACTAGTGCAACAGCTGCTTACTCTAGCTGCCACGGTTACAACATTTTGTGCGGAGTGCCAAGCTGGAGCCCAAAATAGCAGCCGGCAATCAACGTTTTGCACTGCATTCTGGGTATAACCTCTCTCTAATAGTGTTATCATGTCAGTTAAGGGGCTTAACATCCTGGCTTTGTGCTGACAGTATATGAAATCATGTTTATAATGTAGTTTTCATTCAGTGCATACTAATACTAAACACTAGCAGCTTTGTGGAGTGTTGATAGAATAGTGGTGGTTTTGAAATCAGAGGTTTAAAACCGTTCTTAAGGGCAGGTGATGTCAGTGATGGTGATGTCACTGACTGAGTGTGTGTTTTTAAGGAGGGATTAGGTTCTCTAGTCTGAATACCAATGTCTTCAGTTAAAATGTCTATCCTTGACGCTCCTTATCATTGCAAAAGGTTATTTACTATGTAGTACAGGGATTGGAATGTAAGGTTCTCTAGCAGGTGGCTAATGTATAATAATAATTATTATTAATAATAATAATAATAATAATAATAAATTTATATTTTTATAAATAAATAAAACATATATTAATTATTGTTTAATTGTGTCCCTTCTGGGAAATTTGTCTCTTGTCTGTCAATTCCAGAAAATCATTATAGCACCTTCAAACAGTGGTGAATTGTAGAGATAAAGGAAACACAAAGGAAACTCCTTTCTTCCCAGTAAAATTCCTCAATCTGTTGTTAATTTTTTTTCTTATTGTTGATGGGTTTTCAAAATGGTCGTGTCATCCGCTGCTACAAAATCTCCCATATGTGCTCAGTTGGTTTGAGGTCTGGTGACTGATTTAATGTCCTCACACACACAGTGATTGTACAGTCGGTTGTGTGTGTCCGTCCCCCAGGCCCTGCTATGTTGAGGTGTGTCAGCTATGACTGATGTGGAGGCGACGTATGAAGACTTTATTGCCTCGCGGCGGGCTGGCAGGCGCAACGCCGTACACGACATCCCACAATCCCCCGGGGCACAGGGACCCAGTGACCTATCACAGGACCTGGCTCACCTTAACATCAACAAGACAGGTGAGAGCACTGGACAGTACCACTTAAGTGACCCAGACGCTGGTTGTATGTGAGGACCGGCTAACATTTTGGTACCATTAAAAATAACAACCTAAACATGACTTTAATCTCAATAACCTAAGCCTGAGACTTATCATGTACTGTGTTATTGTAATTATCAATTTGTTTTTAATTATTTGTATTTAATTTTCTAGCATTCTAGTATGTTCTTGCTTGACAATGCTTGCCACAAGTGTTCTGTGCATACGACAAAATAATTTAAAACAGTTCATTAAGTAATTGGTCTTTTTCGTTTTTACATGTGCTTGGGGCAATCGAAATACCTCCACCTACATATGACCTCACTCCTCGTATTCAAATAATGTATGTACGACAGGCTTCTTTGTACTCCATAACTGGCCACTCCTCCAACTCATATTGTGTACATACATTGAATTACAAACTCCTCACAACATATTAAATGACACCATTACAGACATCAATATAAAAAAAATAAAAAAACGCATAACCGCCAACTTAATATAAAGTAGTAATAACATCAAAACGTCATAATTTAGTTTGCAGTTTCAAATTTCCGCCACAAAACCTATTGTGTTTTTTGACTTGCTACTAGCGCAATTTGTTAGCCTATTAACGATGCATTTCTGCTAACTAATACCAGACTGTACAAACCACTGGACCTGTGTTTCTAGTTTGGTCTCTACTATTCCTTACCCCCGTACTGCAGTGAGGTCACCGTGCTGTAACGTATGACACAGTATGTACAAGGCAAAGTGTGACGCCTCAAGACAACGCCAAGTCGGCCAAAGAAGGACATTCAAAACGACAGCCGGCCGGAGGAGCCATGTGTTTCCCTCGACAACGCATAGTGTCGGGCCTGCTGTCCATATTTACAGGGTGACATCATCGTCGAGATGCCTTGTTGTCGCTGTGTCAGACGACACCACTCATATTCCATATTTCTCTCTCTCTCTCCCCCTCCCCCCACCTACATACCTACCACTGTCTCTCTCTACCTCTTTCTCTTGTACAGATATCAGATGTGATGTAATTTAGTAATCATTAATTTTATTATTTCCTTTATTTCCCCTCTCTTTCTCGCTACCTGTCTCTCTGTTTGTCTGTCTGTCTCTCTCAGGTGAAGGAGAGGATGCTGGGAAGGGCCAGGCCCCATCAGAGTCTTCATCTCAGTCTGAAGCAGGGGACAAAGAGTAGGGAAGCAAGCAGACAATTCATGGGACATCAGTGGACCAAAAATTGGTCTCTTTTTTTCCCAAGCTACTGACCTGTGAACTGATATTTGAGCCTGGCCAGTAGCTCCTCCCCAACCCCTCTTAGAACTCTGCCATGGCCAATAACAGGCAATGCTGGGATAACGAAGGCCACCTCAGCGCACTCCGCTGTCTGTACTTGTCTGTATGCCAACTGTCTTAAAAAGCTTCCTTTTCTTGATTCCTTTTCTTCTAAACCGCTGAATGCGAAATGACACAAGAGCCCAGTGCTAATTGTTGCTGTAGTGTGCATACTTCAGCGGGAAGCAGAAGGAATGGATTTAAAGGGAAGGAATTTATTGTATGAGTAATATGGTGGAATTATACCCTTTACAATGACCCTTTGGCGGTATGTCCTAAAGGAAAGGAAACAAGGAAAGGAAGCAATTTAAGGGGACTGGGATGTAACTGATGAGGATTTAAACCAACGATGTGGAGCTTAACTGGCCAGCCTTGGGGGTTCTTTATGGCTAGGAACCATCTAACACAGACATGCTTGAAGAATGAACAACGATTGGACATTGACTCCTGCTTTTTCCTCTCTGCTCTTTAGCCGGGTGACCAGTCAATAACTGGCACCCTTACCATAACCACTCCCTGTTTTTTTCTTTCTCTTTAACTGTCCTCGAACAGAAGCGAGAACAAAACGTAATTTTACTACTAGGAGGTTAAGGTCCTCTTTGGAAAGTTAAACTGCTAAATTTAAGTATAATATACGTGGACATTACATGTTAATGAGTCACTAAAATATATACAGTTGTGAATATATTTAAGTGTATCCCCTGCAATGTTGTCTTTTTTTCATGTTTAGGAATTTGGATATGAAATCTTCTCTTTAACACTGTTTGACAGTAAAGGTGCACTTTGGATATACAGGCCTCTCTTGCTTCATTGTTTTACCCTGGAGTTTTTACAGACTACAAGCAACTTTTCCATCAGGTTTTGGCATGAATTTGGTGAAACTATGTCCTGTGTAAATTGCCAGTGGTCTGGACTTTTCTCCATTTGAAAATATGTGGGACAGTTGGAGTTCTGTGGAAATTTCACAGAAATGTCTTTGTAACCCCTCCCAGACTCATGGGCCTCAATATTCTTTCATCTGAGGGCTTTGGATGGGTTGTTTGAGCTTGGCATTATGTGTCACCACACACCCATATGGTAATTACCAAACCAGACCAACGTTTCTTATCTTTAAGGTAGGCTGGACCCGCTAATGATTTTCTAAACTTTGGGTGTACCTAATTGTGATGGCACAAGGTGTGCACTAACTGCTTCCACATAATTAGTTTTTCAGTTTATTCTAATTGCATAATTGGCTTCAAAGTTGATTTTTTTTCTTTTATTAATGAATGTTTGGAATATAGCTTAAATATCCTTGTTTCCAAATATGTAAAAACAAAAAAAACTTCTGGGAGTTAACATACTTTTTCACATCCTTCGGGTAATGTCTTTCCCGTCCGTATAGCTAACATTCTATCAAACCATATAATCCAAAGTCATTGGCTACCATTTCCATAAATGCATGAAAAAACTGCCTTGTATTTTCACATTGATATGAAGACCTGTAATGGATTACAGTTATGAGTTTAACTTCCTGTGTTAATTATGTCAGACAGTGGATGTATACTGTTCCTAAACATTATTATGCAAGTAGACTGCTTATTGGCCAGCTCTCTTAGATTTAGACATTATCTATGAGGAAAAGTTTTAATATATATATATTTTTTACTTCTCTGTTTGAGATGCATGAGGTTTGACATGGGCTGTGTTATTTTTTCCCTCCCTTTTTTTTTTTGCTGGCCATAAATACGAGTAATGGAGAAGTTAACAACATTGTACAGCTGTGAATTAACCAGGCAGTTACTTTAAAGGGGCATTCCAACCGATAATCTAAATTAGACATTTTTATTGATAAGAAACCACCTTCCTTACTCCTCAGGTTCTCTCTTTTCTTTTCACCCAACCTTAAAACCCAACATTTTCTTTTTAGAGGTTTTGAGGAGAGGAGGAGGTTGCAACTAAGAAACTCCCATTGTCCTACATCTTTCAAAAATGCCAATCAAGTCCAATCAAAGGGACAGTCCTGTGTATGTTGATGGTAGCTTACTAGCTGTATGAACTTTTTTCCTGATTTATTTAATGACCTAACAAGAACATTGTTGAAGTTGAAACGCCATTTTTGATTTGTTTATTTGGATGTTGAAAATAAAGACTATTTATTAGTGACATGGGACTGGAGGGACTTATTTGTGGCCAGAAGCTCCCTCTTGTGGTAAAAGTATTCTTTTTAACCTCTTCACCATGCTCTTCCCCTTCACTGTGACCCTGTTGAGTGATGTCATACTTTCTGACTCTTCCCTTCGCTGTGACCCTGTTGAGTGATGTCATTCTCTCTGACACAGACCGAAATGGCCATGACACTCCAAACTGTGCTCTGATGCATCCTGTGTCTTTGATCATCCTTGATGTCTCCAGAACCTGATTGAATTCCATCTCTTGCCAAGTCAGTTGATTGGACATGGATTTTTTAAAAAGCACACACCTGTCTATATATGGTCCCACTCTTTGCAGTGCACTTCAGAGCAAAAACCAATCCATGTCTCTGTAGACATCCGGGATAGAATGGTGTCAAGGCATAGATCTGGGGAAGGTTATAAAAGAAATTGCAAAAGCATTTCCATCATTGTGAAACAGAAGTTTAGTACCAACCAGGCAAGGAGGGCTTTTGTCAGGGAGGTCCTCTAACAAAGCTTCAGAATTTCGGTGCAGAGATGGGAGAATATGCCAGAAGGAAAACTATCTCTGCCGCACTCATTCAATCAGGACTTTATGGTGGAGTGGCTAGACGGAAGCCACTCCTGAGTAAAAGGCATATGGCGTGTCGGTGGTAGGTCCTGATCAGTGACAATGATGTGTCAGCCTACAGGGAGGAGATCAAGTGCCTGGCGGCATGGTGCACTGACAACAACCTGGCCTTCAATGCAAAGAAGAACAAGGAGCTCATTGTGGATTACAGGAAGTCTAAAGGCTATAGTCACATCCCAGTTCTCATCGACGGCACTGAGGTGGAGGGTGGGTCCAGCTTCAAATTCCTAGGTGTCCACATCTCCCAGGACCTCTCCTGGACCTACAACAGCTCAACACAGGTTAAAAAGGCGCTGCAGTGCCTGTACTTTTGGAGGATGCTGAAGAAGGCCCATCTGTCTTCCCAGATTCTTCTACCGCTGCACAATTGAGCTTTATGACGACAGTGTGGCTGACGGGAAGGCCCAACAACGGGTGGTCAAAACCATCTACTGTAACCCTGCTGATGTCTGTGACCCATTGATGAGACCAAAATTTAACTATTAGGCCTGAATGCCAAGCACTACAACAAGTAAAAGTACCGGTTATCACCTGGCTAATACCATCCCTACAGTGAAGCATAGTGGTGGAAGCATCATGCTAGGGGGATGCTTCTCAGAGGCACCAACTGGTCAGTGTTGAGGGAAGTAAGATTGGGGTAGAATAAAGAGGTCCTTAAATTAATCTGACAAATACCAAAAATAATTGTTTTGCTCTGTCATTATGGGTTATTGTGTCTAGAATAGTGCCTTTTAAAATATATACAGTACAGGCCAAAAGTTTGGACACAACTTCTCATTCAATGCGTTTTCTTTATTTTCAAGACTATTCGCAGTGTAGATTCTCACTGAAGGCATGAAAACTATGAATGAACACATATGGAATTATGTACTTAACTGAAAACATGTCTTATATTTTAGATTCCTCAAAGTAGCCACCCTTTGCTTTTTTGGTAGCGCTGCAAACCCTTGGTGTTCTCTCAATGAGCTTCATGAGGTAGTCACCTGAAATGGTTTTCACTTCACAGGTGTGCCTTGTCAGGGTTAATTAGTGGAATTTCTTCCCTTATTAATGGGGTTGGGACCATAAGTTGTGCTAGGAAACCACTGCTAAGGAGAGGCAACAAGCAGAAGTGATTTGTTTGGGCCAAGAAACACAAGGAATGGACATTAGACCAGTGGAAATCTGTGCTTTGGTCTGATGAGTCCAAATTTGAGATATTTGGTTCCAACCACTGTGTCTTTGTGCAACGCAGAAAAGGTGAACGGATGGATTCTACATGCCTGGTTCCCACCGTGAAGCATGGAGGAGGAGGTGTGATGTTGTGGGGTTGCTTTGCTGGTGACACTGTTGGGGATTTATTCAAAATTGAAGGCATACTGAACCAGCATGGCTACCACAGCATTCTGCAGCGACATGCCATCCCATCCGGTTTGCGTTTAGTTGGACCATCATTTATTTTTCAACACGACAATGACCCCAAACACACCACCAGGCTAAATACTTTCGGAAAACACTGCATAAACACCTTAACTACATGAGAAACTTAACTAACACGTCTCTAGACAAGAAATTTAAAAACATTAAGAACTTTATGATGAAAGAGAAACATTGCCTGATGGGGTCTTAACAGGTCTTTTCATACCTGCTGTTATTTAAGACCATGGGTATGGTTGAAGTTGTCTCTCCTCTCCCTCTGACCTCTGTTATTGCTTGGCAAAACTATTGAGCCTTCATGAGTCCCTCAGACAGAGTAAACAACTACTCAGACAGCGGTAACATCTTTTTAACCTAGTTTCATTCAGGGGTGTGAAAGTTTGAAGTAACAGCACAGGTGAGGGAAGTTCCTAATTAAAACCTAAATCACCAGTTAAAGGAAGTTAATTTAAGTCTTAATTAGAAACTTCCCTCATCTAGTGAACACAACCAGGTACTTGTGAATACTGGGGAAGGACTTTTACATTTGTGCTTTACACCACCTTACTGAGTACATGACGAAATCACTCTTGTTCTGATTTACTGATGCTGGATCTTGGCAGTGGATCAATGTGTATGAGATTACAAAGGTAGATGACATAACATCTTTATTCATATGAAAAGGTATCATACGCATATAAATTCTATCTTCATACAACTGAATATGATTTACATTCAAACCTGGCATTTAAATATCAGGTCTGGTTTGATAATGTGGAAAAAGAAAAAGGTACTAAATCAAAAGTCACTTCAAACATTGCAAATGCCAATTAATCTTTGAACAACTCAACAGCTTTGTTTACAATGCACTTCTGAATCAAGGGTTTAATACTTAAATCTGTGTTCAAATCAGTACGCCAACCACGGCACACTCATAGATTTACAAGTGTACTGTATATTTTACATGTACTTATTTAACCAATTGAGCATGTCTGCCCTTGCCTCTTGGATCTTGGGCTGGTCTGCAGAGTTTATGTCCTCCTTCTTCCGGTGAACAAAGCCATGAGTCTGGCCCGGGAAGATCTTCACCTGGTAGTCAACAGTTGTACACTTCTCCTTCAAGTTCTTCTCCAGGACGCTCACCTGGGAAAGAACAATGAGGAAGAGGGGATGAAATGGTGGCAGTTTGGCTGAATAACATCTTAAAACAACTGCATGGACCTGATACTTTGGTTGCTGGTTAAACTCACAACAACAGGGACTCTGCAAATGAAGATGGGTAATTTCAACACTCAGGCTTGCAGTTAATGGATCTCAATATAGATTGTATATGTATCATAGAGGACATAAACGTATTCAGTCCAGTATGGTAAACCAGCAAAATAAAGGGTTACCTCCAATGTTGACCCTGGGCTACTAAACAAAAAGGGAACAATAATTATAATGACTGTGTGTGTGCTTGCCAGTCATCTACTTTCATCCCAGATATCCATTACATCTACTACAAGTTAATGAAAGATAATGGTACTGGACCTGATCCAGTGGGATGATCTCGTCCTTCTCTCCGAAGATAAACAGAGTGGGGCTCTTCAGTTCGTACCTGTCCTCCCTCTCCTTGACAATCCCTGCAGACAAGCGTTCGCATCCAGTTAGCATAGAATTAGCATTTGCCTACCCGGCAAAGGACAAAGCTCACGCTCCTGACGTCCACCTTTCAGTCGTTGCGTTGCATTGACCAATTTTTATGCGTACTGTGTCTTTCATTTCAATGTCAGGTAGCATTAACCTTAATTTCACCGTCAGATTGTGGAATAGCATGATGTGGTAAGTGGTCACAGTAGCAGATACGTTAATAGTTAGCCAGACATTTGTCATCCTGGATTGCTGCCATTGCAATGTTACAGCCCGCTTTAACTCTGGCGCCTGAGGGACGCGGGTTTATGGTTTCTGCTTCTACCGGGTGGTTTACTGAACTCCACTGGTTTCCCAGGTCTACCAGGTGGTTAACTGAACTCCCCTGGTTTCCCAGGTCTACCGGTTGGTTTCCTGAACTCCCCTGGTTTCCCAGGTCTACCGGGTGGTTCCCTGACCTTACCGTAGACAGAGACCCCTGACCTGCCCTGACCTTACTGTAGACAAAGACCCCTGACCTTACCGTAGACAGAGACCCCTGCCCTGACCTTACCGTAGACAGAGACCTCTGACCTGAACTTACGTAGATCGAGACCCCTGACCTTACCGTAGACAGAGACCCCTGCCCTGACCTTACCGTAGACAGAGACCTCTGACCTGAACTTACGTAGATCGAGACCCCTGACCTTACCGTAGACAGAGACCCCTGCCCTGACCTTACCGTAGACAGAGACCTCTGACCTGAACTTACCGTAGATCGAGACCCCTGACCTTACCGTAGACAGAGACCCCTGCCCTGACCTTACCGTAGACAGAGACCTCTGACCTGAACTTACCGTAGATCGAGACCCCTGACCTTACCGTAGACAGAGACCCCTGCCCTGACTTCGGGGTACTGCAGTGCCAGGTAGTGAGTGGCTACTCCGCCCCAGCAGAAGCCCACCGCTCCAATCCGCTGGGCCCCACACTGGCCCTTCAGGAACCTCAGGACTGCATCCACCTCCCTGGACAGAACCACATCCGGGAGAGGGAGGGGGGCGGATTACTGGGGGAGCACATGGTCTCCTGGGGGCACCCGCACATTTCAGTAGCGAAAATAAACAGTTACATTCTATGGATTTGCCTGAACGCAACATGATTTAAGCAGGCAGGATTTCAAATACTACCCTCTGCTGGCCAACAGAAGATATGCGCCGATAAAGTTCAATACAGTACTGGCGTGTGAATGCCAGAGAGTGCATTGAAAGAGTGACTCTGTGAGACTACCCTCATCCCAATGTGAATAATCTGAATTACTTGTTGATATTGGTGGGCTTCTTATCTTCCAGCCACTGCTGAAAGGTGGACCAGTCGCCAGATGGACTCCACGGCTCCTTTCCCATGTAGAAGTCGGGACACACGGCACTTTGTGGAAGGAAGAGAACCAGCGTGTGTGAACCACATACTCTGCGCAGTGAGCAGCAACCGTGTCAGGTAGAGATTGTCACATACATGTATCCGTTCGAGGCGAGCATGTCAGCCATGTATCTGGTGTTGGGCAGCTGCCAGCCGTAGATGTCCTGGATGACGATGACGGCCTTGTCCGAGTGTGAGGGAGGCTGGACCACATAGGCCTTGATGTGCTCTATCTGGACCTCCTGGCCAACGCCTCGGTACTCCATCCGGTCCCCGAGGTCACATGGACACGGCTTTGCCTCGTTGGCCATCTGGAAAGAGATGGGTTTGAGAGGAATCAGCCTGAAACATACAATATATTACAGCGGTCCAGATAGCAGAACACGTCCACTCACTTACATGGATTAATTAATTACAGTGTTGCTATCTATAATCAGGACAAGGCATGCGGACTCTGCACCAGGGAGACACAGTCAAGTATTTTCATGTGTGTTTCCCCAAATGAAATACCAATACCAAGGCTAATCTGCATTGATGTTATGATTGCTACTTGCATGAAAAAGCAGTCCTGCTTTTTAATTACATTAGACCACTAGTGCTACCTATCAATGTACAGCGCATATTTTGGAAGAGCAATATAGCTTTTTTTATTGAATTTGCTAAAATAAAAACTGTTCCTACTGCTCTAGATGCAATGCATAATTTACTGTGCAACACAAAATGACCACTTACCTTTATTGTTAATCTTGTTAATAACTCTGACAACGCGGGACGAAAGAAAAGTGTGTATTTGCTCCCTTTCCGGTTAAGTTCACTGTTCCTTGAGTGGTGGAAAATAATCATGTGGAAGGCTGACTGCAAGGTACGCCCTCTTCATAAGCTCGAGTTACGTACCCAGTCCGAAGTTCAAAACAACCTAATTGATCACGTTAAAATACGATTTTTTGTATATTGTCGGGAGAAAACAGTAACAACTATTGAATTAATATTTACACCTCCGCCGGGTCGACAGTTCCGAAACGGATGTAACCTATCCTTTCAAAAAGGCACTGCTGAGATTCGAACTCAGGATCTCCTGTTTACTAGACAGGCGCTTTAACCAACTAAGCCACAGCGCCGTTGGTATCACTACAATGAAATATGTTATCCATACTTGATCTTAGGTAATGTAACGAATTTTTCATAATGTTTTTCGGTGTAATTTTCGAAGTTACACTATGAGATAAACTGTAAAGGCTAGAACGGGGTAAAGTAGCTGATCAGACATTAATCTAAAGAAAATAGTTTTGGTCACATACGTGACGATATGATATGCTGTAGTAACTGTTCAATCCCTCAGGATGTCGCTATCGATGTGGGTGCCAGAAAGAACATCCAATCCGGAAGACTTAGCAGTTGCCAGTAAGTGATGCACACTCACATACAGTGTTAATGTTTTGTCTGGTTGTGTCGAGTACATCAAATTTGCCGTCTTGGTGGTGTAAAATTCACAAGAAGATCTGCTAGCTATTGATCTCTTTTTGAAAATCTCTACCTGTCCAACATACATGATCGGCCTTACAGTGGAAAGGAAGATCCGTCCGAGTGTGTAGCGACGAAGCCAGAGGGTTAATTCTGCACTGTTTTGTTAGCTAGGTGTTCAAAGTGGACACCATTTTATGATTGTCAATGTTTCCGACTTCGGGATAGTTTGATCAAAATCGTCTGAAAACACTGGCCTCCGCGTTGTGGATGGGTTTGCGACTGCTATAGAAGAGAGGACCAGACAGAGGGTCATCCTGCACGATGGATATGGCGGATGAAGGTAGCTACCTAGAGTAACTGACATTTACAGACCACTTTTGGCTTTGTAGAGGTAGCTTAGCTACCTTGCCATCGCCTGCTGGCTAAAAGTATTCCTTCGACTGACTGCCTTGCAGTAACATCAGTTAGCTTAAACAAACAACTATCAGTCGAGTGTATGAATAATCTATACGTAGCCACCAACTACTGTAGTGTTGCTAACATTTTAGATGGATAATGGCGCGGATAGCATTAGTACCGTTTACATGCTAACTAGCTATCTCAGCTATAGCTAGCTATGTAGCTAACGTTATCTAACTAGCCCCCTGTACTATGAATGAAACCTACTTAGGGCCACATGGCATCTGTTGCCATTTATCTGTCTTGGTAGTGTGTATGGCTTATTAGCTCTCTGGCTAGGTACAGTATTGTTTTGTAAAACTGGAAATGTTTGGAACAGTCAGTTCGATAACCACACTGGTGACTACCATACATGTAAATAATGTGTGTGTGGGAAGTCTTCTCGGTCAATCTCTCTGGATTTAGCTAATCTGTTCTTGTCTTGTCCATGTTTAGCCGATATATGTCGCGTGTGTCGTTCGGAAGGGACCGCGGACAAGCCCCTATACCACCCCTGCGTCTGCACCGGCAGCATCAAGTTCATCCATCAGGAATGGTGAGTGTCTCTCCGCCTCAGTCACTTATAACTCTAGCAGAGTATCGGCGTACAAAGTGGATGAGGACTACGTAATGTATACACTACCGTTCAAAAGTTTCGGGTCACTTAGAAATGTCCTTGTTTTCCATGAAAACATACATGAAATTAGTTTGAAAAGGAAATCTAGCTAAATTAATATGAAGTAGTGTAATTGACAAGGTTAGAAAAAAGTATCCTTTATTTTTAATTGTTAATATTATTTTCATTGAAATAATAATTGTCCTTCAAACTTTGCCTTTGTCAAAGTATCCTCCATTTTCAGCAATTACATCCTTGCAGACCGTTGGTATTCTAGTTGTCAGTTTGTTGAGGTAATCTGAAGAGATTTCACCCCAAGCTTCCTGAAGTACCTCCCACAAGTTGGATTGGCTTGATAGGCACTTCTAATGTACCATACGGTCAAGCTGGTCCCATAACAGCTCAATAGGGTTGAGATCCGGTGACTGTTCTGGCCACTCCATTATAGACAGAATACCAGCTGACTGCTTCTTTCATAAATACTTCTTGCATAGTTTGGAGCTGTGCTTTGGGTGATTGTCTTGTTGTAGCTGGAAATTGTCTCCAATCAAGCACAGTCCACAGGGTATGGCATGGTGTTTCAAAATGGAGTGGTAGCCTTCCTTCTTCAAGATCCCTGTTACCCTGTACAAATCTCCCACTTCACCACCACCGAAGCACCCCAGAGTGTCACATTGCCTCCACCATGCTGGACAGATACTGTCAAGCACTCCTCCAGCATCTTTTCATTTGGTCTGCATTTCATAAATGTTCTTTGTGATCCAAACACTACAGACTTAGACTTTTTTTCAGGCTTCCTCTGTCCAGTGTCTGTGTTCTTTTGCCCGTCTTTTCTTTTTGTTGGCCAACCTAAGATATTCCTTTTTCTTTGCCTCTTAGTCTCCTCTTCACTGCTGCTGTTGACACTGGTGTTTTGTGGGTACTATTTAATAAATCTGCCAGTTGAGGACCTGTGAGATGTCTGTTTCTCAAACTAGACACTAATGTATTTGTCCTCTTGCTCAGTTGTGCCCTGGGGCCTTCCACTTCTCTTTCTATGGCCATTTTGAGCTTGTAATCAAACCCACAATTGCTGATGCTTCTGATACTCAACTAGTCTAAAGAAGTCTGCCAATTCTATTGCTTCTTTAATGAGCACAACAGTTTTCAGCTGAGCTAACATAATGGCAAAAGGGTTTTCTAATGACCAATTAAGCTTTTAAAATGATAAACATGGATTAGAAAACATAACGTGCTATTGGAACACAGGAGTGATGGTTGCTGATAATGTGCCTCTGTACACCTATGTAGATATTCCATTAAAAAAATCTGCCATTTCCTGCCACAATATTCGTTTAAAACATTAACAACATCTACACTGTATTTCTGATCGATTTAATATTTGAATGAACAACAGTTTCTTTTCTTTCAAAAACAAGGACATTTCTAAGTGACCTTTGAGCGGCAGTGTATGTATGAACAACCATTAATTCAGCGCCCAAATAATAATGCTATATTTCCATTCCCATTCTGATGAATTAATGAGCAGCTCCAGTTTGGCTGGGTGTAGTGACTGTCGCCATTACAATGCTGGCAGTTGAATTTGGATCTGGATATTGTTTTATAAGTGCAGTTAAATATAAGTCAATGTACAAGCCTTGTACTTACAGTCAGGCTGTACCCCTGACGCCATTTATAGCCATGCTTTTCCAGAGCCATTGAGTCAGTAGAATGTAATGTTGTTATAGGGACACAGCACAGATAATAGCTTCTTCCCCAGTCTCTCCTGAGGCAATGGATTTGGCCCGTATTCAAGGGACCACCCCACTTTCCGGTATGTTTCTGCCATCCGAGCTGTTTTCTCTGCAGCGTCGATCTCGCAAAGGCAAAACAATTACACAGGAACACAAACACACGGGGGGGCGGTGTCAGTGGCGCAGGCAAGACATTTAGGCCCACCCTCGCTTTTCGGGGGTGACAGTCAACGCTTTCTGAAACGGCCTGTTTTTGTTATTGCTGTGAAAACCGGTGGGACTGAGTCAGAAGTTGCTGACATGCCACTTATTGGCTTTCAGGCCCAAGTGATGGCAGTAACCAGATCACCACTGAAGGACTGTAATGTAGTTAACAGCTCCTTTTTAGCACTTTGGAGAGCTGCTGAGACGCCCGGCTGCGACGCGGTCTGCGACCAGGGCTACGTGATGCAGTGTAATCAACATAATCCCTCTCCGGGCATAATGTTTCAGATCTGGAGACGCGCCCTATGGGTCAAACGTCTTAGTCACTGGGCCGGTTCAAGGCCACATGCATAATAGCCCAGGCCTCGCTACTGGCACGCAGCACAGATGTATTTAGTTGTTAACCTGTAGGCCTTAGTGAGCAGTAATAACCCTTTCTTTGAGCTGTAATTAAGGAGCCGTAGTGTGCACTAGTTGTCATGGTGTGTATGTGTTAACAGAGTTAGTCTTACAATGACAGTCCGAAGGCAGAATAAATGGGCCTACTTGAAAGGCGCTTTTTTCAGGGCTGCTGTTCCAACGCGTTATGTGCTAATGTCCTGACATCTTGCCTTTCGTGTTGCCATTTACAGTCTGGTGCAGTGGCTGAAGCACAGCAGGAAGGAGTACTGTGAATTATGCAAGCACAGGTTTGCATTCACACCAAGTAAGTACCTGCTTTTGGCGTTGCCCAGTGTCGGTCCGTAGTTGTGCATGAGGCTAGGGGTTGACGGTATTCTGGAGTGCTCTGTCATTGAAAATGCTTGTGGGGAAGAAAAATCTGTTCTACTCAAAGGGGTTCTTCGACAGGATGTCCTACGTTGCCAGCCAAATAGCCCCTTTTAGGAGTGAGTGTAATTTATTGTGAGGTAAAAAAAAAAGAATCCTGCATTCACAGCTACTTGAGTGAACTTGAAGCATTGAACAGGAATAAGTGTCATAACCCCCCTCTCTGTTCCTGTGCTGTGCTCTAGTCTATTCCCCAGACATGCCTTCCCGCCTGCCTATCCAGGACATCTGTGCGGGCCTGCTGACCAGTGTGGGGACAGCCATACGATACTGGTTCCACTACACACTGGTGGCCTTCGCATGGCTGGGGGTGGTCCCCCTCACAGCATGTGAGTAGAGTGACACGCGCACACACACCGTTATGTCAGCATTGCTCCTAAGATACATTATCATTCACGTAGGAATATGAACAACAAAGTATTAGAAGTGGACCACAGTTAAAACCTTGTCATGCTGTTTATATAGAAGGAGACGATAGTTATACAACCTTGTTATCCTGTCTATATAGGAGACGGTAGTTCTAGAACCTTGTTATCCTGTCTATATAGGAGACGGTAGTTCTAGAACCTTGTTATCCTGTCTATATAGGAGACTGTAGTTCTAGAACCTTTTTATCCTGTCTATATAGGAGACGGTAGTTCTAGAACCTTGTTATCCTGTCTATATAGGAGACGGTAGTTCTAGAACCTTGTTATCCTGTTTATATGGAAGTGGGCCAAGGGAAACTTTACTTCTAATCAAGGACAGGGTTCCTTTATGTATCCCTCTAGTGTTTCCTCCTATAGCTTCTCTCCCTCTCTCTCCCCCTCTCAGGTCGAATCTACAAGTGTCTGTTTACTGGCTCTGTGAGCTCCCTCTTGACGCTGCCATTGGACATGCTCTCTACGTGAGTTCATACGTAGTTGTTCCTTCTGACACATTAAACATGAACCAATCTGTGTTCTATTGTCAGTGTTATGAACTAGGCACATTGATTTTATCATCTGTATTAGGATTGGAATTATATCTAAAATAAATCACATGTTCAGTTAAAGACCAACATGCTGGGTTGGTTGCTTCATCGGGCCTATTAGTTTAACATGTATTTGACCAAAGTACTTCACTGACACACTGGCTTTAGTAACAACTAGTTAACCACTGTGCTAGTCTGTTATATTGCATCAACTAGTTAACCACTGCTAGTCTGTTATATTGCATCAAGTAGTTAACCACTATGCTGGTCTGTTATATTGCATCAACTAGTTAACCCCATAAGCAGGCCCCTGTGTAGTCACCCCACCGTCCCACCTCAGAACCCCTCAACTTCTCTCTCTGTTATCACTTCAAGTGTTGTTTTTTTTACGCTGTCACCTAAAGCCTAGTTTTCCGTGCACCTGCAACCAGACACCTCAGACGTGGGCGGGGGGGGGGGGGGGTTGTTTTAGAGAGCTCATTCTTGTCCCACCCTGCAGAGAGAACCTGCTGGCTGACTGTCTGCAGGGCTGTTTCGTGGTGACCTGCACGCTGTGTGCCTTCATCAGCCTGGTCTGGCTCCGGGAACAGATTGTCCATGGTGGCGCCCCCTTGTGGCTGGAGCACCAACAGCAGCCCCAGGCCAATGCAGCCGGTCAACAGCCCAATGAGGTAACACACACTGCCTGTTGGGGGAGGGCAACACACACACACACACACTCCCATTTTTGCCAGCACCTAAACTAGTGACATCGCAGACACACAGTTCTTAACTGTTGCTACCAGAATTATTTTTACTCAGTGTTAGTATTACCATAACACAATTTAAATAGGTTCACTCTCACATAAGACTGGATGATTTGGATAAAATATTGAATTGTGATTTCTTTTACAAATATTGCAATTAGTTATGATTTGCAATTTTCAACATGGGTATAAACAGCGTCGATAATCTCACAAATAGAGATCATAGCCTACATATTGTGCTATCAAACTGAATAAAAATCGAGTTAAAGTACAGTGTTTTTTTTATTTTACACTTATTACAAATTTGAAGGTGCAGCCTGAGTCAAAACATTTAACTATTCATTTAATGCAATGGCGTTTGCCATGTTTGTGCCATTGCCACAGCTAGTTAGGCAACATTTCTCAACCCTTGAGGTATATTTCCTCTCATTTTAAGTTTGTTTGTAGGCACCGAAATTGAAGCCAAAACTTCTCATAACCATGCTGTTGTGTATGTGGAACATTATCTTGGTGCCACTCGCTAACTGGAAGCAGATGTCTGGGCTAGCAGTTGCAGTGTTAACTCAAACTAACATTGAAAAACCATCAAGTATTTAAACAAAATTAGTCCAGGTATTTAAGTAATCTACAAAAATACCTACAGCACCCGCAAAAGAAACTATTACGGATATATGATGCATGTCCGTTGCCTCGCGTTAAGCGTATCTCATTCACCTTTTTTTGGAGCTGAAAATCACGTAAGTTGGCGATTTGGATAATTGCATCCCTATTGGATAACTAGTCGTGCATTTAATACACCTGTTAGTTACGAAACTGCCACTCCACACAGTTCATACTTTATGTTTAACTTTATAGTTCACACCATTTTATATATTTTGCCAGCCAAGAAGTGTTAAAGAGGAGGGGTTTCCACTATTCTCTCTTCTTTTCACTTGAAAAAAAAGTGATAGTTATTGTATCAGTGTCATTCACAAATGAAAGAAAAACTAACATTGTTGTGTAATGAAACTAAATGGCACAAAACAAATTCGCCCCTAATTCCTATGACTATTCACAGTAGTAAGTTCGTTGATACTAGTAAGCCTATTACTGGCTAATTAAGCTGTTAAAACGGCCAGTGGCAAAAGCAACACAGTTCTTAGATGCTATTATGTAGTGGAAATAAACGTAACAAGAAACGTTTAACACAATCCACTTTAACACACGTGTGTAATGGTGTCTAGCGAAATATTCAGATTTGCGTCATGTTAATGTGTTACTAAATGATCTCTTCTAATCGCCTTTTCTGGTATTTACGGTTCTGCTCTTATAGCACTGCTGTGACCACTACTGGACAAATAGGCATAACGTGGGGGTGTGTGTGTGTGTGTGTGTGTGTGTGTGTGTGTGTGTGTGTGTGTGTGTGTGTGTCTCTCGATATGACCAATGCTTCCTGACAGTAACACTTCCACCCATCCACAATCCTCCCTCAGGCTGCAGGACCGGGAGCGGCCGAAAACCCTGCTGCCGCACCCCCTGCCCCCGCTGATCCCCCAGCTCACAACGAGGCGCAGCCAGAGGCCCCGGACGGCCCCCCAGAGCAGGGGGAGGAGCCGGAACTAGACAACGAGGAAGAGGAAGGGCCGGCGGCTGAAGATGCAGAGGCCAACAATGGAGCTCAAGGTAGAAGAGGCTGATCTGTCACGCAAACCCCACTGACTAGTCACTTACAGCAACTCTAACTTATATGCTTTCTGTGTCTCTCTGTCTGTCTCTCTGTCGATCTCTCTCTGTTTTTGTAGATGATATGAACTGGAATGCTTTAGAATGGGACAGAGCAGCAGAGGAGCTTACTTGGGAGAGGGTAAGACTGGTTATATTTAGTTTCCAAGGCATCTTGGAAATAAACTCACTGACACAGCTTCGTCTATGACTGTCAACTCATAATGTTTTGCTCAACCCTCAGATGCTCGGACTTGATGGCTCCCTGGTGTTCTTAGTAAGTTTCTATTCACACCCCTAGTATGGGCTATTATTTACACTGAGGATGGAACCGCATGTATGAGTCTTCCACAAAGGGCGGAGTTTGTGACATCAGGGTTAGGATTCCATAGAAGGACCCTTGTGAAGGAATTGGAAAGGTGTATAATTTGTGGTTGCAATGGTTGTAGAACACAGACAACTTTCCGTTTGGGTTGATTAGAAATTACTTTTAGAAGGTCTGCAGCACTAAAGGGGAGTAAATTACTAGCCTACAATAGACTCTGTGCACCAGCGTAGTGACAAACTTCCGCTTTTGTCTAGAAGTCGGCATTGCAGTTTCCGGTTTACTTACTAATACTCATCCGCATTAGTAAACACCTAAACTCACAACAAGATGAGTGATGCTGTTGTACGGGAAAAAAAGAAATATAATGTACGTGACTCATTTAAGTGTCAAGGTACAAGTGGGGCATCATTTTAATCAGGAGAATGTCCTCTTTTTAATAAAATATGGCTTGTGCCATTCACATCAAATGCTAAACTAGAAATAGTCAGAAAAGGCGGTATTTTTTTAATATATATACTTCCACGTAACGCAGTTTTAAGCGCAATTAATACCATATAGGACCAGATGTTTACTTTCTATGCCAGTTGTTATTTTTCAGTTTCGTTGTGAAATGAGGTTACAGTAATAAAATAAAAGAGGAGACTTGTTTTGGTGCTTTTTTGAGGCTATGGAATTTTAAGCTTAATTCAGGTTAGAAGAGGCTGAATGAAGGTTAGTTTCAATTGTTCCGCTTGCTTGTTGGAGCAGGGGACCAGGCATCAACAATTCGATGGACATCACTAATGCTTATTTTAGGCAGGTCTTGGAGACATCTACTAAAAACTGACATTTTGGGCAACGTGGGTAATCGCCTTAAGTAAACCGGAAAATGATATGCCGACATCTGGCTAAAGCGGAAGTTCGTCCATACGCTTGTGCACAGAGCCTATTAGACACTGCAAAAGTGTGATGAGCTTTTAGACAAACCAGGTTTTTGGCGAGGGGCCTCACGTTCTTTTCAATAATTGACCTGGTACAATATGTAATTCATGGCTCGATGGTACGTTTGCCAGGCCCTGTGAGGCAGCAAAGCAGCCCCAGACCATAATGCCACCGCCTCCATGCTTTACAGTTGGTATGAGGTTCTTTTGTTTAAAGGCCGTGTTTTCTTTCCTCTAAACATGTAGTCTGGCATTGCAGCAGTATCAAAAAAAATTTCTTAATATATTGTCATGGAAATATATAATAAATTATACAGAGATACTTGTGCTAATAGCCCATAGCAGTGCTAGTATAGGCTATATTAGCACTACAGGTACTGCAATATTTCTTTGTTTCTTGTCTTTCAGGAGCATGTGTTCTGGGTTGTTTCACTGAACACTCTCTTCATCCTGGTCTTCGGTGAGTACACTGATGAACACTAGGTCCTCCTAATGTGGTACCATTCTAAAACTATCCCAGTATGACTAGGGCAAAAACCAAGGAGGTTTGATGCATTTTGTTATTCTTTCCAGCGTTCTGTCCATATCACATTGGTCACTTCTCCGTCGTGGGACTTGGCTTTGAGGAATATGTAAGAAACATTCTCTATTATTGACTGGGTTGTTCGAACCCTGAATGCTGATTGGCTGACAGCCGGGGTATATCAGACCATATACCATGAGTGTGCCAAATTACACATTTTAACTGTCCTCTGTTGCATTGGTTTGTGATGGAAAGCGGTTTATAATAGCAGCACCTTTTTTGGTGTTCAGGGTTTAGTGCCAATCCACCAAGGCTAATGGCGTGTATCTCTGCACGATGTGTTGTGCCTGACAACAGTCCATAGTCATGGTATATTGGCCATATACTGCACCCCCTCGTGCTTCATAGCTTAAATACACTGCTCTGTTTTAAAATTACAGAGCAGTGTATTTGTTAAAATAAATTTTATGTACGAAGACAGGCATTACTTTCTACATTCAACAGAGTCGGCTGTGCAAACAAAGTGAATGCGTTTGTCTTGCCCTCCAGGTTCAAGCCTCTCACTTTGAAGGCCTGATCACCACCATTGTGGGGTACATCCTTCTGGCCATGACGCTCATCCTGTGTCACGTATCCTTACCACCCACTGCCCGGGTTCACTTGCTTTGAATGTCTGTTTCCCTGGAGTCTGTTTGTCCTTAACCAGTTTCTTTCAGGGATTGGCTGCTCTAGTCAGGTTCCAGAGGTCCCGTCGGCTACTGGGTGTCTGCTACATTGTCGTCAAGGTAGCGAGTTGGTTTCTAATCCAAATGTGTGTTTTTTATTTTTATTATTAATGCGAAACGCTCACTTACCTTTATGCATTAAGGGTTAGGTTTAGGAGTTTGTATTAGGTTAGGTTAAGTGTAGGTATATAGGTCAGGTTTGGGGATTTGGGATACACATTTTACTGTAGTAAATGTTCGGCCTTCACTTGGATAGTAAAACCATTTTGTGTTTGTGTGGGTTCCAGGTGTCTCTGCTGGTCGTCGTGGAGATAGGAGTTTTCCCTCTCATCTGTGGCTGGTGGCTTGACATCTGCTCCTTAGTATGTTCAGAAACACCTCCTCCTCTGCATCTCTCCCCCTCTGCTTCTAACCCTGCTTCATCTTTCCTTCCTTCTTACACATTTCCTCCATCTGTTCTGCAGGAGATGTTCGATGCATCCCTGAAGGACAGGGAGCTGAGTTTTAAGTCTGCTCCGGGCACAACCATGTTCCTCCACTGGCTGGTGGGGATGGTCTACGTCTTCTACTTCGCCTCCTTCATCCTCCTACTGAGAGAGGTAGGGCGCAGGGCGCACACTTGGGTCTGCGTTCCAAATGGAACCCTATTCCCTTACACAGTGCTGTTTTGACCAGAGTTCAGACCCGGGTCCAATGGGCCCCTGTTTTGCGGTACCCTTTAGACTATATACAGAATAGGGTGGCATTTGGGACTTGGAGCTACTCTCAAGCTCTATAGGAGGATTGTAGTATCCATTGGAGTGTGTCCACCGCTTGCGTTGCTGTAGCTGGGTTTTGATTGGTTCCTGCCGTGTGGGATCAGGTGCTGAGGCCCGGTGTCCTGTGGTTCCTGAGAAACCTGAACGACCCGGACTTCAACCCGGTCCAGGAGATGATCCACCTCCCCATCTACCGACACCTCCGCCGGTTCATCCTGTCCGTGGTACGGCACTCATTAATCCGCCTCTTGATTCGTCCGGGCGCGTCGTCATTGGCGGTGTGTCTCACGTCTCCTCCTCCTCCTCCCGCCAGGTGGTGTTTGGCTCCATTGTCCTCCTCATGCTGTGGCTCCCCATCAGGGTTATCAAGCTGGTCCTCCCGGCCTTCCTGCCCTACAATGTCATGCTGTACAGGTATGATGCGCCAGGACTCCAACACCCCTCCCCCTCCTCAGGGCAGTGCTGTCTGACCTCCCTCTCTCTCCCTGCAGCGACGCCCCGGTCAGTGAGCTGTCCCTGGAGCTGCTCCTGCTGCAGGTGGTTCTGCCAGCCCTGCTGGAACAGGGTCACACGCGCCAGTGGCTCAAAGGCCTGGTCCGGGCCTGGACCGTCAGCGCCGGGTACCTGCTGTGAGTCTGCACGCACGCACAAGCTTATTTGTATACATAGTTCATACATTTCAGTGTGCTTTATTTAGAAAAATAGAAATATAGTAATACAATAAAGAATAGAATAAAAAAATACTAGTATAAAAACAATAAACTACAATAAAACATCATAATGATAAAACATGGAATAAGAAAATAGAACTAGAATAAAAACAAAATATAAACAACTGGTAGATTTCATGAGGAAGCTATAAAAGCTGTACAACTAAACAGTGTGCTTATGTTTAAGGTGTGTGAAAAGAGAAGTGTCTTTAACCTGGATTTAAAAATGTATATGTTTGGGTCACATCTGAGATATTCTGGTAGTTTTTTCCAGTTGTGTGCAGCATAACTGCTAAACGCAGCTTCGTTGTGTTTAGTTTGGACTCTGGGCTCTACTAGCTGACAGTTCATGGATCTAAGAGCCCTGCTCAGTTTGTAACATATCAGAAATGAATTCAGGGCCTAAACCATTCAGTGATTTATAAACTAAAAGCACCACTTTTTAAAATCTATTCTATAACTGACTGGAAGCCAGTGCAAAGATTTAAGAACCAGAGTGATGTGCTCTGTTCTCTTGGTCCTGGTTAACATTCTATCAGGAATTTCTGGCAAGTACTGGCTGTGTGCTACATGTGACAACAATCTCCCGTATTCTTCATATGAATGGGCTATGGGGTAGGGTGGCATGACGGAAGACTTTTCTTACAAAGAAAAACATCCAAGCCCGGGCACAATTTTGCAAAAACAAACATCAAGTCCCCTAAAAACACGAGGGAAAATGTGTTATGATCTGATGAAACCAAGGCTGAACTTTTTGGCCATAATTCCAAAAGGTATGTTTGGCGCAAAAACAACACTGCACATCACCCAAAGAACACCATACCCACAGTGAAGCATGGTGGTGGCAGCATCATGCTTTGGGGCTGTTTTTCTTCAGCTGGAATCGGGGCCTTAGTCAGGGTGGAGGGAATTAGGAACAGTTCCAAATACCAGGCAATTTTGGCACAAAACTTTCAGGCGTCTGTTAGAAAGCTGAAGAAGAAGGTTCACCTTTCAGCACGACAACGACACAGCACACATCTAAATCCACAAAAGGATGGCTTCACCAGAAGAAGATTAACGTTTTGGAATGGCCCAGCCAAATCCCAGACCTGAATCCAATTGAACATCTGTGGGGTGATCTGAAGAGGGCTCTGCACAGGAAATGTCCTCACAATCTGACAGATCTGACTTTTGCAAAGAAGAGTGGGCAAATATTGCCACATCAAGATGTGCCATGCTAATAGACTCCTACCCAAAAAGACTGAGTGCTATAATGAAATCAAAAAGTGCTTCGACAAAGTATTAGTTTAAGTGTGTGCACACTTATGCAATGTTATAGGTCACATTAAAGGTGGAAGAAGTTCTGACATGATTTATCTTTGTCTCATTCTTTTACATCACAAGAATCTGCCATTTTATTAGGGGTGTGTAGACTTTTTATATCCACTGTATTTATGTGCTCTTTATTCTGTTGAGCTGCTGTCATACGGTTCCAGCATAGCTATGTTAGTTAATGTTGTTGTTTTAGCCAAGAGGTAGCATATAAAGATTGAACAGAAGCGGTCCGATCAGATTCATGATTACCAATAGTAACAAAGTTAAATAAGATCTGAACCGATTAAGGATTGTTGTGGAGAGTCCCACCCAATTTTCCAGCCTGTCTAGAAGTGTTCTATGATCTACAGTGTCAAATAACTGAACCAGAACTGTTATTTTAACTGAATCAGTATTCAGCTGTATATAATTAATAACTTTTATAAGAGCCATTTCAGTACTGTGGTGAGGTCGGAAGCCTGACCAACCCAATTTATCATGCCCTCCATCCCTTTCCCTGCTCCAGGGACCTCCATTCCTACCTGCTCGGAGAACAGGAGGACAACGAGGCCAACCAGCCTGTCAACAATAACAACAACCCGGCTCCTGGCCACCACAACAACAACAACGATAACCCCGCCCCTGCGGTGGGGGAGGGGCTTCATGCAGCCCATCAGGCCATACTGCAACAGGGCGGACCTGTAGGATTCCAGCCGTATCACCGACCACCACGCTTCCCTTTCAGGGTGACTGAAATACTACCCACTTAGCCCCTTAACGCTACCCCTTCAGGGTGACTGAAATACTACCCACTTAGTCCCTTAACGCTTCCACTTCAGGGTGACTGAAATACTACCCACTTAGCCCCTTAACGCTACCCCTTCAGGGTGACTGAAATACTACCCACTTAGCCCCTTAACGCTTCCCCTTCAGGGTGACTGAAATACTACCCTCTTAGTCCCTTAACGCTTCCCCTTCAGGGTGACTGAAATACTACCCACTTAGTCCCTTAACGCTTCCCCTTCAGGGTGACTGAAATACTACCCACTTAGTCCCTTAACGCTTCCCATTCAGGGTGACTGAAATACTACCCACTTAGCCCCTTACCGCTTCCCCTTCAGGGTGACTGAAATACTACCCACTTAGTCCCTTACCGCTTCCCCTTCAGGGTGACTGAAATACTACCCACTTAGTCCCTTAACGCTTCCCCTTCAGGGTGACTGAAATACTACCCACTTAGTCCCTTACCGCTTCCCCTTCAGGGTGACTGAAATACTACCCACTTAGTCCCTTACCGCTTCCCTTTCAGGGTGACTGAAATACTACCCACTTAGTCCCTTAACGCTTCCCCTTCAGGGTGACTGAAATACTACCCACTTAGTCCTTTAACGCTTCCCCTTCAGGGTGACTGAAATACTACCTACTTAGCCCCTACATGCCGGACTGGGGCGGGGCTGACCTTTCGACTTGAGGGCCACATCGGATTTTAGGATTCAAGGGAGGGCCACACATTAGCCAAAACCCAAGAGTGGCCTTGTGGCCAGATTCTCCCCCTGCGGGTCATTGTTTTCCTGCCCCTTAGGCCATATTAAAGCAGGGGAACTGTAGACCAGCTGTGTCTCTGTATACCATCCAACAGTGTGTGTTTCTCCGTCCTGTAGATTGTTCTGCTGATAGGCTTCATGTGTGTAACCCTGCTGGTGGCCAGCCTGATGTGTCTGACGTTACCGGGTGAGACGCAGTTATGGACACACACACACACACACACACCAGAGTTTGTGTTTTCTAAATGAAATAACATTTGGTTAAGTGATTAATCTCACTAAGGACTTGTTCTACACCTACACACAGTTCTAGTTTCATAAGTATTGTGTGTGTGTGTGTGTGTGTTAGTGTTTGCGGGGCGTTGGCTCATGTCGTTCTGGACGGGGAGCTCTAAGATCCATGAGCTGTACACGGCGGCGTGCGGCCTGTATGTGTGCTGGCTGTCCATCCGTGGCGCCACGGTTCTTCTGGCCTGGATGCCCCAGGGACGAACCGTCATCATGCTCAAAGCCCAGGAGTGGACGCTCATGGTAACACCTGCCGGAAACCCTGTGCCGACAATACACTCACACAGAGATACATCACGTAACGCGTGTTTGTGTGTGTGTAGATCCTGAAGACGCTGGTTGTGGCGCTGCTGGTTGCTGGCGTTATCCCTCTGCTGTTGGGCCTGCTGTTTGAGCTGGTCATCGTTGCCCCACTCCGCGTTCCCCTGGACCAGACGCCTCTCTTCTATCCCTGGCAGGTACGCTGGCGCTGTGGGCGTGGCTGTGTGCCGTGTTGTCGTGCAACGCACCATTTTAACCATGTTTTTTTTTTTTTTTTGGGTGGGTACTGGGTGGGTATGACGGGATCTGGGTGGGTATGACGGAATCTGGGAGGGTGATCTGGGTTTTGGGTCAGACGTATATGTAATGTAGTGGGTGGGTTTCTGGATGCTGTGTGTTAATCTTCCATGGTTTTTACATGGACCTCAGGAAGAATAGCAGCAATGGGGATCTGAATAAACAAATAACTGTGTGTATGTGTGTGTGTGTAGGACTGGGCTCTGGGGGTCCTTCATGCCAAAATCATCGCTGCCATCACCCTCATGGGACCCCAATGGTGGCTGAAGACTGTCATCGAGCAGGTGGGTGACAATTCAGTCAGGTTCTGCCTTGTGATCGAACCTGTGACAGGAGAGCCAATGAAAACTGCCTGTAAATTCAGCAATGCCGCATTCGTCTCTTTGGCGCTTGTGTAAGCTATACGGGACAAGCAATGACACGCACTCCCTCCCTCCCCAGGTGTACGCCAATGGCATCAGGAACATTGACCTGTACTTTATCATCCGTAAGCTGGCGGCCCCCGTCATCTCCGTGCTGCTGCTGTCCCTGTGTGTCCCCTACGTCATCGCAGCGGGGATCGTGCCCGCCATAGGTCAGTGACCGGGGGGGGGGCGGGACTCTGCCGTTTGATCGTGCCCGCCATAGGTCAGTGACCGGGGGGGGTGGGACTCTGCGGTTTGATCATGCCCGCCGTAGGTCTGTCACCGGGCAGTTGAGGAGGCCAGGACTTTGAGCATATTTTTGTCTTCAAAACGTTTATTAAACGTCTGCTTGTGTAACCATGTGCTCCTCGTGGGACGTGGGGTTTATAGAGATCCTGTTGAATTCGTGTGGTCACTCCTACTTCTGCGTTCAGGTGTGACTCCGGAGATGCAGATCTTGATGCAGCGAAGGATCTATCCGTTCCTCCTGATGGTCGTGTCCATCATCGGCATCCTGTCGTTCCAGATACGACAGTTCAAACGCCTCTACGAACACATCAAGAACGACAAGTAAAGATCCCCCTCTCCAGAGCCCTGTACACATTCTTATTTATTTCTCTGGGTTATCACTGTTTTAGAAATTACTGGACACGGTCACAGCGACTTGTTCAAGACCTGGCATTGTCTTGTCCAATTGGTCGAAAGGAAGAATTAACTTTTTAAAGATATATAACGGGGGCCTGTACTCTTCATGTTCATTAAGAGCTCCTAGTACAGGGACTGATTTCTAAACCCCAGTCTTCAGGAGCTGCTGGGTGTGCAGGTTTTTGTTGCAGCCCAGCATGACCACTGGTGATTCAACTATTCAAGGCCTTGATCAGCTGATTAGTTACACACACACACACACACACATCCTACCATAACCCTTTGCAAACTCACTCTAAGCTGTGACTGACATGTGACCTTTCTCCCCTGTTTCCCCTGGTCTCCCTGCAGGTACCTGGTTGGCCAGCGGCTTGTCAACTATGAGCGCAAGGCTAGGGCAGCTAGCTCTGTCCCGCCCCCAAATCCCATCCCAGAGTAGTCAAGTTTGTGTGAGAGGTCTGGACCTTTGTGAAACCACCCTTCTCCTGTGTTCTCCCACTCTGTCGTTCTCAGTCGTGTTCATGCCTTGTTTTTAAGTGCTGCCTGAGAATTGTACATGTGTAAATACTTTGGATGCAGACAAGGGTTGTCTGAAATTGGACAGACTTGGATTAATGCAAATTACCATTGTACATCTTTAAAAAGTGTATGTATATTAATTTATTAAATCAAACTGACAATTTGTCTCTTTGTGCCCTCTTGTCATTTTATAAAATGGGAGATGCAAAATATTCAGTACATAATTGTGGGCGGTGTGATTGCTTCATCCTTTGGGACCAGTGGAAAGTCCAGCTCGATTCCAAAGTCCTCCTTAAGTATGTCAGGAATATCTTCATCTGTGAGCTCCCTGACGGTTTTAGTCACATTCCCACTTTCCCCTGAGGGGAAATGAGAGGTGATCAGTCTGTGGCCCATGTACGTGAGCCTCCCATTGGGTTTCAGGATGGAGCAGAGGGACTTGCAGAAGAAGATGGAGCTTGGGGAGCTTTGATGGTAGTTGCACATCTCTGTGAAGTCCTCTCTGCTTTGTGGATTCAGAGTAAACTTGTATAATTCTGCCCAGATTCCAGTTTCACTTCTCTCTTCATCTTGCCATTCAAGAAAGTGCATCTTTCCCTCCTGTCTGATCCTGTACATTCTGTGACCCTGCTTTTGGAGTTCTGCCGTCTCTAAGGAAATGGGGAACTCGAATCCTGCCCCTCCAAATCCTACGTCACACAGCCACCGTTGCCCTCCTAGCGTCACCATGGAGATTAAGTGGTCGAACGGCGGGCCATACCGCCCGGTAATGGCGTTTTTCACCTGTCCTGATAGGATGGTGACGTCGAATCCCATTTCCGTCAGAAGCCAAGAGAATAACCCGTTGTTCTCGAAGCAGAAACCTCCGCGGTGGCGGACAACGATTTTGTGATACAGGTCTGGGAGCGCAAGTAGTACCCGTCCTTGGCTGTGAATTGTAAGGTTCTCAAACGGGACAGCCATCAGGTGACAACGGTGCACGCGTCGGAGCGTATCCAGGGTCGGCGTTTGTCTAGTCGGAACCGCATTACAACCAATTCGCAACAAATACTTTTGAGGATCCATTTCAATTCGAGGGCAAAAAGTAAGATAACAAAATATTCACAATTGTTCAGCTTTATATAAAAAAAAATATCGTTTTTTTTAAAATCTCAAAATAGAAATGTTTCTTTCCTATGATCAGACCACCTTCTGTGTGTGGTGGAAGTTCCTTTCGCTTTTCATTTAGGCCAGTTTTGTTGCCAAGGTCCCGCCTTCCTCCTGTCCATCCCAACCTTCACAACATTCTCTAATATATAAACTATCCAGGTTCTCCCCCAACCAGACCTTTGTCTTTAATAACTCAATGGAGTCTTATCGAGCACACTCCAGTTACATATATTCTAGTATAATCACATGTAGTCTATTTTACCCTGAATTAACACATTTCTCTAAACATGACGAGACACATTTAACCACCCATATGCTGGATGTGTGGTTTTGATGGGTGCTTAAATAATCATAGGTAATAAGGATTTCTTCATTGAGAAAAAAACCCCGATATTGCTGTTGTGATGGTCTGTGGGGATAACTGATATATATTCATTTTCCAATGATGATTCGGAGTATCTAGATTTATGGGGGCCAGTCGGTCAATGACTGATGTTGTAAGGTTTGTTTGTGCTGTTCATAGCTACAGCGTCAACAACATTTCTAGAATAAAAGCGCTGACGTGGCAGTTGTTCCCAAACTATAGAATGTTCTGGTGGCTAGGACTGCTGTGCTGGTCCAGAACCCCACATAGCTGGATCACACTTGACTGGACTACAGACCAGCGTAATCTAGTCCAGCGCAGTCTAAACAATTATAAAATCAGGATTTTTCTTAATATGCCTCAGATTTTTTGATACGTAAATATAGTGGAGAAGATATAGGCTCACAAGTAGCGTAGAGGAAGCAATTTGAGGCGTAGCTTTGCTGTTCAGCAGCGTCCTTGCACCCTGGGTTCTGAGCCAGGCCACTGCATACTGACTTTGGGCTGGGAGTCCCACAAAACAAGTGTAAATTGGTGTTGGGGAAGGGATTATCATGCATGGCTGCATAGTTAGAGTTTAAGTATGTGCATGGATGTCACTCATGCCAATAATTCAGATATAATTGCTTGTAGTCTGTTCAGCAAGAGACTTAGAAGTTAATTTGTACAGTTCTATAGATTCATAGGGAGTGTTAAAGGAATGAATAATTTAACTCATCCAAAGTGGAAACTAGTGAAAACATGCGAAGTTACTCACAGCATCCAGGTTGAAAACGTTCACACTACTCTCCAGTCACTTACATCACATCACACAATTGACAATTAGCAACACAGTTTTACCCCGAGATCTTGACAATTAGCAACAAATAGTTTTACCCCGAGATCTTTTCCTGGTTGTTTTATGAGTCTATGTCGTGCTGTACAGGACAGCATTTTAGGGTGGGACACTAGCGCACCCTACCAAATACGAAACAAACTGCACCCGGGAGTGTCCTCGCCGAAACGTCATGCAAATACTTCCTTCTGTAGTCATGACTAGAACTAATACAGCTTTTGTGAACTGGAAGTCAAAAGTTGATTTGTTTGGCACTTTAGATACCACAAACATTAACCTAATTATCATAACATGCCACTTTATCATTACCTGCAGTGTAGATTGTCCAAACCTACCAAGAAAAGTACCACTTGACAGAACTGGTATCCGTTTTTGTCAAAACCCGGTTTGGTGGGAGAGTAAAAAGATGGCGCCCACTCATATACTGAGATGCTGTCAACGGGGCTTAGCTTGGATACCTGTGATTTTTATCGCCCTAGTCGTATGTTGGTCTTATTATGCTTACGTCGTTGAGCTATGCATTTGTAAGTATCTAAAAATGCTTTTTATTGCGAGTGTCGTTCGGCTTTGGGACACATACCTAGCCAGCTTTACTACAGTCCACAGGAAGTCAATGGAGCAATTAGCTAGCTATAGTAACTAGGTAACAAAGGGTTGGCTTTATTTCGTATACCTATCATTACCTGGTACTGCAGCGTTTCTCGAATTGACTCGACATAACCACGAGTCTCCAGGTTTTCGATAACTAACTATTTAGTTGGATCCTGCCCAGTAAGCGCTTTAACTAGCTTAATAAATTGTAGCAATCCTGGCTTCGTGCACTTAGGTATTCATGTCATTACTCAGGTATTAGCATAACGCTAGCCTACCAATTTGTGGTATCAGTTTTTTTAGACAGTTGTTTTTAAGGGTTTCCTACTAACAAAAATACAGCTAGCTATTAAAGTAATCAATGAAGGGACTGAAGGTAAGATGTTTTTCTATTTGTTTTAAGTGGGCGTGTCTTAAGGGCGTGGTTTGCAGATTTTAGGCATTATTTTCTGATTTCTTACTGATTCTGCAGTCCGAAACCAAAATCTGAGAAATTTGTAAAACATATATATTTTTTTACACATTTCTGAAATGTGTGAAACATATTTACTTGTTTAATTGATGCTTTGACAGTTGTTACTCTAATATATATGAAGGAAGCATGGTTTTGAAAGAATTAGCCACTGATTTAACAATGTTCACAGGGATGTGCTTGTGCTTTATCCAACAACCACAAAAAAGAAATACAAACCCTAACATTATTTTATCGCCTCCCTTCCTTTCTACAGACACCATCCCCAGCATAGGAGAAAAGAGTAAGTAGTGTCTGTTGGATGGGATTGATTGTCTATTTGGTGAATGAAAGAAATACACCATATTAACTCTGGCTAGACAGGGCTTAGATTGGACCCACACACACACACACAAACACACCATTCTGCTTTTCTCACAATTTTATTCTTAATGCTCAAATCCGTTTAATAAAAAATAAAGCGATTTGTAATACTCTCTGTTCCAACGCGGTTTAAGTGGCCACCTCCGCGTTGTCTGCGTACAGACAGTGAGGTCCGAACTGAGATGCTTTAGACTTCAGGTTAATGTAACTCGCGCCAAACAACGTAAATGTCATGGCAACGCGTGTGGCAAATATGCTTTGGGAGAAAGCTAGTGAACATGTTCATTGTCCACAAGCAAGATTACCGTAAATTTAAGTTATTGCTTGTATATGTATTTCACACTTTATTGAAATACGTAAGTATGATACTAACTTAAATAATTACATCCTAGTCCTGTGATTATAAATCATTCTGAATAGTTACTTCGTTACGTCACAGTTTTTGACTGTCTCGTTGTCATGGTTATGAGTCTCCAGGAGCGGTCGTTGTGGACAGGTGAAGGAGTCGGACAGCAAGGCGCATAATCAGTGACGGAAAAACACTTTGGACCAAATTAATCGGATATGACAGTTCAGATATTAGTCACATACCCTTATATCCGAATTGGTAGTATATATTGTTTTTTATGTGCCTTGACATACGATTCCATTATGTTCTTACCTGTTGGTATCAGATGGGTTAAAAATCGGATATGACTCACTTCACTCGGACTTAAAGACTTGCATTTGCTCAGTATGGTTTTGCTCAGTATGGGGTCCACTTAGAAAACAATTCTGAAATAGGACTAGGGCTGTAACCAATGTTCCCTCAAATGTTTTTGACTACTGAGCAAAATGTCGGATGTTGTAAGGAAGAACTAGAACATTTTGTAAATTATGTGCAATTTCTGGCAGGCTTACAAGGAACACTACACTTCCTTTGGACATTGTTTATTTCATTTCCGCCACCAATGACTGTAACGAAAGACCTTTAAGTTCTTAATTTATATTTTAACGTTGTTAATGTGGTTCTGCTTTTTATGAAAATTCCCTTGCAATTGAATGCTTTCGTTTAGGTCATCATTGAATCATTTAAAATGAGTAAACAAACAACGAGACTGTCCCAACTGTAACTTATAGTTTTAGACAGGAGTCGCGGTTATTCAAGCATCAGTTGCCATACCAACACAAACAATAGAGAAAATCCTGTAACATCTCCTAGAAAGGAGTTTTGATTTCTGTAGCTTACAGTGACCTTTATTTTGCTCTTAAATTTCAGTCATTCAGCAGAAGCTCTTATCTGTCTAGTGGCATTCAGTACAGGCCTTCATTCCATGAGACTTTGGAAAGCTGCTTTTTTTTTTTTCTTTCATTTGGGCCATGACACCAAAACTAAAATGGAGCTGTCTGAACAGCGGACTATAACACACTGGACGTTATTAGGCTCAGCCCTTCTATCAATGAAATCTGACTACATTTATGAATGTGAGGACTGTGCTACTGCTTTGTGAAAGCCTGATGTGACGGTATGTCTGACAGTCTCCCGATATCTGTTGCAGTCATCTACATGATGTCCTTCCACCTGTCCTTCGTTATGTTTGTGTGGTCCTACTGGAAGACCATCTTCACTAGGCCCGCCAAGCCCTCCAAAGAGGTAACCGGTCTTTTAACACAAATAACCCAGAGTATCTACAGTGAACTCACAGCTCCATACCACTGGTGTTGCCAGGGGAAACTTCATTCTAATACAGGTGGAGGGGCCAGTTGCAAATAGATTGACAACAATTGGAAGCAATATACCTGTTTCTGCTTTCTTTCTATCTCTTTCTGCCCTCCGTCTCTTTCGGTCTCCTGTCAGTTCTGCCTGGCCAAAGCCGAGAAGGAGCAGTACGTGAGGGAGGAGAGACCAGAGACTCAGCAGGAGATCCTGTGGAGGGCCGCTACTAATCTACCCCTATACACCCGTACCGGTGCTGGAGGTATGTCTGTCCGTCTCCCAGGTGATTGATCCACACCGTCCTGAGTGTGTAGCTCACCAGACCTGTTGCTTTGTTGTTGTGTGCAGCCATCCGCTACTGTGACCGATGTCAGGTGATCAAACCAGACCGCTGCCACCACTGTTCTGCCTGCGACATGTAAGTCTATTTCCTGCTTACACCATCTTTCGCACTTCCTCCTCTTGACTCCGCCTCTTCCATGTAAGTCTGTTTTTCTGTTTACACTCCTGTCTCCACCCCTTCCTCATCTGACTCCGCCTCTCCTCTTCAATGTACTAGGTGTGTGTTGAAGATGGATCATCATTGCCCCTGGTATGTACTGCCTGCTCGCTGAACTTCACAGTAGATCAGACTGTTTTAATGTTCGGGTCATAACCCCATGTCTCTCTCTCTCAAGGGTGAACAACTGTGTGGGATTCTCCAACTACAAGTTCTTCATTCTGTTCCTGTGCTACTCTCTGATCTACTGTTTGTTCATCGCAGCCACCGTTCTTCAGTATTTTATAAAGTTCTGGACAGTAAGTATTGCTTTCTGGTCCTCTCCATCTGTCGCACAGACATTCATTGCAGACTGCATCTGTTCTGGTGTCGCGCGCGCCTTTGTGTGTGTGTGCGTGTGTGCGTGCGAGCGTGTGTGTGCGTGCGAGCGTGCGTGTGTGTGCGTGCGAGCGTGTGTGTGTGTGCGAGCGTGTGTGTGTGTGAGAGAATGGTCAAGGTGGCTGCTAATGTGTGTATGTTGCCACTAGTTCCACATCCTGCTGATTGAAGGTTCTACACGTTACATTTTAGCATAGTGTTTCATTGAAAATGTCCATAAAATCTCCAGTGATAGTGAATGGTGTTGTTCCACCGTGTGACTCACCGCTGGTGTCGTGATTGGCTGTGATGTTCATGTATTGATTTCCTGGCCGGCGTTGTTGGAACGCTTGCTAAAAACTCACGGAGCTCCTTTTAGCACTGTTCTTTCAGCTTTACTGCTCTTTTTCTTCGGCTTCCTTTCGCTTTCTTTCATTCCATTTCTTTTTTTATTATTTCCTGTCTTTCTGCTCTGTGTTCTCTTGTGTCCTCGGCTGGCCTCTCTCCCAGCTTTTCACATCGACATTTTGCCCTTACTCGGACATGGGGCCCGGCAGTGATAATGGCCCTCTGGCGTGGGGCCAAGAAAAACATGTCAGGCCAGAGGATCTCGTCAGTCTGTCACCTGAATGGGACATTAACTTCTCAGCCCATTTCACTTTCCAGTTCAACATTTACCTGCTCTCTGGCAGTCTACTAAAGAGTGAACACATCCTTGTAAATTACAACTTCTTGAGTGATAGGCTAAAACGTTACGCCGTCCAGCTTAATGAGGAGAGCTTATTCATTTACCTGCTGGACTCATTTTATTGTCCCTCTTAAACTCTGCTCTGACCACCCTCGTTCTCACTCTCTCACTATTGTATTAATCCAAGTAGTCAATGGGACAGTTTGAGCCTATTTAGACCACATCAATTGTTATGGGCACAATGTTGTCGGATTAACGTGAACATAAACTGTGAAAACAATGTTCTATTCACACTAGCAACGAGTTGCATAATATAAAAATATATTATGCAAATCTGGCATCATCAAGTCTCATTCATCTCAATAAAAATGTTGTAGTGCAAAAAGAAAAGGAGTACAACAGTAACATAGAGAGTTAAAAACAAACATGCCATCTCCTATATGTCAGACACGTCCCACCTTTTGTGGCGGGAAGCACCTCTCGTCCGTTCCACTTCACTGCCCTCCTGACTCTTTCTCACGTCACCTGACTCCTCTTGGACCTGTTAGTCGTTCTCCACCACCCCGCGTCTCCCTCTCCACCCACGTCTCCCTCTCCACCCCGCGTCTCTCTCCCTCTCCGCCCGTCTCTCTCCCTCTCCGCCCGTCTCTCTCCCTCTCCACCCTGCCCGTCTCTCTCCCTCTCCACCCATCTCTCTCCCTCTCCGCCCTGCCCGTCTCTCTCCCTCTCCACCCATCTCTCTCCCTCTCCGCCCTGTGTCTCCCACTCTGTCCTCACCTGGTGTCTAACGGTCTTGTCTCTGTTTGTGCTGAAGCTTTGCCGGAGGAAATCGGCAGAGCACTGCCCCAAGGTAACCCAGCCGACTATGCTGTTGCTGTGTGTGACGTACACCTGTGGAATATATAGTTACTTTGTGTGTGTGTGTGTGTGTTATTTGTGGATTTAAATAAAGTTGTTTTTATATGTAAGTGGTTACCAAGGCGCCCTGCGTTTGTCTCACCACCTTTCCCTCTACACGGTTTTTGACATGAAGTCTCTCTCCTTCTCTCCCCCCCCCCCTCTCTCCTCAGAATGAACTCCCAGACACTCACGCCAAATTCCATGTCTTGTTTCTGTTTTTTGTGGCGGCCATGTTCTGTATCAGCATTCTCTCCCTCTTCAGCTACCACCTGTGGCTCGTGGGAAAGAACAGGTCCACCATAGGTAACACACACACACACACACACTGTCCGTCTAAACCCACATGGTCTCTCACACACTCATTTACTTGCTCCTTCCCTTCCTTAGAGGCGTTCAGAGCTCCCGTGTTCAGGACAGGTTCTGATAAGAACGGTTTCTCTCTGGGCTTCCGGAAGAACATTGCCCAGGTGTTTGGAGACCAGAAGAAGTTGTGGCTGCTTCCCATCTTCACCAGGTTAGAGAGAGAGGGTTAAATAATTGTTCTCCTTCCCACCATTTCTATGTGTACAGTGCCTTTGGAAAGTATTCAGACCTCTTTACTTCATCCAAAATGTTTTTGCCTTGTAGACTTAATTTCCTATTTTTTTGGGTGAGGGGGGGCCATCAGTGTATACAATTTGGGTATATGGTGTGGAATACCACAGCTTTCATCCAGTTAGCATTCAGCTTGAATCACCCTGTGTTTTTATGTACTGGGACAGTCAGGGAGACGGACAGACCTTCCCAGCACGGCTAGTCAGCGTTGACCCAGAACAGCCCACGGTCAGCCTGCAGCCAGAGGCCAATAAAATGTAAGCAAACATCAGAGCAAACATCGTAGGTCATTCACTGTACTAACAAAAATGGCTCACATGGGAGAAGCCGAAATTCATTCAGTATAACATCATCAAAAGGTTTCCTGCTGTGCGTTATCAGAGGCTTGTAAATCAATGATTATGTTCCCAGTACTGGCGATGGACAAACCTGTCCGCTCACCGAGTCTCAGAACCATCTCCAGGTCAACGAGCAACAGGACAACCACGTGGCCAAACCCCAGGAATGTGACCCCATGCGGTCCGGTAAGTGTCCGGTCCGGACCCTGTCCCCCATTTAAAATGTTCTTCTGAAGAAGGTGGATGATTGTAGTTAATGCAACCGCCTCTGTGTTCCAGCTGAGACTGTCACGATCTCCATGGAGACAGAGTCATTGCGAGGTGAGTCAACCTGATCTCCCCGCACCGGACCGGGGCACGCTTTGAAGATTCAAATGTGTGTCACTCATGTGTCGCTTTCTGCTCCCTCACTCCTCAGGAGAAGAAACCAGCCATCTGATATGATGCCTTAAGTCATGCAACGATTTAGGTTTGTCACCATGGAAACAGCCTCCCAACCCATCCCTGTATCCATGGAAACGGCCCACTCAACATAACCACAGAAATGCGCTCCTTTCACTGATCGCCATGGAAACTGCCGCCTTGTCCTTCAATCGTTAGCGAGTTACACTCTCTCACACACACACACACACACACACACACACACACACGCATGCAGAAACAGAGGGACATGCACAGCCTGCTCTTAATGGACTGAAACCCCAGGTGTTTCACCAGGAGTGGTGGTGGATCTCCATATCACATGATGACGACAGTGATGATTATTATGGCAGAAACAGTAGCTGATATTCACACCGCTGAATAGTGACTGCCTATGCCAAAATCTGACTGATTGCCTGGGTGTTACTGGGACCGGAGCTAGAAGAATCTACTGGGAGAAAAGTGATTTTTTTCACTCAGTCTTTATTAAATGGAGCAAGATATGTATATCACCAGGACTGATAAAGGTGTATGGGAAACATATATTTTTTTGTTTATGCATAATATAGTGGAGTGTTTTGGTGGTACAATTAAAAGACATGAAGAGGGGTGCCAAAAAAAAACAACCTGGACTGAAACGAGATGGCCAAATGGATCGGGTTCTGGAGAAAACCGATGACGTGGAATGGATGGACTCCAAACGGTTCTGATAATGTCATAGCACAAGATGGCGCTTTTGCACTTATGTTATAATGTCCATTGTGTGTGTGCGTGTGCGTGCGTGTGTGTGCGTGCGTGCGCGTGTGTGCGCGTGTGGTGCTGGATTTAACAGGATCAGCTTTTCATGTTAGGTAATGGGTGTGGAACTGTGGACACCATTTACTTTAATGCACTCGAGAGAGTTAAGATTAATTCACAAGTTACTTGTTGACCCCGACGGTCTTTTCCTGAGGGTACATCATTGCCTCAAGCCTCAGCCTGTTGACTGACGATTGTTTAACGTTTCACCCGCAACCTTGAACATCACCTTTTGTGAGAGGCCAAGTCTCAAATGAAACCATGCCTCTCCATCTGGTGCACTTGTTTTGAACATGGCTAGGTCTAGTAGTTGAATTAGTGGGGATAGGGTGTGATTTAGGGTCAGCCTTAGGTCGCCGTTCTTTTGCCAAATATAAAGGGGCTGACCAATCGGCTGCTCTGTCTTCTGATCTGGGAGTGTTTACAACAAGCTGATTGGCTGATAGCCGTTCCAATGCTGTAATTGTGTTGGTAACCAGTTTTTAGTCGCAGTAAGACACCTCGGGGTTTGTGGAATATGGCCAATAAGCCCTGCGTCGTGTTGAAGAGCAGCTCTTAGGCGTGGTATATCGGCCATGTAGCACGCCCCCTCGTGCCTTGTTGCTTAATCGTAGACCATAGAATGGGAATGTCTGTCTAGCGTTCAAGTCATTCTGACGATATGCTCGATACCTCTACTCTCACATCGTTGATGAGTGACATGGAAACCAAATAAATCCTCTCGTCGTTGTGACTTGATGCTTTTAAGGTTGACCAGTGGGTGCCGTGTCCTCAATGCCGGGGGGGCCACCCTGCAGTACTTTCTCTGACCAGCAGATGGGGGCAACTCGACTGTCGAGCAACCCTTTTGTACAGTGCTCCTTCCCTCCAAAACGAGGTGCCTCCCAGTTTGGGTCTTGCGTGGACCAGTATGTATTATATGCGATGAGATTTCCTGTGGATTTTGACGGCCTCTGCGGTTGGGAAATGTAAGTGATGGGGCCTGGAAGAACTTACCAGCTGGGCAGGGATTCCATAAAATGGTTTCGGTTCCACTGAAACCCATTACAAAACCATTTTTTATTTTATCCCCTGTTGAAGGTCAAGGTTTTAAATGTGTTGATATTGAACGATAACCTCCCGTGCAGTGTGTCTGTGGTTGGCCCGTGTGTATCTGAGTATTGTTGCTTTTATTCTGAATGTATTAAACAGAGGTTGAAAGGACTTCACAGCGATTGTGGTGGGTTCTGTTCCACATACAATCCTCACCTCCAGATTATTATTTCATTGGTAAATGTGGAACAGTCGGATTTACACTCACCTAAAGGATTATTAGGAACACCATACTAATACTGTGTTTGACCCCCTTTCGCCTTCAGAACTGCCTTAATTCTACGTGGCATTGATTCAACAAGGTGTTGAAAGCATTCTTTAGATATGTTGGCCCATATTGATAGGATAGCATCTTGCAGTTGATGGAGATTTGTGGGAGGCACATCCAGGGCATGAAGCTACCGTTCCACCACATCCCAAAGATGCTCTATTGGGTTGAGATCTGGTGACTGTGGGGGCCATTTCAGTAAAGTGAACTCATTGTCATGTTCAAGAAATCAATTTGAAATGATTCGAGCTTTGTGACATGGTGCATTATCCTCCTGGAAGTAGCCATCAGAGGATGGGTACATGGTGGTCATAAAGGGATGGACATGGTCAGAAACAATGCTCAGGTAGGCCGTGGCATTTAAACGATGCCCAATTGGCACTAAGGGGCCTAAAGTGTGCCAAGAAAACATCCCCCACACCATTACACCACCACCATCAGCCTGCACAGTGGTAACAAGGCATGATGGATCCATGTTCTCATTCTGTTTACGCCAAATTCTGACTCTACCATCTGAATGTCTCAACAGAAATCGAGACTCATCAGACCAGGCAACATTCTTCCTGTCTTCAACTGTCCAATGTTGGTGAGCTTGTGCAAATTGTAGCCTCTTTTTCCTATTTGTAGTAGAAATTAGTGGTACCCAGTGTGGTGTTCTGCTGTTGGAGCCCATCCGCCTCAAGGTTGTGCGTGTTGTGGCTTCACAAATTGTAACAAGTGGTTATTTCAGTCAAAGTTGCTCTTCTATCAGCTTGAATCAGTCGGCCCATTCTCCTCTGACCTCTAGCATCAACAAGGCATTCTCGCCCACAGGACTGCCGCATACTGGATGTTTTTCCCTTTTCACACCATTCTTTGTAAACCCTAGAAATGGTTGTGCGTGACAATCCCAGTAACTGAGCAGATTTTGAAATACTCAGACCGGCCCGTCTGGCACCAACAACCATGCCACGCTCAAAATTGCTTAAATCACCTTTCTTTCCCATTCTGACATTCAGTTTGGAGTTCAGGAGATTGTCTTGACCAGGACCACACCCCTAAATGCATTGAAGCAACTGCCATGTGATTGGTTGATTAGATAATTGCATTAATGAGAAATTGAACAGGTGTTCCGAAAAATCCTTTAGGTGAGTGTATATAAGCAGTATGGCGCCGTCATATTGCTTATATCTGTTCTGCATTTCCATGTCTAGGCAATGGCCCCCAGTTGAGTGGCGAGGGGTCAAAATTGGAGTAGGTCTTTGTAATTGACCTTATGACCCAGACAAAATGTAATCGTTTGTTTAGCTCCTCCCCTTTATTGAGCCAATTAATTTTAGAGATTATGTCAATGAGTCGAATAACCTTGGTGGCTCTGGTACGAGTTGAAACTGAGCCTGGGTTCTGGAAACTCTAACTCTAGTTCTTCCCTGTGTTCCACACTTAGTGTTTTAGAAACGTAAATAGACTGAACAGTCCCATGCATTGTAATTCCTTGGGAAATTAAGTTGCATTTGTAATCACTGGTTGCTAACTTTGAAATATCAGCGGAAGTTAATGGCGGATTAGGTCTTGGTTCCCAAATTAATACAGCTCCAGATGTTGTGTGATGTTTTTTCAGGTCCATTATTTTCCCAATTTGCCATGTCACATTATCATTGGAAAGTAATCACCTGTGCAATGTTGTTAGATTCAATTGTATAATTTGTTTTACTCTTTAAAGCCCACTGGCATGTGATACATTTGTTTGTTGAAATATATTTTTTCAGACATTTAAGCATCAGTGGGGCAACAAAGTGATGAGAGTTTTTGCTGTGAGAGCAGTTGGTCACAGTTGAAACTACATGCAGACCGGAGGCTGCTGGATAAACCAGGTGAATACCCTGGGCCACTCCTACATACTGTACAATCCTGACCGTTATCCTATTATAACTGGATATCCTATTATAACTGGAGTAAATATGCTATTTTAACTGGAGTGAATATCCTATTATAACTATATTAATTGAATATTCTATTTACTATAGAGTGACTATCCAACATCCAATTAGAGGAAAATATAACTATTCAAATTTGCCTAGATAAACACTCTTACAAATATTCCTTGGAATATTTCCAAGGAGAAGATGAATGGTACGTCAATTTTATGCATGGAAAGGTATTTAAAAAATTTGACGTAGGCTATTTGTATTTTTTTCAACGTGGGTTTCATTTTAGGCCTCTTTCACGAAGGCCGGTGATTCTTATTCTATACACTTGCTGTTTATTATATAAGATTATTCGCCAAATGATGTAGTCTATACTGAAGGCTTGGTTTTGTTTTTTCTGCGAGGGAATATTTTCTCTGATTACGTATATTGTCTCTAGCTAACGGAGACAAATGTAAACCCATCCCACATTCGTAGGACATCTCCAGCTATGCATTTCACTGACATAGAGATTTAATTAAAAGTGTATCAATGCATATGAATCAAATTTATAGAAAATAACTGAGACAATTCAAATGTCTTTATTTCAGAGGAAATCCGTGTACTGGTAAAAAAAAAAAATACGAACATAATAATAAAACAGTCAAACGTGACGCCTCCGTTCCGTGTAAACAACAACAATGTTGCTGCCAAACTGCGATGTGTGATTTTATTTCACTGATACTTGGATATTCCTTGAACGTAACGTTGCGCTCGTCGCCTGCGGCTACTAATATACCTGGATTTCCGGGGGTGTTATGACGCATTTCACTGTTCATTCTCTTTACCTTCTTAAGCTGCCTTCCTTGGTGACCTTGCTGCGTTTATACACTGAGACGAAGAAATGTGTCCTCTGATAACTTGAGTGCAATTGTAATTTTTTTATTTTTTTTTGTACTGTTTTCATCTTTGGGAGAAAATGCTTCATTTGAAAGACATGGCCTTTAGTTGAGATTTTTAAGCATATTCGGTGTACATACCATTTTGCCAATGGTCATCAGCATCGAGCGCTGCTGCAAATGTGTTCTTGTAAATAGATGGAAGGTGGTGGTGTTAAAACAGCCATATTGTTTATTTAATTGCGACTTTTAATTTTACCTGAGAACTCCCTCAAACTATTCCACCATTATACCTGAAGCCATACTAGTAACTTCTGTCATAACGGAGGAAGATTGGGATCATTCTTATCTATCTTTATGGCGGATGATATAACTCACACCCGTGTCTTTTGCATGTACAGTGCAGATGTATTTCTACTCTGCTTGTTGCAAACTTGGATCTATTTATTTTTTTCCAATGTTTTCCAAAGTGTACTCTCTCTGTGTGTGTATATATAAAAACTGTATATTGATAATGTTTTAACAAAACGTCCACCTATTTTTCTTGTCAAATAATTGTTTTCCCCGTTCCTATTTTGTGAATTAAATATGCCTCTATAAACTATTAACCTGAAGAAAGAACAGTACGTTTTGTTTTTGTCAAACTTTCGGGCGGATTTAATTATCCGCTTCTTCTATTACAGTTGGAAAAAATATTTACATGGCAAAGGGATCATTTGTCTCGTATATATCGCTCTCGTACACCACACATAAAGTGAAGTGCACGTCCTTCTAGAGTTTTAGATCTAGACATTGGGTTAGACCGGACGAGTCAGTCTTCTTTCTATCATTCTCATTTTATTTTCAGGAATGCAATATATGTATAGACATTTATTGCTATAGTCTCACTCTCTCACTCAGATATATATATATCTCAGTGCATCTGATCTGATTATCCCGTTCATCGACACCTCCGTCCATTGCATTAAATTAACATCTGGAACTGTTCGTGGAGGAGTGTAAAGGAAGTGATGGAAGCATGACTGCTTTGGTGAAAGTAGGCTACTGTGAGTTTTTGCGTGTGCATGCGTGCGCTTGTGGTCCGTCGGGTGAATAGCCTCTATGCTGTTGATCTGAGTAAACACCCCTCAGGCGCACTAGAAACTCCACGAAGCAATCACTGCAACCACCCACTTTCCGTACGGGTGCGAATATTCTTTTGATTTTGATTAAACCCAGATTCTGCAATGCCTCTTGGCTACGTATTGCTTCACATCCTCTAGCCAATTTTGACTGGGCCAGGTAAGAGGTGGGGATCACGCTGTACTTGACAATACATCAGATCGGTTTGGAGGCAGCCAGATACACGCCCTGAGACGGTCCTGTCCAGACCAGACTGGGATACGCGAGTGCTCTGTTACATGTCAGTCTTTAGATGTGTTTCCACATGTAGCTCAGGGATATTGGATTTTGTAACAAAATAAACCCAAACACAGGATAAGAGAGATGTTTTTTTTGAAGGTTCAATCCAAGTAGCCTAGCTATGAAACACAAACCGCATTCATCTGAGCTTTAAAATGGGACCGGATCAGAAGCAGCCATTTAGAAAGAAAAGGGTAGTAGCTCAGGACATATGGGTTAATATCATCTGATAGGTACTTAAATGAGAGAATGCTGAGGGGAAAATGGTCTGCTATAGAAACTTATGAAAGGTTTAATTTATTCGGCGATCTTTCTCTCCGTGTCACATGTTATCAGTGCTGAATGTTGTCTTTGAGTTGAGGAAGACTCGGAGCTTAAGGCCATGTTATAAGTTAATAGAACAACGACCCTAATAGTCTTAGATTGTTTTTTTTTCAATAATTGGTAGATCTAAACTGCATTTGTAGCAGATAGTGGGAAGCATACGGCCTATGCTACAGATAGTTGGACAGTTTAGCCTATACTATACTAGGCCTCTGATTAATTATAGATGAGAATAGAATGAATGTCAACTACGCCGGTTTGAACCGTACAGCCTCTAATACTATTATACATGATTATGAAATAATATTATATACAATATATATTATGAGAAGTCCGGGCCAAGAGCACAGCCACATTATGATCAAGCAACTATTCTCTCTCCGTAGCAGCGGTGGGCATGTGATGGGGCACCTTGAGGATAAAGTCGGACTCGAGCTTCTCAGGAATGCCCCCCGCCCCTCCTCTTTCGCCAATCCACTTCCCTCTCTTTCGTTCTCTCATACCTACTGCCTGCGTCAAACTCCCACAAACACACAACTCAGTGATTACATGTTTTTTTTTTTTTTTTTTATTAATGTCTTTTTTTTTTTAACTCCAAAAGTGTTTACGTTTAGTTAGTGGAAATCGATGAATCATTTTAAAATATCTCTCGGCCTTCTTGTGGATACTTCGCATGTCTGCTCTGAGGAGAGGAATGCGTACGGTGGCAGGCTGGACTGGAAGCCAAAACTGTTTCCCCTGATGATCTGCACTGTGATTGCACAATCGGTCTAGTGATGGGGTCGATCGGCTACAACTAGTCCAGGCAAAACGACAACCTCCCAGAAAGACGGTGCGGGGCTGGGAGGAGCTCAACTAGGCAATTTCGACTTAACTGTGATTCATTGTCTTCTAGGCGAGCGCAGTGGCAAGAGTTTGATGTTTTTTTTCATTCCTTTTCTATCACTGACTGCTTAATACGTGGAATATATATATATATATATATATACATGTTCATTTTAGTCACGGTCTCCCTTTACTTGCTCCAGAACGTCTAACCGACTCAGAATGGACGAGAACCGAACCATCGACCCAAGCTGCATGGACCAACCTCCAGTGGCCATCGATATCATTCTCCGTGAGTTAAGCCAAGTGTCTATACTTTTCATAACATTTTACCATGACCGAAAACCTTCCAGTGTCTCTGGGCCAGGTGCCGTTATTTATTTTTCAACTGATGCTTTTAGTCCTACTTTTTTTGTCTGACCGCTTTATTGCACCTGTCACATCGGTTCAACATTGAAATTGCATTGCTAACTGGGCTATTGAACACGTCCAGGATAGGAAGGCATAATAGTTTGTTATCCATTTAATAGTCACTCACTTGCAAAATATGTACTGTACCTTTAATGTTCTATACATTTTACACTGCTTGGATGTAGTGCTTTCCCCCTGTTCCTATTGCCTTTTCGTCTCTAATCTTTATTTTACAGAGACGGTAGATCGGAATGAGAAGGCAATAAAACCATCCCTTTGTAGTTGGGAATTGAATTACTGCAGTGGAGCTAGTGTAGAACTATTTGTTGATGTTGTAGTTTTAATGGTGGTGTGACTGAATCTCTGAGCTATGATCTTACGCGAAGCAGTTCAGCTCGGTGGCTTTCTTGCCAATGGTAATTTCCCCTACAAGGACCTTTAATATCTTCGGAATTCTGACGTATTTTTCCCGACAATGGACGAAGGAAATGGCCTTTGTCACATTTCATTTGAAAGGTTACTCAATTAGGCGTTGACAACATTTGAAAATGTGTTTATTGTTAAAGCCCGACTGAGTATAGATTAAGACTGATGGCTGAAACTTTTTTCATCAAGTGTTTTGTAATGTTAAGAGCTGGAATCCCCCCCCCCCCCACACTTAGCTTTTTGTCAAACAGCTTTTCAAATGCAATTGGTCACTAGCATTGTTAAAGTAGCCAGCCCTGTTTTCTCCAGAATGTGACTTGCCTTGACCTAGGTTGAGCAAAGTAAAATAAAAAATAATTTGTTCACTGTCACAATCTAAGGTGTTACTGATATTTAGGTCACCAAATATCAGTTTACACTCAGAAAAATGACTGGGTTTCTGTATTTCTAGGTTTTGGACTTTAACCCCCAGAGACCTGGTGTCCACATATGTGGACATTTTTGGCTTCCTGCCCCAAAGATCAGGTCTCCGCTATGCAGAAGTAATTTGGAGCAAAAGTTGACTCAGTCATAATTGTTTGGGTTTTGTCCACAATGTTTCTGGACCTACACATTCCCACATTCACAACTTGCATATAGTTTTGTCCTGTGGAATATTGTGGATCTAACCGTTTTTCCTTATAATCTTGAAATGTCGATCACCATCTTATTACGTTTTACTGTCACAACAGCCAAAACACTTGCACCCCAACCAAGGTCCTTTAAAAGCTGGACATATAAATGATTGGACAACACAAAGATTTGCAGGTTACATGGTTTGGCCGGATGACCAGCTCTGGGATTAGTCATATTGTTATTTCATTTTTTAACCTTCCCCAGATCTGTGCCGCGACACAATTCTATCGCTGAGGACTACAAATATTTTCTTGGACTTTATGCCTGGTTTTTTCAGCTCTTACCTGCACATTGTGGGACCTTATATAGACAGGTGAGTGACTTACTATGTCACGGCCAGTCAATTGAATATGCCACAGGTGGGCTCTCATTACATTTTAGTGACATCTCAGTGACTATCAGAGATCACAGGATGCTCAGAATCTGAGCTCAAATTTGAGTACCACACCAAAGGGTGTGAATACTTAGAAACATGAGCTATTTCAGTTTTGCTTTTGCAATAAATTCAACTTTTGGGCTATCATGTCTAGATTGAAGGCAAATATGGTAATCAATTATAAATTGAGTCTATGACACAATGAAATGTGAAGAAATTGACAGACTCAAAATATTTGCAGAAGGCACTTTAGATGGCATAGTGATCTCACATGATGACCCACTGTTCAGTGGTTGTTTGTCCCACTTAAAATTCAGTGAATATTAGCAACCAGGAAGCTACACATGGATTTACTTTGCCCCTGTAGAACTCTGGGGTAGATGTTCCATAGTTAATGTAAACCTGGGACCCTCCATTTAGTACTATATGTTATGGAACATTAGCTGCCATGACATTAAACATTCATAAAAAAACATGTCAAAAATGTTATATGCATTTTAATGAGTGAAATAGGTATTCAACCCCTCTACAAAACATGACTTAGTACTTGGTTGCAAAACCCTTGTTGGCAATCACAGAGGTCAGATGTTTCTTGTAGTTGGCCACCAGGTTTGCACACATCTCAGGAGGGATTTTGTCCCACTCCTCTTTGCAGATCTACTCCAAGTCATTAAGGTTTCGAGGCTGATGTTTGGCAACTAGAACCTTCAACTCCCTCCACATATTTTCTATGGGATTAAGGTCTGGAAACTGGCTAGACCACTCCAGGACCTTAATTTGCTTCTTCTTGAGCCACTCCTTTGTTGCCTTGGCTGTGTGTTTTGGGTCATTGTCATGCTGGAATACCCATCCACAACCCATTTTCAATGCCCTGGCTGAGGGAAGGAGGTTCTCACCCAAGATTTGACGGTACATGGCCCCGTCTATCGTCCCTTTGATGCGGTGAAGTGGTCCTGTCCCCTTAGTAGAAAAACACCCCCAAAGCATAATGTTTCCACCTCCATGTTTTACGGTAGGGATGGTGTTCTTGGGGTCATAGGCAGCATTCCTTCTCCTCCAAACACAGCGAGCTGAGTTGATGCCAAAGAGCAACATTTTTGTGTCATCTGACCACAACACTTTCACCCAGTTCTCCTCTGAATCATTCAGATGTTCATTGGCAACTTCAGACTGGCCTGTACATGTGCTTTCTTGAGCAGGGGGACCTTGCGGGTGCTGCAGGATTTCAGTCCTTGACGGTGTAGTTTGTTACCAATTGTTTTCCTGGTGACTATGGTCCCAGTTACCTTGAGATCATTGACAAGATCCTCCCGTGTAGGTCTGGGCTGATTCCTTACCGTTCTCATGATCATTGCAACTCCACGAGGTGAGAACTTGCGTGGAGCCCCAGACCGAGGGAGATTGACAGTTCTTTTGTGTTTCTTCCATTTGCGAATCATCGCACCAACTGTTGTTACCTCACCAAACTGCTTGGCGATGGTCTTGTAGCCCATTCCAGCCTTGTGTAGGTCCACAATCTTGGCTCTTTGGAATCTGATTTATTGATTGCTTCTGTGGACAGGTGTCTTTTATACAGGTAACAAACTGAGATTAGGAGCACTCCCCTTTGTGTGCTCCTAATCTCAGCTCGTTACTGGGAGCCAGAAATCTTTCTGATTGAGAAGGGATGAAATACTTATTTCACTCATTCAAATGCAAATAAATTTATAAAATTTTTGACATGCATTTTTCTGGATCTTTTTGTTATTCTATCTCTTACTGTTCAAATTAAACCTGCCATTAAAATCACTGTATGTTACATCTGGCCCTGAAAGAGAAGGTGTAGCATTTCCATTTGAAGCCGTTCTGGCTTCTGTTGACAGATAGAAATTCTACATTTTAGGATGTGGTTTTGTTTGTGCCCAGAATAATTTTGGGTTCATTAAGTGTTGTGAAACACTATCATTTCACTATAACCGAATACACACTAGATATTTTCTGGTTGTACAATGCAACTACTTCACATATTGCACCTTTAGTTGTAGGAGTTAGGTTAGGTTTATTCAAAAAGTCTAAGCTAGGGTTTAGGGAAAAAGGATAATTGATAGTACAAAATTGCCAGTCTTTCAATGGCAAAACAAAATGTGTGTGTGTGGCCAGGTTGCTCAGTCTTGGGCAGAAAAAAGTTTGGTGCTGTTTTTGATTATGTGGTTTTTTCAAGTTCCATTCTTAGTTGTTGTTTGAGTTATTTTTGTCAGTTTTTGTTTACAGCATTGTAAGTTAATGACAGCACTGGGGGAAGTGAAAATACCTAAATGTCTTGCTATGCAGGTTTTAAACTGTTGTAATAGCAATAGAAAATACATTTTCAATGTAAATAAAACCTTTATGCAATACTAACCTCACAGCAATGCACCAATAGAAAGGCTAAAAGCAAATAGCAAAACATTTTAAGAAATGGACAACAAAATAACTACACCCTAATAAAACTATAAAAAGTAGAGTGTCTGGTAGCAGCAACTGAGACTTGAGTGTGTGTGTGTGTGTGTGTGTGTGTGTGTAAATCAGTCCAGTTCAAGTGACCTTCACTTGTCAGCTAAGTTGATCAGGAAACCAAAAATCCTCAGTTGCCCGATAAATCACAGCTTCTCTTCTCTTCAAATGTTCTGAGCAATCAGGTGTCCAGGGTAGGGCTGTGATGGTTGTTTTGGCGACGCCTCTTCTTCCCATAAGAGTGGTTGGCTCTCCTTCATTCGTAGGCTGATTTGATCACGTACTCAAACTCCGCAGAGCCACAGCTAGGAGAGGAAACCAAAAATCCACCTTCTCTGCAACTTCTCTTCAGCCAACGGTTCTTTCGCCAACTAGCCAAAGCATGTGAAAGTACAGTAGACAATTAATTGACAATGTCAAAATGGTACAATGTCAAACTGTAAAAATCTAGAGCGGTCCAAACATTACAGCAAGTCATACGCTTCACATTTAAGGAACGCTAAAGGTTTTAGGATTAATTCAAATACATATTAAAATTATGAAGGCAAAACAGCGACATAGGTTTTTATTTGTAAAATATGTTGCACACTTGTAAAAAATATCTCCAAACAAGTAATTACTTTTGTAGTGGTATAAAAAATGTGCATACTTGTAACCAACTTCATATTTGGAATCATTAATAACACTTGCCAACGTAAAACAAGGACGCAAGAGTTTTGTCACTAAAACCTTGCTAGAAATATGATTAAAAATATTTTTATTTCTAAATCAGTCTGCGGTAGTACGTTTTGCAGTGTTTGCAAGCGGGTATACCCATGAGGACTCTGATTGGCAGCGCACACCATTTTCTTCCAATGAACTGAATGCATCGCAAACATTTTCACATTTTAACCAATCGGAGTAGATTCTGGAACACGCAGAGTTTCAACTCATAATGATGCGGAGGAAGAAAAACACGGCTAAGCACGGCCGACTTCTCGTACCTCAGACTTTGATGGGATAACAAACCTTTTAGATTATTTTTCCACCCAGCTAGATCAATGCACAAAGTTTACTGAAGTCTACTAGCTAAATTACTAAAATGTAAATCTAGCAACTAACAAGGAATTTACATGGCTACTTAATGTTTTGCCTTTGACGTAGATATATATTTACCACGAGAATAGAAATTAACTTAGCACAGTTCATATTTTGACTAGTTTGTGCGTATACATACATACCAGTTAAATATGGTTCACAATATGGTGTTTGCATTTGTTCTACACACTTGTTTAATCTGCTAGGGCTGTCATCACTGTTTTTTTTTTTTACTTCATAGGAATTTCTGTTCCAAAGAACAGGGTACAGTTTCAGCATGAAATATCATATGCAAAATGTAAATTCTTAGCTAATTACTATTTTTCCCCTGTAGAAATTTAGCATGTTATTATTCCTATAACGTTTATTTTTTCCAATCAAAACAGTTTTTCGTACTTTTCAAATGCATTGTTGCGTTGAACTAACTGAATAAAAGGTTTCTTATAGTATCAACAACTGAAGTATGAGCGGGTAGTAGAAGCTGACCATGCTGAAACCTGTTTTTCCTACTGTGCAATACAGTTAAAACACTTGTGTTCCAGAATCTACTCAGATTGGTTAAAACATGAAAACATGACTCACCATGCATTGGTCATAAAAAGCTATGCCGTGCCGATCCGAGTCCTCATGGGTACATCCGCTTGTAAACTCTGTGAAACATATTACTGCAGCCTGTGATTTACAAATACAAATAATTTTGTCACCGTTCTAGTGAAATTTTTGTAACAAATCTCGGAGTGTCCGTATTTTATGTTGGCCAGTGTTATTAATGACATTCCAAATATCAGGTTAGTTATACTATGCACATTTTTTGTACAACTACAAAAGTAATTCCAAGTTAGTGTGCACAGTTCTTTTACAAATAAAAAACTTTGGTCACTGTTTTACCTAAAAGGGATATACATCCATTTTAGATGTGGCCTTATTTTATTTATTTTGAAGATAAATTTAGTCATCACTTCCAATCAAATATAAAACAAACATTCTCAAAACAAGTTTTTTCTTAATACACATTCATAAACAGACCTGTAGCTTGCGGCGCCGTGTCCAGTGTTTGATGTCCCTCTTTGCTGCTTTGTCCAGGTTGTCCATGAACAATGTTTCTCCCTTTGTGTCCAGTATCGGCAGGTGCATTTTGATAAGTCATGTGTGGTGTTTGAGCAATTATAATATGCTTTATAATCCTTAATTCAATGTTAGAGTTTGCAGTTAGGCTATTTCTTTCCTTCAAAGTCAGTACAGCTCCATTCGTCATCCATACATTTTAGACAAAATTGATTTACCACTAATCCCAGCACACCAGTGTTGTGTTGACTGTTCTACCTGAGATATGAAAGACAAAACATTCCTTTTTCAGCACAGAACTGGAGCCATCTATCGCAGATAGATGCTGTAAAACAATAAATGTGAAAATATTTTTGGCATGCCCATTCTACGCATAACAAATAAATGTCTATAGATAAATGGTAATTAACAAGTTATTAATCAAGTTAAACTCAATAACAAGGTGTTAACCAATTCATACAGCTAGGTACAGTGTTTAATGTAGTGTTATTTCCGCCAAATTAAAGCCCACAACCCAGTCAACCTAAGACTTATCTTGTTTAAAACATTTGCATGATGAATGTTCCATTTCACGCAGCCAACAAACACTTATTGGTTTATTTATTGTGACTATAATTTTTTTTTTTTTATTAATATACAGTCATGGCCAAAAGTGTTGGCACCACTGAAATTATTCCAGAAAATCAAGTATTTATCACAGAAAAGTATTGCATTAACACATGTTTTGCTATACACATGTTAATTCCCCTTGTGTGTATTGGAACAAAACAAAAAAGGAAAAAAAGCAAATCGGACACAATTGCACACAAAACTCCTAAAATGGGCTGGACGAAATTCTTGGCACCCTTAACTTAATATTTGGTTGCACGCCCTTTGGAATAAATAACTGAAATCAATCGCTTCCTATAACCATCAATAAGCTTCTTACACCACTCACCTGGAATTCTTACACCTCACTCTCTTCCTTTGCAAACTGCTCCAGGTCTCTCATATTGGAAGGGCGCCTTTTCCCAAAAGCAATTTTAAGATCTCTCCACAGGTGATCAATGGGATTTAGATCTGGACTCATTGCTGGCCACTTCAGAACTCTCCAGCACTTTGCTGCCATCCATTTCTGTGGGCTTTTTGAAGTACACTCACCTAAAGGATTATTAGGAACACCTGTTCAATTTCTCATTAATGCAATTATCTAATCAACCAATCACATGGCAGTTGCTTCAATGCATTTAGGGGTGTGGTCCTGATCAAGACAATCTCCTGAACTCCAAACTGAATGTCAGAATGGGAAAGAAAGGTGATTTAAGCAATTTTGAGCGTGGCATGGTTGTTGGTGCCAGACGGGCCGGTCTGAGTATTTCACAATCTGCTCAGTTACTGGGATTTTCACGCACAACCATTTCTAGGGTTTACAAAGAATGGTGTGAAGAGTGAAAAACATCCAGTATGCGATAGTCCTGTGGGCGAAAATGCCTTGTTGATGCTAGAGGTCAGAGGAGAATGGGCCGACTGATTCAAGCTGATAGAAGAACAACTTTGACTGAAATAACCACTCGTTACAACCGAGGTATGCAGCAAAGCATTTGTGAAGCCACAACACGCACAACCTTGAGGCGGATGGGCTACAACAGCAGAAGACCCCACCGGGTACCACTCATCTCCACTACAAATAGGAAAAAGAGGCTACAATTTGCACAAGCTCACCAAAATTGGACAGTTGAAGACAGGAAGAATGTTGCCTGGTCTGATGAGTCTCGATTTCTGTTGAGACATTCAGATGGTAGAGTCAGAATTTGGCGTAAACAGAATGAGAACATGGATCCATCATGCCTTGTTACCACTGTGCAGGCTGATGGTGGTGGTATAATGGTGTGGGGGATGTTTTCTTGGCACACTTTAGGCCACTTAGTACCAATTGGGCATCGTTTAAATGCCACGGCCTACCTGAGCATTGTTTCTGACCATGTCCATCCCTTTATGACCACCATGTACCCATCCTCTGATGGCTACTTCCAGCAGGATAATGCACCATGTCACAAAGCTCGAATCATTTCAAATTCATTTCTTGAACATGACAATGAGTTCACTGTACTGATATGGGCCAACATATCTAAAGAATGCTTTCAGCACCTTGTTGAATCAATGCCACATAGAATTAAGGCAGTTCTGAAGGCGAAAGGGGGTCAAACACAGTATGGTGTTCCTAATAATCCTTTAGGTGAGTGTATGTTTGGGGTCATTGTCCTGCTGGAAGACCCACGATCTCGGAAGCAAACCCCAGCTTTTTGACACTGGGCCCTACATTGTGACCCAAAATCCTTTAGTAATCCTCAGATTTCATGATGCCTTGCACACAGTCAAGGCACCCAGTGCCAGTGGCAGCAAAACGACCCCAAAACATCTTTGAACCTCCACCATATTTGACTGTGGGTACTGTGTTCCTTTCTTTGTAGGCCTCATTCCGTTTTCAGTAAACAGTAGAATGATGTGCTTTACCAAAAAGCTCTACCTTGGTCTCATCTGTCCACAAGATGTTTTCCCAGAAGGATTTTGGCAAACTGTAATCTGACTTTTTTATGTCTGTGTGTCAGCAGTGGGATCCTCCTGGGTTTCCTGCCATTGCATTTAATTTCATTCAAATGTCGACGGATAGTTCGTGCTGACACTGATGCACCCTGAGCCTGCAGGACAGCTTGAATTCCTTTGGAACTTGTTTGGGGCTTATCCACCATCCGGTCTATCCTGCGTTGCAACCTTTCCTAAATGTTTCTCTTCCGTCCACGTCCAGGGAGATTAGCTACACTGCCATGGGTTGCAAACTTCTTGATAATGCTGCGCACTGTGGACGAAGGAACATCTAGATCTCTGGAGATGGACTTGTAAACTTGAGATTGTTGATGTTTTTCCACAATTTTGGTTCTCAAGTCCTCAGACAGTTCTCTTCTTCTCTTTCTGTTGTCCATGCTTAGTGTGGTACACACAGACTAAGTCAACTTCTCTCCTTTTTATCTGCTTTCAGGTTTGATTTTTATACACCTGTTACTTTCCCCAGGTGAGTTTAAAGGAGCATCACATGATTGTTTCAATCTTATTTATCCACAATTTTGAAAGGGTGCCAAGAATTTTGTCCAGCCCATTTTGGGGGTTTTGTGTGCAATTATGTCCAATTAGCTTTTTTTCCTTTTTTTTTTTGTTCCAATACACACAAAGGGAATAAACATGTGTATAGAACATGTGTTAATGCAATACTTTTCTGTGAGAAATACTTGAATAATTTCAAGGGTGCCAACACTTTTGGCCATAACTGTAAATTCACATTCACCTTTCATGCAGCCTATACTTTGCATCCTCGCCAGCAGTATTGCTGGCCGCACGCTATGAAAATGTTTTAATAATTCTAATAAAATTACAAACCGCACAAATCTAACATAGTAGGTACTGTAATTAAAAGTTCAAATTACAGATCATATATTTAGTCATGCTCGAGAAGACCAGGCCCAGGGCCTTCCGTCGAGCAAGCTGTTAGAAATACATTCAGTAGTCTGGTTAATTTGCTAGGTATGTACTGTATGTGTATACATATTTCTATATGTTTTACTAGGGTTAGTTATCTAGTTACAATACGCTTAATATTTCTTTCTGTATGTAACAACGGTACCCCAGCAAGCTAGATAGCTGAAACATAAAACAACTCCAATTAGCGCACGTACTGCTAGCTAATGTTCAGACAGTCGACTCTAGTCGACTCTTACCTAGATTTGTAGTAACAAAATTATTTGGACTGCCTTGAACTGTTGTCGTGTTTTCAGTAGCCACTTCCATGGCTTGGCGAGTTTAATAGAAATTGCTGGAATGTATTCCCAATGCTTTACTGAAATGTTAGACTTTGATTTCAACCGTCAGTAAATCACAATTGCCAAGTAAAACGTTCTTGTGAGTAAAAAAGAAGCGGGGTTGTAGTGAACTCCAATCCTCTTAATTTCACTGGTCATGGAAAATCGTCACGCCCTCACTCCTGGTTTTCTTCGCCAGATTGGGTTATTTCGTTTTCCATCACTACGCCCTCCTACTTCCATTAATTTGATTGGCCATCGAAACATATAGTCTGTGAGGAGTCTATTTTTTATTTTTATTTTTATTTTTTTTATTGCCAAAAAATAAACAATATACAACAATATACAAAACTCTCATCGGGGAAAAGAAAACACATGCTTACAAACAAATGCTGTCAATATACAAAATGTAATCAAACAGGAAAAAAAATAAAGTGGGGGAGCTACTATACACAAGTCAAAGGCAAAAAGGCTAAAGAAAAGAAAATCACCAATTGGAGCTGCACATTTCTGTGAGGAGTCTGTCACCGTCCAGTTTTGAGCCATAATCGGAAAACTGTGTCATCTCCGCTCTTTTATTTATTTCAAGTTCAAGTTCATTTATTTATATAGCACATTTTAACTGCCGCTAGACAGTCAAAAGTGCTTTACAGAACAAGCATATAAAAATAAAAGCAGCAGAACAACCCATAAACACATAGAGAACATCTAAGCTAAGATTAACTTATAAAAAAAGACACAAATGTAAAATAGTAAAAACAGCCCAAGAAAAGTAAACAATATTCTAACGAGAACAGGTATGTTTTAACCAAAGACTTAAAAGCAGAGAGGTTGGGAGCCGTTCTGATTTCTAGAGGCAGGATGTTCCACAGACGAGGCCCTGCCACCGCAAAAGCACGCTCCCCTCTACGCTTTAGTCTGACACGAGGGACTACCAGCAACGCCTGGTCGTGGGATCTGAGACTTCTGGGCGGAATGTACGGATGAATAAGTTCAGAGAGATAAACCGGAGCTATGTTGTGTATAGATTTGTAGACAAACCGGAACTGATTACAGATGAGATGTGTTCATCAAACTTTAAGGACTGGTCAACAAGAACACTTAAGTTCCGCACTCCTGTAGATTTAAAGGGAGATAGACTCCCCAAGTCTGGGCTTTATAACCTTTTGAAAACTTGTTTTAGATTGAGGCCTCTCCAAAATAAGATAACTATAGCACATATTGCAAAAACTATTGCCTCAAAAGCAAAATAAAATATGTTGCTATATTGGGTGGCTGCCAGACCGACCTCAGGCAGTAGCTGTGGGCATTTCGGTTGATGATGTCTATCAGTCTTCCTCAGCCCCTTAAGAACTGAGGCAAGTTATAATTGTCTGTTTCAGGACGGCAGATCAGATATGATCATATTTGCGACAATTAAGGATGAGTCTGGCCGCAGCATTTTGGACTAATTGAAGACGGGAACTTTGAGAATCTGATATACCGCAAAATAGTGAGTTGCAATAATCCAGCCGACAAGTGATGAAAGCATGAACTGCCATTTCCAGAGTTATTGGAGTGAGAAAGCTTTTGATTTTAGATCGTAAACGAAATTGGTAGAAACCGGAACTGATTACAGATGAGATGTGTTTATCAAACTTTAAGGACTTGTCAACAAGAACACCTAAGTTCCGCACTCCTGTATATTTAAAGGGAGATAGACTCCCCAAGTCTGGGCTTGTACACTGGGACCTCTCACTCGGGCTGAAAACAATGACCTCGATCTTATCATTTAGAGAGAGGAAATTTTGAGCCAGCCATGCATTCACCTCCTCTAAGCATAGCAGAAGAGAGTTTAATGCTGCAGGATTGTTTGGCTTGATTGGAATGTAAATTTGAGTGTCGTCCGCATAAAAGTGAAATCATACACAGTGTTTCCTAAAAATTGCGCCCAGCTGTAGGATGTAGAGAGAAAATATAGAGGGAGCCAAGATGGAGCCCCGTGGAAGAGCACAGTTCAGAGGTGCCATGGAGCATGAGAAGTTGCCCATCTTTACTAAAAACTTTCTGTCAAAAAGGTAAGACTGGAACCATGACAAAACAGAGCCTTTTATGCCCACCCACGTCTCCAGTCTAGCTAACAGAGTAGGGTCAACGCTGTCAAAAGCCGCCGAAAGATCTAAGAGAACTAGAACCACAGTGTCTACAGAGTCAGTAGAGCTATAAATGTTGTGTAGCACTCGCAGGAGAGCGGACAACAGAGTGCTGTGGGCTGTCCTAAACCCAGATTGAAAAACCTCATATATATATATAGTTATTTGACAAAAAGTGTTGTAGTATGACGTTTAACACCTTAAACGTCATTTGCTTCAACGCGCTTGAGTCAAGTCGCTGTAATTCCAAAGCGCAAGGGAGATGATCGCCAACAGATGAACTGGCCAATGTGGCAGTGTGCAAAAAGTGCAAATACATTTTTGGAAACACTGGAAATCAATAGAGACTGAAAAGAGTGAGAATAACCAACTGACCAGTGTTTCATTTGCAATTACTGATATTATTTGCCTTCCCCCGTAAAAAGCTGTTTGTCATGTCAAATGAAGATAGAGAGGATCTGCATAGGATTTTCACATTATTGTATCCATTGAGAAACCAAACTTTTGCACACCTGTAGATCAACCGGTGTGTTGGAAAAGACCAACAGTCCATTCAAGTAAACAAAATATCTCCCGCACCCAGTCTGCATAACTAGCAATACGAATTTGATAACGTTTCGGTACCAGCTTTAGGTTGCCTGCTGAGTGTAAACTGTTGAAATTAGAATGAGGACAAAAGACAAGTGTTAAGAACTAATTTGCATGTGCAACGTTTGAGGAGTTTCCAGAAATGTCAAGAGCTGACTAAAATCTTTTATATTGCAACTTTTCTGTGCTGGCCTTTTACCTGTAACCATTACAAAGATCTTTACTTGTAAGGACATACATACATACATACATACATACAGACATCATCTACCGCTTATCCGGGGCCGGGTCGCAGGGGCAGCAGTCTAAGCAGGGATGCTTCCCAGACTTCCCTCTCCCCAGACACTTCCTCCAGCTCTTCCGGTGGGACACCGAGGCGTTCCCAGGCCAGCCGGGAGACATAGTCCCTCCAGCGTGTCCTAGGTCTTCCCCGGGGTCTCCTCCCGGTGGGATGGGACCGGAACACCTTCCCAGGAAGGCGTTCCGAAGGCATCCGAAACAGATGCCCAAGCCACCTCAGCTGACCCCTCTCGATGTGAGGAGCTACTCTGAGCTCCTCCCGGGTGACCGAGCTTCTCACCCTATCTCTAAGGGATCGCCCAGCCACCCTGCGGAGAAAGCTCATTTCGGCCGCCTGTATCCGGGATCTTGTCCTTTCGGTCATGACCCAAAGCTCATGACCGTAGGTGAGAGTAGGAACGTAGATTGACCGGTAAATCAAGAGCTTCGCCTTGCGGCTCAGCTCTTTCTTCACCACGACAGACTGATACATCGACCGCATTACTGCAGAAGCTGCACCGATCCGTCTGTCAATCTCCCGTTCCAACCTTCCCTCACTCGTGAACAAGACCCCTAGATACTTAAACTCCTCCACTTGAGGCAGGCACTCTCCACCAACCTGAAGTGGGCAAGCCACCCTTTTCCGACTGAGGGACACACTTTATCTATTTAGTTCTACACCAGAATTCATCTGTATCTGTGAAACCAGCCCTAAGTGTGTTGTGCAGGCGTCATCACCAAGACAAAAGATTTCAGGAAGTACATACTGTAGTTTTCGCGTTGTGTTTTTGATTAAATTCTGTATTGCAAGATTTGTGTGACCAAAGGAAGAGTAGCTGCTGATCTAGATAGCAGCTGATGTGGATCTTAAGAAAAGTTATAACCAGGGGATACTTTTTCACTGTCCATATTTAGAGTTGGACATCTTTGGTATCATCCTGTACTCTGTGCTGACCTTCATGGCAACCATCTCCATGCTTGTCTACATAGAGGAGTGTTGGTACATCTACCAGAAGGTTCCCGCCCAAAAGAAGAGCGCCATCATCTGGGTCAATGGGGCTGCGCCGGTAAGAACATAATGATAATTAGGGGCCTTATTATTATTATTATTATTTTTAAACATTACCAGGTAAGCAGGCTAAGAGAACATTCTTGGTTGCAGCAACAACCTGGCAGAAATTATGTTTAACTGTCTTACTACCAGACAGTACAATGTTTCATTTTTTTCTTTGTTGGCCCCGAGATTAGAACCAACAACCTACTCCTTTCTTATCCCCTCCCAGTTATAACTCTGTGCTCTACAGTGTAAACACATGCAATGAAGAACCAAATGCCCTTCATGACCCATCCTGAGTTCATAAGAGGCAGCGTGGTTAGGGGAGTCCACATTGGCAAATACTGTATCAAGATGAAAGGCTCAATTGGCTTAAAGCTGCATCGCAGTATTTACACAATACATTAAAAACATTAGTTTTTTTCCCTGGTCAAATTAACGCAGACTGGTTGTGGCTCTAGTTCACAGGCAACCTTTCTTTCAAGTTTGATTTCATGTTTCCAATTTAGAAGTGTATGTATGTCTGTGTGTGTGTGTGTGTGTGTGTGTGTGTTTGTGTGTGTGTGTGTGTTTTAGGTCTAACTATACTCATATGGATATGAGTATAGTAAAACCACATTTTCTTTTTTTGCTGGTCCCCATGAGGCAAAAGTCTATTTCCAGTTTAGGTTTAGGGTCAAACTTATAATTAGAATTGGGGTTTCTTTAAGGTCCAGGCGTTGTTGGTTAAGTTTAGGGTTAAGGTTAGGCATTATATCTAGGTAAAGTTTAGACGTAAATGTTACTTTATTGAGGTTACGGTTAGGTTTGGGTTAGGTTAAGGTTAGGGTAAAGGTTAGGTTTAGGGTTAAGATTAGGGCATGGGAGCATGCAATTTCTATTTTCTGGTCCCCATGAGGATAGCCGTACAAACTTGTGTGCAATGAATGTTGTAAATAAAGACACTGTGTAAACATTGCTTCAGGGGGTTTGAGTGAATCCCAGGCTAAAGCTTTACCTCTCTGCGTGTACGTCTGTGTGTCAGGTAATCGGGACCATGTCCTGTCTCGGGATGTGGATTCCAAGAGCCACCATGTTTACTGACATGACCTCGGCCTGGTACGTAACTCATCCTACCCTCCCTTCTGGCCTTTGTCTTCCCGTCTGGATACATTCTGTCTCACACTCACACCCCTTACCGACTCAGCCTTACATCACATCCTGTGTCGGTCTTGGGTTCTCGGATGTGAAGCCCTGCCGTGACATGCAGGTTATTAGACGAACCTAGGCAGCAGACAGTGACGTTTGGAGAGCATGGGCGATTTTCTTTTTTAAACATGAAGCATCACGTGATTATAGTCTTTTGGCAGTGGCTTGACACCTCAACCTTCACCCATTCTTGGCTTCTCTCAAAATAACTGGCAAATTCTAATTATTACTTGTACATGCTAACAGTGTTTTTTGGTGGAAGCAAGCAAACAAAAACATTTTCATCTACATAGGATGGCCTACTCTGCCCGCTCTCCCCCTGTTCTTTTTACAAACCCTCATAAATAAAGGGGTTGTATTGGGCTCAATTTTAATATTGAAATAACCATGGCAACATTTTAAACTTGAAAATTCTATAATATAGTCTCTGGTAGGCAAATTGGAGAAGTGATGTTTCTCCAGCCCTCAGGGAGTAGGCCTGTAAACTGGACTTGAAGCAGCCCTCAGGGAGTAGGCCTGTAAACTGGACTTGAAGCAGCCCTCAGGGAGTAGGCCTGTAAGCTGGACTTGAAGCAGCCCTCAGGGAGTAGGCCTGTAAGCTGGACTTGAAGCAGTTTGACAGCCTCTCTCCCTACCTCCGGAAGACACTGCTCATCCACTCTGAGCACTTTCACATGGTCCAGAAGCCAGCCTGCTGTATCGTGCCGTGGAAAACACTTCAGATTTCCAGACAAAAAAGATGCACAGACTCAGGGAGCCTTCGAATCCAAAAGTAGATGTCATAAAGCCGTGCTGATCTGCAGAGCAACCAAGCCATGTTGGTCTGCCGAACAACCGACTTCCAAACCGTAAACACACATTTTTATACAGTATGGTTGTACAATTATATTAGGTCCTCCCATAATGCAAATTTCTGGATGGATCCTTCTGGAAACCCTCTGGGATTCGGTCCCCCAGCCACTACCCATCATGACTCAGCATATTCTCTGGAATGGAAGGATTTCCTTATCTATGGGTTCACTCATCCTGCCAAGATTTTGCCAAGAGAGTCATTCTGTCCTCAATATGAGATAAGAACAACCACTCATTGCACTGACCATGGGAACAATAGTCAAGCCAGAGCACAGTTCACCACTCTCTCTTAACAATTAAACTGTTTGGGTAAATAATATGAGCCCTGGTTATATGTTTTATCAATTAACACTCAAATAATATACAAGTGATCACGAGACGTTCTGTCTACTCTTCATCAGGTTAATGTGAAATAACAACATTTTATGAAAATATCCCTACAATCCCTAAATAGTTTCTGCCTTTTACCGGAAAGTTGCCTGTTTAATGTGTATTGGTGTCAACCTGGACTATGATGTCCCTGTATGAGGGAGCAGGAGGAAACTCACTTAGACAACAAAAGGTACAGAAAGATACTGAAACACTTGGAACAGGGTCTGAGTGTAAGTACAGGGTCCTGTACTTCTTTTAAAAAGCTGTCCCTCCCTTTCTGCATTGTCATCTCTCTTTGATGTGTTTTGGTAGCTACTTTGCCATCGTGGTGTTCAAGTTCCTGGTGTTGATGATCGAAGAGGTGGGAGGTGATGAGGCGTTTCTACAGCGAGCGGGGAAGAACAAGCTGAGGATCAGTACAGGACCCTGCTGCTGCTGTTGTCCCTGTCTGCCCCATGTTCCAATCACACGGTAACACGCGTACTGTTCAGGGAGAAACGTTGTTCGTGTTCAGGCCTGTATCTTGTCTGCACGAGAACACGTCCGCTTGGTCAGTGACACCACCATGTTGCCCTGATCACGTGCCCTCCTCTTTCTCTGTATGGGCCCCGGATTGTCTCGTCAGACAACATTATGTTTCAAAATACGCCACCTACTGGGCGCTGACGCTTTAGGTCTGGTCAGTGACCCCTACAGGACAATATTGTGGAAATATGTTCAGTGAATTATTAAATATTGAACAGAGTATGTAAACAGTGGGCTCGTTTTCCTCTGGTCTCCCCCAGACGAAGTCTGTTCCTGCTGAAGTTGGGGTCGTTCCAGTTTGCCCTGTTGAAGGTCGTCTTCACCGTTCTGTCCATTGCCCTGTGGACCAACGGCAACTTTGAAATGGCAGACGTGAGTATCATCGCCATGTACGCACGCACACACACACACACACACACATTCACACCAGTCACATTTAACATTTGTGTGTGTGTTCCAGATGAGGATAACAGGAGCATCTATCTGGATCAACCCGGGACTGGGCGTCCTGACGATCATAGCCCTCTGGCCTGTCGCCATCATGTTTATGCACCTCAGGACGACGCTGCGCAGCCTCAAGATCATCCCCAAATACGCCATGTACCAGGTAGAGTCCAGATCATCCCCAAATACGCCATGTACCAGGTAGAGTCCAGATCATCCCCAAATACGCCATGTACCAGGTAGAGTCCAGATCATCCCCAAATACGCCATGTACCAGGTAGAGTCCAGATCATCCCCAAATACGCCATGTACCAGGTAGAGTCCAGATCATCCCCAAATACGCCATATACCAGGTGTAGAGTACATCAGCTGCATCACAGCACCTGCCAATCAGTTGTTTCAAAGCAGTCCTGTAGGGCAGTTATGGTTCCCTCATTCCAGCGTTGAACTGTGGATGGGTGGAGCAAAACCGATGTGTAATCTGCCTTCCCGAATGCAGGGGGGGGAGGGGTTTGTAACCATTTTGTGTTTGTGAATAACAATGGTCAGGAGTCTGGTCACCCCGGGTAGGAAAGTTAATGTGTGTGTGTGTGTGTGTGTAGCTGGTGCTGGTGCTCAGTCAACTTCAGTCAGCCATCATCAACATCCTGGCACTGCGTGGAGCCATCGCCTGCACTCCTCCCTACTCCTCACGCGCCCGGGGATACTGTGAGTTCGTTTTCTCCTTAACTCTGTCCATCAGTTCATGACTACATCCCCTACCACCACCACTACACACACACACACACACGCACCCACACACACACACACACACACACGTTCCACACAGACCAGTACATAAGTAACCTTCTCTGTCTCTCTCTCTCTGTCTCTCTCTCTCTGTCTCTGTCTCTCTCTCTCTCTCTGTCTCTCTCTCTCTGTCTCTGTTTGTGTAGTGATGAGTCAACAGTTGTTGATTCTGGAGATGTTTGTCATCACCTTGGTAACTCGCATGTTGTACCGCCGCCAGTACGACCCCCTTCCTGAAAATGAGCCCAACGACGAGAACACCAAGATCATCCTGTCGGCTGAGAACTCAGATGTAGCGTGAGAGAGGAAGTGCGTGTGTGCGTGTGTGCGCATGTGTGTGTGCGCGTGTGTGTGTGCGTGTGTGTGTGGGAGGTAAAGATAAAGCATGCGGCCTGGGGCAGTTGGGGATTAATTATATAGTTGCACCTTTGTACACAAACCTACTGGATATCTGGATTTTGTTATGTTCTATGGAAGTCTGTAATATCAACTCAGTCCGTCTTTATTGTTCCGGGAGCAAAGCTGTTTTTGTCATTGTTCATGTAATGTAGCAATGTAGTGTCAAGATCAATTTATATAATAAATACATTTTCAAACAGTGTTTAAAATTTTTTTTTTTTGGGGGGGTCATTTTGTTTTTCTGTAGGCATCCAACACACACGCGCACACACACACACACACTAGTGTCTTTAGATGGCAGATCAAGAAAAGGATATCATGAAGCAGTAAACAAATACAAAGACATTATATTTGTACTGCGCATTAGACAGCCCAGTGGGGGATCAGAGATGGGGTAAAACAGGGAAGAGTCACTGATAGAAACTCTCAACCTAGAGTGTAAGGGCCACTAGGTTGTGCTATTCACAGCATCTTGGCCGTCTCATAAACATCTGGAACAGGAGAGAACAACCACATAATGGACAGCCTCAAGGCACGATCCCATAAGCTTCCAGATGTAAGGGTGATGAAGACTGAAACAGATTGGTAAAAGAGGAAGTGAGGTTGAAAATTGACTAATAGGGAAGTGTTTTGTCATCAGAAAAAAAAATGCGATCGCAGATGTTACAATACTTCCCGAAAACTGCGTCAGACACACCCCTTGACCTGTCCTCATTTTTGACTCCCATCCTTCCCAGTGTTGCGGATGGGTTCTTAGGGATTTTCAGGAATGCTTAACATAAAATGTTCAAAGTTCTCTCTCAGACAGACCCTCAGTAAAGCTGAACACATTTGGTCGGGGCTGTCTCCAGACGAGAAGCCCCCACCCACTTATGGTGCTAATAGAGGCCAATAGAGGTGTGAAATGGCTGGATGGCAAGACGAATTTAAATGTAGTGATGTGATGTTGTATTGATGCATACATGGGAATGGGTGTGAGGTTCCTGTCTGTTTTGTCGGGCCAGGTGTGTGTCATGTGAATTTGACACTTTGGAAGTTTGTGAGATTGCCTGTGTGTGGATTCATTTACATGTCAAGAGAGGTGTATGTTAATGGGGATTTCTTTAACAAGTCTACTGGCTGTCAAAATCATTCAGGTAGATCATTATCTAGTATTTTGTTTTATTATTATTATGTTTTATATTTCCTGTTTTCTTTGTAAAGCACATTGAATTGCTTCAATGTTTTTATTTTATTTTTATTATTTTTCTATTTTCTTATTCTGTCTTATTATTACGTTTTATTCAGTTATGTTTTATTTTGTTTTTATTCTATTTCTATTACTCTATGTTTTACCAATCATTAAATTATTTTTCTGTATAAACGTTCTGGTGCTATCAGTGCTTCTATGTATGAATTGTGCTATATAAATAAACTTGCTTGCTTGCTATTTCCACAATATTATGTTAGTCACATCCACTGGACCTTTTCACCAGACTTCTGATGTGTTTGGTGTGCTGCGTTAGTGTTGTTGCTGAACAGGAACTAGCTGATGTTTAACATTATTTAACACTGGCCAGCAGGTATTATGTCCTACACACAGAGATGTGTAGGAAGGTAGACGACTGTTGTGTGTCTGTGCGCAGGGCCGCGGCTAATGCAGGGAAAGGGGGATTTGAATCGCAGGGCCCACTGATCATAATAACCTCAGTGTCTTCTAAAAGTGAGGGGGTCCAGGCATGTATCTTTGAGAGGGGCCCAGGATTCATAGGCACGGCCCTGTCTGTGTTTTCAAGTACTGAGTTTACTTTCTGTGTCTGACTCACTGAGGTGGTTGATGCGATGCGATGCCATGCCTTTCCTTGTACTTGTACTTGGCCCACTAGAAATTAGGTGTTTAATCATGTTGAAGGACGAATTAAAATATATGTGAAGCGGAAGTCTGCAAGTTCGCCTGCATGTATGGGTCCGGGTGAAATGTCTGTGGAGGAAGCTAAACTGTTAGCAACAGCACGTTGACGTCGGTCATATAATGACCCATGGTTACCTTTCAATCACTTTGTAACAATGGGGTCAATATTAACGATTCATAGTAATTCATAGTAAATCATGGTAATTTAACTTGAAGTTGCTCAGTTGGTCTATGTGAGAAAATATGTAGTACTACAGGGAGTCATTCTACTGTCTACATTGTCATGTAAAATACATTTTCAATATAATAAATATATTGTTCTTTCCTTAGTTTAAAACAGGTGGATGAAACCAGAAGTAATCAGGAAAGACACGAGACTCCATGGAGTGAAATGAAGCATAATGCTCTTCTAATTAACTATCTTCAACACTGGGGACGAATTCAAGCAGCACCTATACATAATCAATGCTTGACGATTAGTTTATTAAAGGCTTGGGCAGAAAAACTAATTCGCACGGCTTGCCTGGTAACTTGTAAGCAACTTGTTTACTTCTTTCCTGACAACCGGTTTAAGGCAGACCCGCCTCTTTGTGTCAGACAGACCAGCATGCTTCCGTGTTTGACAGAAAGGTTGACCAATCACCATTCAGTCACAGTCAAGGGTGGTTGAGTGGAGCCTTTACTGTAAGTACTGTACGGTGCTCATCAATGGTGCGTGGATGTCGTTGTGGAATATAGATTTTATAGCTAGCCAGCAACATTTTGTATGAAATACCTATAATATTATTTAGGTTATCTCGTCCTATGATTTGTTTGCCGGTATCACGGGAGACAAAGAAATATGTCAAATGACGCCCGGTGATGGTGCGTATCGCTGTCATTTCCAGTGGATGTTTTGGTCGAGGGTTTTTAGAGCTAATTTAACCATCATCATTATTCTACGACAGCTACAATAACAGCTTTTCGCTATGAGGTTGTTCGCGTATTTATGGAAAAACACCAATACGAAGATCGAATATTATTCTAGATTTTCACCGTCTCCTCTCTCCATCAAGCAATTTTTGGAATTTGGTAAGTAGAATAAGCTAGCTTAAATTACACTGTGAGTTGCCAATGCTAATGTGTTTTGATTCTATTATAGTGTTTATTATTCTGTAATATATGCGTGTCTAGTTTGCCAGTGGTATCTGCCTGCCTGCCAATCAAATCAAGTGAAGAAGATGTGGCGTTTTTTTGTTCCTGAATATATCAACGTGTTTTATAGTCGGTTTAGGCCCACTCCACTCAGAACAATTAGAATAATTCGTGTGATTTGTTAAGGGATAGTTTTGGGTCAGATTGCAGAACAATAGTTCGGCTCACCGCGCGTCCTGTCCGACCACCTGAATGCTGAGTAGGCCTATTGCCGAGTTAATAACAAGCGCCGCTTGCTATGTGACTTCTGCCGAATCATCAGTTTCTGACCCCTAAGAAACAATGGAGCTTATTAAGTGAAAAACATTTTCCTGTATATTTTCAGCGAAGGGACAACAGTCATTCTTTTCTCATCCATATTTTCTCTCTGTCGCTTTCACTTACAGATAGATAAGCTACCAAATCACATACAGATAGGCTATTCTCTGACTGTGTAAAGTGTTATTTATTAACTTACTGTTCAACAGGCCTAAAGACTCATGGCTTGATGATTCACGAGAGCTGTGTCCATAATCACGCTTTTGTGTTTGGGCCCGGTAAACCAGAGACTGCTCTGGAGCACCGCATGCTAATTCAACCATTGTAACTTCACACTATGGTGTGTGTTGCTTGCGTGCGCGCGCGAAAGGCTTGCCTGGAAAGCTGTCTGCTTATTTTCTCAGAGTATGCTCCCTCTAGGCCCGATTTTCTTGTAAATGTGCATCAGCTCGACCCCACCTCGGAAGTGGCATTACGCACCTTGGCCACCTCTCTCTTCCCACAGGTTTAAACAAATATTAGGTCCACCTTATGTCTCAGAACGCCGTTTGGTTTTTTAATGTGCCCTTCACTCGGTTAATGAACACCCCTGCCCCGTCACCCCCAGGTCGGGACAATGCGTGCGAGAAGACGTCCTACATGTTCCTCAGGAAGGAGCTGCCGGTGAGGCTGGCCAACACCATGAGGGAGGTCAACCTGCTGCCGGACAACCTGCTGAGTCAGCCCTCGATCCGATTGGTGCAGAAATGGTGAGCTGCGGACCCGGGCAGGTCTGTTTGTGCCATCATGTCTTTGTCACACGAAGACGTGACAACGAGCAGTGAGTTGGCAAGGTCCCTAACCAGGCTGGTGAGACATGAGACGTTGTGAAACATACTTTACACACCCGAAATGCATTCAATGAACTGTGTGTGTGTGCGTGTTTCCCGGCAGGTACATGCAGAGCTTTGTGGAGCTGTTGGGATACGAGAACAAAAAACCGGAGGACCCTCAAGCCCTTAATGAGTGAGTACGGACGGAAAGAAATGTCTACACGTTTTATTTCCCGTTGGTTCGGGGGCTTCTGCGTCATCACTCAGCAGATATTGAACTTGACAGCAAAAGCTATTATCAATATGTAAATACATTAGAAGAGGGATGGGGTTGGGTGAAAGGGGGAAACTGGGGGTTTCTGACTGCCTGCGTCCTTGCCTTGTCCTGTGTCCTGAGGATAAGCTCCTGTCATAAACGCTGTTTTCCAGCCAACAGGAGTGAAGCGCGCTGGTGCACAGTACATCCTCATGTTTATACCACATTAATGGCCCCTGTGTTAAGCCAGACTGTCAGACCAGAGGGTTTAGATACGGTCCGCTGAACAGAACCACTGCTAGCTACTGTCAATCGACAGACATAACTTTTTGTTACCCCCCCCCGACTCCGCCAGTTTCCTGGAGTTGTTGATAGAGATCCGTAATCGTCATAACGACGTGGTCCCCACCATGGCCCAGGGGGTCATCGAGTACAAGGAGAAGTTCGGCTTCGACCCCTTCATCAGCAGCAACATACAGTACTTCCTGGATCGCTTCTACACCAACCGTATCTCCTTCCGAATGCTCATCAATCAGCACAGTGAGTCAGACACACACACACACACACACACACACACACGTACACACACACACACACACACGTACACACACACACACACATACACCGACACACACACCTACACACGCGCATAGACACACACACACCTACACAAGAGGTGCGCACACACACACCTACACACACCTACACACACACCTGCACACACATACACACGCGCACAGACACACACACACACACATACACACGCGCACAGACGCATACAAACACACGCACAGACACACACGCATGCACAGACACACACGCACAGACACACACACACACACACAGAGACACACACACACACATACACACGCGCACAGACGCATACAAACACACACACAGACGCACACACACAGATAGACACACACACAAACACACACGCACAGACAGACAGACAAGCACACAACCAGACATCTACACTGACACACGTCACCGTAAAACGCCAAACCTGTCAGATGACGTCTAACGTGTCCGTCCTCAGCTCTCCTGTTCGGCAACGACACCAACCCGGCACACCCCAAACACATCGGCAGCATTGACCCCACCTGCAACGTGGCTGAGGTTGTCAAAGGTAACAGCCCGCGCTGCGTTCCCCAACGGCAGCTCCCACGCAACCACCACCGCAGACCTGTGACACAGAACAATGGCCCGGTGTCTCCCTTTCGTTACCTTTTGTTGTTCCTTTCTATCCTCACGCTTGTATGTTGGTGGCATGGCGCGCATCGAGGCTGCCTGTGGTCTGACTGTTCATTCCGGTTTCAGATGCCTATGAGACGGCCAAGATGCTGTGTGAACAGTACTACCTGGCGGCCCCTGCACTCGAGATCCAGGAGTTCAACAGTAAGACGTCTTCCCTGTTTTACCCCATCTCTGATACCTCTCTGGGCGGTTTAATGTACAGTACACACAAACAGAACCTTTTAATATTCTTCTCAGTAAGTCTTCCCTGTTTTACCCCATCTCTGATACCTCTCTGGGCGGTTTAATGTACAGTACACACAAACAGAACCTTTTAATATTCTTCTCAGTAAGTCTTCCCTGTTTTACCCCATCTCTGATACCTCTCTGGGCGGTCTAATGTACAGTACACACAAACAGAACCTCTTCACACTCCTTCATGGTGTTGTGAAATCTTTCTCTCGCTCTGCTGTCTATACACAGACTTTATTTATGTACTGTTGGAACGTGTTTAATCCGTCTTTCTCTGGAGGGCACTAGGGTTTTTTGGGTGTATTTGTGATAACTTATGAATATGGTGCAGGTCATTTACTGTATATTTTTCATTGATGTCTATGTTTTTAACGGTGTAGTACATTAAGTTATTATTATTTTCTGTGACCCATCCTAACATTCTGTCCTTGGGCTAGGCCCCATAGAAGAGTAGAAAAGCCAAGAAACACACTAATTTACTCGTACAGGTCTAACTACTCTCCTCATACAGGTCTAACTACTCTGCTCATACAGGTCAAACTACTCTCCTCGTACAGGTCAAACTCCTCTCCTCATACAGGTCAAACTACTCTCCTTACAGAGGTCAAACTACTCCTCACAGAGGTCAAACTACTCTCCTCACAGAGGTCAAACTACTCCTCACAGAGGTCAAACTACTCTCCTCACAGAGGTCAAACTACTCTCCTCACAGAGGTCAAACTACTCTCCTCACAGAGGTCAAACTACTCTCCTCATACAGGTCAAACTACTTTCATACAGGTCAAACTACTCTCCTCATAAAGGTCAAACTACTTTCCTCATACAGGTCAAACTATTCTCCTCATACAGGTCAAATTACTCTTCTCATACAGGTCAAATTACTTTCATACAGGTCAAACTACTCTCCTCATACAGGTCAAACTACTCTGCTCATACAGGTCAAATTATTCTCCTCATACAGGTCAAATTACTCTTCTCATACAGGTCAAATTACTTTCATACAGGTCAAATTACTTTCATACAGGTCAAACTACTTTCATACAGGTCAAACTACTCTTCTCATAAAGGTCAAACTACTTTCCTCATACAGGTCAAACTATTCTCCTCATACAGGTCAAACTACTCTTCTCATACAGGTCAAATTACTTTCATACAGGTCAAACTACTCTCCTCATACAGGTCAAACTACTCTACTCTAAGAGCTAATGTTTTCATTTCCACAGAAACCAAAAGCGGGAAAAATAAGTGAAATTCTAAGGGCTTAATGGGACTGTGGTTGCTGAGGATTTAATCCTGCTGTGATTACAATGCAGAGAATGTCTCTTTATAACTCCAAGCTCTGTTGTGATTGTAACATTCAGAACGGTACTCATTCTGAGGGAAAGAGGAAGAGAAGTAGAGACATGTGTCATTCTCTCCCTGTGTTCCAGTGAAACAAGACAAACACAAGTCAATACAGGCTGTCTATGTTCCCTCTCACCTCTTCCACATGCTGTTTGAACTTTTTAAGGTGAGCCATTTACACCCACACACACGCACACACCCACACACACACACACACAAGCACACATGCACTATCATCTCATTGTAGGCTAACTGTGTGCGCGTCTGTGTGTGTCCATGTGTGTCCGTGTGTGTCTGTGTCTGTGTGTGTGTAGAACTCTATGCGGGCCACAGTGGAGCACCATGAGAACAGTAAGATCTTACCACCGGTCAAGGCCAAAGTCACGCTTGGCAAAGAAGACCTGTCCATCAAGGTAACACACCCAGACACACACACAGACACAAACACACAGACACACAGACACATGCATGCACAGACACACACAGACACATGCATGCACAGACACACACACAGACACATACATGCACAGACACACACACAGACACACACATACACACACAGACACACACACAAAAACACACACACACACACAGACACACAAATACGCACGTACACACAGACAGACACAGACACATGCATGCACATACACACATACAGTGGGGCAAGAAGTATTTAGTGAGCCACCAATTTTGCAAGTTCTCCCACTTAAAAAGATGAGAGAGGCCTGTAATTTTAGGTAGGTACACTTCAACTATGAGAGACAAAATTAGAAAAAAAATCCAGAAAGTCACATTGTAGGATTTTTAATGAATTTATTGGTAAATTCCTCTGTAAAATAAGTATTTGGTCACCTACAAACAAGCAAGATTTCTGGCTCTCACAGACCTGTAACTTGCTCCTCTGTCCTCCACTCATTACCTGTATTAATGGCACCTGTTTGAACTTGTTATCAGTATAAAAGACACCTGTCCACAACCTCAAACAGTCAGACTCCAAACTCCACTATGGCCAAGACCACAGAGCTGTCAAGACCTGCACCAGGCTGGGAAGACTGAATCTGCAATAGGTAAGCAGCTTGGTGTGAAGAAATCAACTGTAGGAGCAATTATAAGAAAATGGAAGACATACAAGACCACTGATAATCTCCTTCGATCCGGGGCTCCACGCAAGATCTCAACCCGTGGGATCAAAATGATCACAAGAACTGTGAGCAAAAATCCCAGAACCACACAGGGGGACCTAGTGAATGACCTGCAGAGAGCTGGGACCAAAGTAACAAAGGCTACCATCAGTAACACACTACGCCGCCAGAGACTCAAATCCTGCAGTGCCAGACATGTCCCCCTGCTTAAGCCAGTACATGTCCAGGCCCATCTGAGGTTTGCTAGAGAGCATTTGGATGGTCCAGAAGAGGATTGGTAGGAATGTCATTTTGGTAGAAATTCAACTCGTCGTGTTTGGAGGAGAAAGAATGCTGAGTTGCATCCAAAGAACACCATACATACTGTGAAGCATCGGGGTGGAAACATCATGCTTTGGGGCTGTTTTTCTGTAAAGGGACCAGGACGACTGATCTGTGTAAAGGAAAGAATGAATGGGGTCATGTATCATGATATTTTGAGTGAAAACCTCCTTCCATCAGCAAGGGCATTGAAGATGAAACGTGGCTGGGTCTTTCAGCATGACAATGATCCCAAACACACCGCCCGGGCAACGAAGGAGTGGCTTCGTAAGAAGCATTTCAAGGTCCTGGAGTGGCCTAGCCAATCACCAGATCTCAACCCCATAGAAAATCTTTGGAGGGAGTTGAAAGTCTGTGTTGCCCAGTGATATATATTGGGCATGAAAAGTAGCTGAATTACACAATGTATGAGAGTATTAATGATCTCTGTACGAAGGACACTAGGTAGGAAATGTGATGCCCCATTTCTGAAGGTTTCCACACATCCTGTCCATACCTCCTGATAGGAGTTTTCCATCTGACTGTCATAGACTCTATGAATAGACCCATGGACCGTAGGTTGGCACATACCATTGTGAGGACACCTGTCTGTACCTGATGATATGCATGTATTTTAGTTCTATTCTCTTGTTAGAGGAGTGGTTCGTTATCTTGTGCTATATGAGGTACCGTATCACAAGCAGTTGGTATCTACTACTGAGGGGCCCCACACAACCTGATAAGCTGTGGAGCCAAGAGGGGACACTATTAGGCCATGTAAGGTTAGGATGTAGAATACACATATGTGATTGAAGACAGCCAGATATTGGAGGGGATGTGCTGGGACATAAATACTGTGTTCACTTTGTAATCATTGGAGAGAAAATTGGGATGGAAGGTTAACATCGTAGCCTCATGCTGAATAAAGATGGCTCTCCCCTGACTTCCGGTTGCATTTATTTTGTTCATGGATCAAACTTGGACAGAATCTAACACCAGCGACAGCCCCAAAACATCACTGCTCTAGAGGAGATCTGCATGGTGGAATGGGCCAAAATACCAGCAACAGTGTGTGAAAACCTTGTGAAGACTTACAGAAAACATTTGACCTCTGTCATTGCCAACAAAGGGTATATAACAAAGCATTGAGATGAAGTTTTGTTATTGACCAAATACTTATTTTCCACCATAATTTACCAATAAATTCATTAAAAATTCTATGTTATGGAAATTACAGGCCTCTCTCATCTTTTTAAGTAGGAGAACTTGCACAATTGGTGGCTGACTAAATACTTTTTTGCCCCACTGTACATGCGCACACATCCTATACGTTACCCTTTAGTGAAATGTATGATGAATGCTTTATGAATTGGTATTTGGTATCATATCTTCCTGTTCCTCTCGCTCCTTTATCTCTCTCCCTTCAACCCTCCCGCTCTGTGCCAGATAAGTGACAGAGGAGGAGGAGTACCTCTGAGGAAGATCGACCGGCTTTTTAACTACATGTACTCCACCGCCCCCACGCCCAGCCTCGAACCCTCCAGCACAGTCCCATTGGTACACACACACACACACACACACACACACACACACAGCTCTGGTCTTCTGACTCCTTTGTTTTATTTCAGAAAAACTAATTCTGAAGACATTTCCCTTAAGCACTCGCTGTAGCTGTCCTCATACCACAACCCCCCTCCCGCCCCGCCCCATTCCTTCTCCCCCCAGGCTGGGTTTGGTTACGGTCTGCCCATCTCCAGGTTGTATGCCCGATATTTCCAGGGGGACCTGAAGCTCTACTCCATGGAAGGAGTGGGTACCGATGCCGTCATTTATCTCAAGGTAGGGGGGGCTTCTCGCACACCACCTGTCTCTGCAGTACTAGGCGCTACCAGCGTGCCCTGCAACATTCCTCCTCTTTTCATTGGTCCTTCTGTCGTCCCGACCCCCAATCCAGGCCCTGTCCAGTGAGTCGTTTGAGCGCCTGCCCGTCTTCAATAAGTCGGCGTGGCGACACTACCAGACCAGCCCCGAGGCGGACGATTGGAGCAACCCGAGCAAGGAGCCGCGAGACACCAGCAAGTCGTCTTACAAGGCCAAGAGATAACTCTGCCCAATCACCCCCCTCCCCCAACCGTATGCCCAACCCGCTGAACTTTGCCCCTTTAATGGTCTCCTCTCGCTACTAAAATCACTGTGGGCATGACTTCCCTGCCGGGGCGACACAACGCGCTCTACGCAGTCATTCGTGTTGTTGTCGTGTGGTGGACTTTAGAAACCTGCTTGGGCCTCTGCCTCTGACTCCTCGTGCTGATTACTCGAGTCAGTTCCTCCTCTGTGGGATCTTCTCCAACAAAAATGGCGGATTAATGAAGCTAGTTCCCCGTTTCAAAATAATTGCCAGTTCTGTTCTTGTTAAGGGGACCGGGCTCTTTCGTAGTTCGCAATGTAACAGCAACTGGGTCTGGTCTAGTTAATTGCCATCCAGTTTAAACAGAGAAAATGAGGGAGTATGCTTCTTTGTCTGCCTCTGATTCTGAGTGGGACTGCTGCTATCTGATTATAAGGTCAGTTTGAGCTGGATGTGGTCAGCCCCTGTGCGTCTCCCTGTCCGCTACGGTCTATATTCTGCTTCACTGACCACATCAACCTTTCGTGGTTCTTTCCAGGCACTGAAGCTAGAGGTCGAGTCTCTTTGGGCTGCGGTAGAGTTTCTGTCATGCTTCTTGTGTGTCCGGTCCTTATTCAGCCACACTCGATTGGACCTTTGTTTCGCCGTTCACTCCACTGGGAAGCCCGCAGGCGGAGACAGGATGAGGGATGTGTTTCAGGCCCAAAAGAGAAAAGGAATCATTTATTTCCGTCCCTTTGGGGACACAGTTTTGCCTGGGCACTGAGTGTATGAGTTGTTGTTATAGTTACGATTGCTACAGTTATCATATCCTGAGTAGCCTGCTGCGACGCCTCGCAGAAGAGAGAGTTACAGTGAAACACCTTTATTAACATTGTAAGAAAACTTTTAAGAAACTTTAGGGATGACAGGAACTTAAAACAATATGTGATACAAGGCTGTTTTGGGTAACACTTTTATCCAAAGTGTCCCGTCTTTCCGGACATACATTTTTACGTGTGGGTGGCCCCAGGAAGAACAAGTGAAACAAACTAAAGATAATTATTATGCATTACATTATATTTAAATTACAGAAAGAAATCAGGAACGAAAATGTATATATTTTTTAATATTAATATACTGTTATCTCAGAGATGATTCCATGACAAAGGGCCTTGTGGTTCTGATTTGATTCCAAGTCCATTCCAAAAGGGATAAAGCCAGGATAGACAAACAGGCAGAACTTAACCAGCATGCTCTTGATCCTCTGGGGCGCTTTGAATGGTTAACTCTGTAATTACAGAGACAGTGTTTCCCCTACTATTACGTGACTGGGGCGTGCACCCCACCTAGCTGTCTAACGCCTGTGGTAAAAACACATCCAGTTGGTTGGGTTTGATTTTGGTATCTGTCACTTGACAGTTTTTTGCCCCATTTGTGGCTCTTTTCCACTGCATGGTACCGACTCGACTCTACTCGCCTCGATTCTACTCGCTTCGGGAGTTTTTCCACCACTGTGTACCAGTTCGACTGGGCTCTACTCGCCCCGCCTTTTCTGCTTTTCCATTGGGCAAAAGTTGGGATAGTACTTGGTACCAGATACTTTTTTAGTACCTGCTCCGTCAAGGATCCAAGCGAGCTGAGGGTCTGTCGGGAGTCCTTGCATTGAAATTGGTTAAATTCAGTGCCAGTTCATAGGATCAGACTCATAATTTAAGCAATCGTATTTTCCCCAAATTCCTCTCCATTTGGACCTATGCACTGGCATTGAAATCAACCCGTTATCACCATCTCAAACCCATTATCACCATCTCAACCCCTGTGAGAGACCCGCAAAGATTTGCTGTCTTTGTAGCCTATTCACTTGGACAAAAGGATCTTGTCTTTTTCAAAGTAGTATCCATTCTCAAATATCAACCATCCACCACAGAACCTTGGGCATGGTCTTATTCTAAAGGGGAGACCTAAGAGTGTTCCATGATTTCAATGGTGTGATTTGGATGTTCCAACAGATAGAGATCTAAATATTCAGGGTTTGCCCTATAGTCATGCCTTTAGGCACTAGCTGTTAGACACTAGCTCAGCAGCAAGATTAAAAACAAGTTGCAATGTAAGACAAGTTGCTGCTCACGTGTGCTCCCTCGCTACACCTGGTGAACACCCCATATTGACATCAGACAGCGGTTTTCCTGGGATGTCACTATTGGCTGGTACAGGGTACTATCTGCAGTGGAAAACTACCTGAGGCGAGGTGTGTAAAGCCGAGTCGAGCCAGTACATAGCAGTGGAAAGCTCCCCTTGCAAAATCGAGGCGAGGTGAGGTGAGTAGATTTGAGCCAGTATCATGCAGTGGAAAAGAGCTATTAGAAGGTGATCTATGGGAAACGCTGCTATGAGCCTGGAAGTGACGGATGTTTTCAAGATGCAGATGTTAAGATGAAACACCATGTGAGCCTTATCCTTCCTGTAGCTTATTGCTTATGACCTCAACTGCCTTTACCTCACCTGATTCAACCATGCTAACGCTACATGCTAATGTAGATAACCAATCCCTGATTAAACCATGCTAATGCTACACGCTACTGTAGATAACCAATCACTGATTCAACCATGCTAATGCTACACGCAGCTGTAGATAACCAATCCCTGATTCAATCATGCTAATGCTACTGTAAATAACCAATCCCTGAATCAATCATGCTAATGCTAACTGCTACTGTAGATAATATATCACTGATTCAACCATGCTAATGCTACACGCTACTGTTGATAACCAATCCCTGATTGAACCTTGCAAATGCTACATGCTGCTGTGGATAACCAATCTCCGATGAAGTCATTCCAGAGGGATTTTTCCTCCGTCTTATAAAGGTAATTGGCAATACATAGGTCCTACGCTATGTTGTCTCACATCAGTGTATTTCTACTAGGAATAACTTTAATTCAGCTTTTCTGGTTAGGATCAGTAGTAGACTAACACAGAGATTAATAAGATTTGAAATGTGGACTAGTGATTGGGGCTCGGATCAGCCGACATCATCCATTCCCAATTCTCTGCTGAACCAGAACACACTCATTCCAGCACCGCCAGTCACGAGCCTGGACCCTTGAACATGATCCTTACCTATTTGTACCTGAAAGGTATCCGTAGTTTGACATTGTGTATCCAGTTCATATGGTATGACAGTGTGTCGTGATGCCATGGAGTCATCTGACATGTTCCCCTCTGTATTGCTGAGGTAAATCGACTTGGCACTTTGAGCTCCTCCATGTGGAGAACGGGGATGCTAAGCGTATGCAGCCCCTCTGTTATTGCAAAACGAACCGTACCTTTGGTGTATTCATGTGGTGAAGTAACGGCTAGCTGGTCAGACGACATCAAGCCGCCAAATCCTACTGTCAATTATCCAAACCTACAATAAAAATAAAAACACTGTGTGTCCTGTGCTTCGCATGCATACATTGGTCAATTCCATTTCAGTTCCAGACATTTCTTAAATATGTTTTAGGCGGGAAATTAAAGCTTTTTTGGCGTTTGGTTCATTTTCTTAATTGATTACCGGCGCCAAGGCTAATTGGTGAAGTTACTGGCGCCAAGGCTAATTGGTGAAGTTACTGGCACCAAGGCTAATTGGTGAAGTTACTGGCACCAAGGCTAATTGGTGAAGTTACTGGCACCAAGGCTAATTGGTGAAGTTACTGGCACCAAGGCTAATTGGTGAAGTTACTGGCACCAAGGCTAATTGGTGAAGTTACTGGCACCAAGGCTAATTGGTGAAGTTACTGGCACCAAGGCTAATTGGTGAAGTTACTGGCACCAAGGCTAATTGGTGAAGTTACTGGCGCCAAGGCTAATTGGTGAAGTTACTGGCGCCAAGGCTAATTGGTGAAGTTACTGGCGCCAAGGCTAATTGGTGAAGTTACTGGCGCCAAGGCTAATTGGTGAAGTTACTGGCGCCAAGGCTAATTGGTGAAGTTACTGGCACCAAGGCTAATTGGTGAAGTTACTGGCACCAAGGCTAATTGGTGAAGTTACTGGCACCAAGGCTAATTGGTGAAGTTACTGGCGCCAAGGCTAATTGGTGAAGTTACTGGCGCCAAGGCTAATTGGTGAAGTTACTGGCACCAAGGCTAATTGGTGAAGTTACTGGCACCAAGGCTAATACGAGCCTGTGTCTGCTGAAGAATGAGTGAGACTCAGAGGAAACATCCAAGATGCTTGTCTTTCGATCATTATTTTCTGTTTATTTACATATTAAGTCAATTGAAAGTATACATTAGAAAATAAGACAGTACATACATAAACATACATTCCCAGGTTTTTACAGACAGTGCAGGGTTACATCTAGTGCATACGGGAGCAGAAGGTCTACGGTGGATCGGGAGATATCGGGAGGAGTCAGCAACTGGTTCTACGTGACCTCACGTTGGGCTTCCGCTGCGGAACAGTTGTGGACTACGAGACTAGCGAGATGTTGAGTTGGAGAGAGGTCACGGGCACCTCTGTGTCGTATGGGCGTAGCTAAACAAGAAAGCGAGGGATTCGTTGACAAGAGGTGAACGAGGGGCATTCTACAAGGGCCGGTGCATTGCAGGCTTTCGTTCTAGACCAGGTTTTAGCGCAAACCTTCATGGCCACGCAGGGCCATTTTTTTGGCCCAACACCGGCCGTTCCGCACTAAAACCCCTGCTCTCTGGCCTCTAATAAAGGCTCCTGGGAAAAGCACAGTCACAATTGTACATTCTAAAAGCGACAGAACTGATAGCTTCTCCAGTTGAAAGCACTGTTTAGAAGAGCCAGACTGGGGGCAGGCGGACATAATGGATCACATCCCTGATAATGGTAAGTTCCATGAGGTCCGTTCAATTTTTTTAATCACCAATCGAGTCCTGAGTTTCGTGAAATGTAAAACCTGTCCGCTAATGTGCTGTCGTTACGCAGTACTCATTTTGAAAGTCCTGGACTTATGCTGGGACATTGGTTATGCCTAGGGGGACTAGTCGCTATGGTAAAAGAAATGTGGTACAAGATGTTTTGTGATTCATTGCGGTGCGTCTGAAATTTCTGAAGTGGCCTTCTCTCCTTGTCTCCCTGGGAAGTCTGTAGTTACACTGTTTCACCACTAGAGTGCATTATTTATCTCCGTTCAGTACGAAAACAAGCAGTCGGTATGGAACCCCTTACAAAACCACGGACAGAACCTAAAGTAACGGCCGTTTGAAGGAACTCACCGAATTAGATTACCATATAATTGTTGTGATGAGAAGACTACTTCAGGGGAGGTTATCTTCCGCAATTCTCAAACATTCCAGCGAATGCAGTGGCAGTTAATTTTGACCCAGCCCTCCCCCTGAAAACTAGAACGTCTGCTTGTCGGAGATGTCACAGAAGAGTCCAAACAGAACAAGGACCCAGTTTTTTCACCAGATGTATAAATCTGAAGGGCTTCCACTCCAAAGGACACGTTTGATCCAGATAGTTTTCGGTTCCCAAATGTAGAATATTTTACAAAATTAGTTTTAGTTTTTAGACTACTATTTCCCAAAGTTTTTTTAAAAGTGCATTGTTCGGGAGCACGGGCAAAGTGAGCAATTTCACCCATGCGCTTCACAGAGGAGGCGTTCCATAATGCGCTGATAGGATCTCCACTTTCACTGTCAAATTAGCTTCACTAGCCTCCCAAAGGAAACGACACAGTGTGGTCTGTCATGGGTCAGATATGACTTTGAAACTGATCATGAAATGATGCAGATTTAAAATAGAGCATAGGGCGGACAGTCTTCTCTTTTGTACAGGATAGAGAACTACTGTATTTTGATCGCTATGGTGTCAGCATCTGTCTTGAGAGTCCTGTGATGGCCTAATCAAGGAATACCACACTGCAAAAAGTCACTCTGCTCACTGTAAAGATACCTTGCATCGCGCTAACCCTATTCTCTCTGAAATATGACTCAATAACCTGAGAAATGAAGACAAAATGTAAGGATAGAGGAAAAGGATGACATAAAAGGATGAAGTGGCGTGATCAACAGGCGCTGTTTTATTTACCGTCGCTGTCAGACCTGGGCAATCGAAAACAGGTCGATCGTTTCATCTTATCTGCACTCCCCGTCTGCTTCGTTGCCCAGGCAACAGAAACTGTGATGGCTTCTTCGTGCTACAGCAGTACACTACATTTCCCATGAACGCCGTCTGTCTTGCAACATCTTCCTGGAAGATACAGTTTCAGCATCGAGTCATTGGCTGCCGTGTGTGGAAGGAGATGTTTTGTGAGTGTGGAAGATAAAAAGAGAGAGCACCTTCCAGGCAAGGTTTAAGTGTTTGGTAGTAGCGCTGTGAGTGAATGCTCGATATCCGCGGTTAAGTGTGTGTAATATGTGAGTGATGTAAGGTGTGCGTTCCACAGTCCAGGGCACTACTTCTCGTTCTCGTCTTCTTCGCTCATGCTACTGAAGGAGGCGGAGGCCCCCTTGGGCGAGGAAGGGGAGGCTGGTCGTGGGTGAAGCCAACGAGAAGGAGGGGATGGGGAGCGGGACGGTGATAGTTGCCGAGGGGGACTGTTGCTAGGCGACCCGCGAGGTGAAAGGGCGTAGGAAATCATCCGACCACTGCGCTCACTGAACACCTGTTTCTATTAAGGTTAGGAGAAATAGAGAGTGAAGGAGATGTGTGTGAGAGGACTTCAAACACTTGGATTAGGTTGGAGGTAGAAGCTTCATTCAGTGCCCTCTGTAAATATTGGAACGGTGATAAATGTTTTCATTCTGTAATCCAAAAGTTTCAATTTGAAAACAAACCATTAGTGTAACATCTCAGTTTTAGGTTCTCATCATTTCTTGAGGGCATTTGTGCACATATTGGTTTTACCATTTAAAGATGACAGCAGTTTTCATACATAGTCCCCCTATTTCAAGGAACCAAAACTATTGGGACAGGCGTTTTAGGGGGGTTTAGTCACTATTTTTACAGGCATGGGATAGCTGTGCATGTCTTGTCTTTGTTATAGGCTTCACATTTGCCTTTAGAGTCTGCTATTGCTGTCTGTCAACATGAGGACCAAAGAGGTGTCGATAAAGGTCAAGAAATGCATTATGAGACATCTCAACATTTTGGAACTTGAATAAAAAGAAGGAACTCGATGACCTCAGCAATCGCAAAACAGCCTGCTCAGACAAGTAAGACCTTTACTTGCACAGTGACTATGTATAAAAAGCGCAACATTTTAAGTTTAGGGCCAAAAGAAGAACACATTACTACATACTATATACTAATATCATCAAAAAGTTGATTTATTTCAGTAATTCCATTTAAAAAGTGAAACTTGTATAATGTATACATTCACTCCACACAGACTGGTATATTTCAGGTGTTTATTTCTTTTAATTTTGATGATCATAACTGACAACTAATGAAAACCCCAAATTCCAAGAACCACCACGCACAGACGTATGCAAGACATGGGTTTCAGCTGTCGCATTCCTTGTGTCAAGCCACTCTTGAACAAGACACAGCGTCAGAAGCGTCTCGCCTGGGCTAAAGACAAAAAGGACTGGACTGCTGCTGAGTTATGTTCTCTGATGAAAGTACATTTTGCATTTCCTTTGGAAATCAAGGTCCCAGAGTCTGGAGGAAGAGAGGAGAGGCACAGAATCCACGTTGCTTGAAGTCCAGTGTAAAGTATCCACAGTCAGTGATGGTTTGGGGTGCCATGTCATCTGCTGGTGTTGGTCCACTGTGTTTTCTGAGGTCAAAGGTCAACACAGCCGTCTACCAGGAAGTTTTAGAGCACTTCATGCTTCCTGCTGCTGACCAACTTTATGGAGATACAGATTTCATTTTCCAACAGGATTTGGCACCTGCACACAGTGCCAAAGCTACCAGTACCTGGTTTAAGGACCATGGTATCCCTGTTTTTAATTGGCCAGCAAACTCGCCTGACCTTAACCCTATAGAAAATCTATGGGGTATTGTGAAGAGGAAGATGGGATACGCCAGACCCAACAATGCAGAAGAGCTGAAGGCCACTATCAGATCAACCTGGGCTCTCATAACACCTGAGTAGTGCCACAGACTGATCGACTCCATGCCACACCGCATTGCTGCAGTAATTCAGGCAAAAGGAGCCCCAACTAAGTATTGAGTGCTGTACATGCTCATACTTTCAGTAGGCCAACATTTCTATAAACCCTATTTTTGTATCGGTCTTAAGCAATATTCTAATTTTCAGAGATACTGAATTTGGGATTTTCATTAGTTGTCAGTTATAATCATCACAATTAAAATTAATAAATATATCAGTCTGTATGTAATGAATTGATATAATATACAAGTTTTACTTTTTGAATGGAATTACTGAAATAAATCAACTTTTTGATGATATTCAAATTTTATGACCAGCACCTGTATGTATATATATATATATATATATATATATATATATATATATATATGTATATATATGTATATATATATATATATATATATATATATATACATTTCCAGAGGCTCTGTAGATCAGATAAAAAAAGTATTGTCATTTGTCGTTGAGTATAGCATGATAGACAAGTTTTAGCTTACCCATGTTCCATCTGGACCAAACAGTTCCAGGAAGTTACCGATAAACTCCCGTGATTTCTCTTCCCACTTCTGTATGAGGTCATGGCTCTTCTCCTCCACGCGGTAGACAAAGTGTTTACTCTTTTCCTCCACCGTCTTCACCTTTTCTTTCATACGATCCACCTGGTTCTGGAGTCGGTATTTCTTCTCCTGAGGAAGGTTGCAGGAAGGTTGGAGGAAGGTTGGAGGGAGGTTGGAGGGATGTTGTAGGGAGGGAGGAATGTTCGGTGGGAGATTGGAGGAGTTTTGGACGGTGATTGGAGGGAGGTTGTGAGGATGATGGGAGGAAGCTTGAGGGGAGGTTGGTGGAAGGATAGAGGGAAGGTTAAAGGAAGGTTGAAGGAAGGTTGCAGGAAGGTTGGAGGAAGGTTGGAAGGGGTTTTGAGGAACACTGGAGGAAGATTGGAGGAATGTTGTCTCCTTTATACGATCCACCTGGTTCTGCAGGCGGTACTTTTTCTCCTAAGGAATGTTCAAGGGAGGACAAATGAAGGTTTGGAAGAAGGTTCAGGGAGAGTGGATGGAGGAAGTGACATTGGAGGACAGTAGAAGGTTGGAGTGAGGAATTTTATGGGAATGTTTGAGAGAGGTTGGTGGGAGAGTGGATTGTGGTTGAAAGATAGTTTGGAGGGAGGGAGGGAGGTTGGAGGAAGGTTGTAGGGGGAGTGGGTTGTGGAGGGAGGTTGGAGGAAGGTTGTAGGGGGAGTGGGTTGTGGAGGGAGGGAGGTTGGAGGAAGGTTGAAGGAAGGTTGGAGGAAGGTTGGAGGGGGAGTGGGTTGTGGAGGGAGGGAGGTTGGAGGAAGGTTGTAGGGGGAGTGGGTTGTGGAGGGAGGGAGGGAGGTTGGAGGAAGGTTGAAGGAAGGTTGGAGGAAGGTTGTTGGGGGAGTGGTTTGTGGAGGGAGGGAGGTTGGAGGAAGGTTGGAGGAAGGTTGTAGGGGGAGTGGGTTGTGGAGGGAGGGAGGGAGTTTGGAGGAAGGTTGGAGGGATGTCGGCAATACTGCACACAAAGGCGACAGTTCTTCCGATGTAGAGACCTCACAGACACGCACTTACATTGATGAAGCTGACATTGAGCTCCTTAGCAGTGTATCCTCGCTGCAGGTTGCGTCTAGCGTAAAGGTCATAGTCTCGTACGATACGAGTGATCAGGTCAGAGGTTGAGATGCCCTCTGTCCGCTGGGTTGGCACAAACATGCCTGGAATACACACACACACACACTGATGTTATAAGTACATTGTAAACATGCGTACACACACCACACACACACACTTGTGTACGCTCACCCGCTTCCTTGATGTGTTTGTAGACGTCCTCAGTCCCCGCCGAGGAATATGGGATGTCGTCATGAGCCACAAAATCGATCTGCGAAACGACCGGAACACAAGAAGACAAGAATCTGTTCCCAGCGCAGCAGAAACAGGATGGAATCATGCGCAGATAAGCTGACCCGACGGGATACCTGCAGGTGTTGTGCCACAGGCATCACCGAACCACGTGCATGTGCTGAGAGAGCTTTATTGGAGATGGACAAACGCATGCACACACACGCACCTTGTGATTCTCCAGGAAGTCCTGGGTGAGTGTCCACGGCGCGTCTCGGACCACCTCGTCCACGTAGCGACAGTGCCTCAGGGCCTCGTAACGCTCGTCCTCCGTCATCACAGTGAAACCCTTATATTTATGAGTCAGCTCATCGCTACACACTAACACACACACACACACACACAACAGAATCACAAAGGTACACAGATAGCGAAGCATAGGAGGTATTCTTAATTCAAATATTGGATACACATAATTGGATTCAAATAAACATACACGTTCATGCTTTTATTTACTTTATTGAATTCAGGTGAATCCAAATTGTGACACGATGGTGTGTGTGTGCGTGTGTGTGTGTGTGTGTGTACGTACCTCCCACTATGAGGTAGGCGTTGGGGAAGAGGTTCTTGGCCTGCATCAGGGCTCTAGCATGGCCCGAGTGGAACAGATCAAATATCCCATCCGCATATACACGCACTGGACGGTCCACTGTAACACACACACACACACACACACATACATACTACAGTATATAATACTACAGTATACTACAGTATATAACACTACAGTATACTACAGTATATAACACTACAGTATATTACAGTCTACTATGTATGTATAACACTACAGTATATAACACTACAGTATACTACAGTATATAACACTATATTATACTACAATATATAACACTACAGTATACTACAGTCTACTATGTATATATAACACTACAGTATACTACAGTATATAAGACTACAGTATACTACAGTATATAACACTATATTATACTACAATATATAACACTACAGTATACTACATTCTACTATGTATATATAACACTACAGTATACTACAGTATATAACACTACAGTATACTACAGTATATAACACTATATTATACTACAATATATAACACTACAGTATACTACAGTCTACTATGTATATATAATACTACAGTATACTACAGTATACTACAGTCTACTATGTACATATAATACTACAGTATACTACAGTCTACTATGTACATATAACACTACAGTATACTACAGTATACTACAGTCTACTATGTACATATAATACTACAGTATACTACAGTATATAACACTACAGTATACTACAGTATATAACACTACAGTCTACTATGTATATATAACACTACAGTTTAGTACAGTCTATTACATATGTATAACACTATTGCCTGTTGCAACACATTCTCATTTGGTGCCACCTGCCCTCCTTCATGCACAACTCCAGGACAGGAAAGTGTACAGGACATGTTATCAATGACCCCGCCCACCCCAGCCCCTTCCTTTTTAAAAAGCATTAGGCTCAGGGCAGGTGGGCAGTGCTGGTCAATCATGACCCAAACATCCAGCCACCTGAACACCGTCTTTCCCCCTGCCATGGTCCTCAGTAACTAACCATCTGTCCAATAGAAACGAACAGGCCTGTATTGACAACTAGGCACCTCTGAACACATACAGTGGATATAAAAAGTCTACAACCCCCTGTTAAAATGCCATGTTTTTGTGATGTAAAAGAGTGAGTCAAAGATAAATAATGTCAGAACTTTTTCCACTTTTAATGTGACCTATAATGTGAACAATTCAATTGAAAAACAAACTGAAATCTTCTAGGGGAAAAATTAAAAATAAAAACCTTACAATAACCTGGTTGTATAAGTGTGCACACCCTCTTATAACTGGGGATGTCAAACTCATGTTAAGTCATTACACACCTGCCATCATTCAAAGTGACTCTGATTAATAACACATAAAGTTCAGCTGTGCTAGTAGGATTTTCCTGACATTTTCTTAGTTGCATCTCAAAGCAAAAGCCATGGTCCGCAGAGAGCTTCCAAAGCATCAGAGGGATCTCATTGTTGAGAGATATCAGTCAGGAGAAGGGTACAAGAAGTATTTCCAAAGCATTAGATATACCATGGAACACAGTGAAGACAGTCATCATCAAGTGGAGAAAATATGGCACAACAGAGACATTACCAAGAACTGGACATCCCTCCAAAATGTATGAAAAGACGAGAAGAAAACTGGTCAGGGAGGCTTCCAAGATGCTTACAGCAACATTAAAGGAACTGCAGGGATTTCTGGCAAGTAACTGGTGTTACATGTGATAAAAATCTCCCGTATTTTTCATATGAATGGGCTATGGGGTAGGGTGGCAAGACGGAAGCCTTTTCTTACAAAGAAAAACATCAAAGCCTGACTGAAGTTTGCAAAAACAAACATCCAGTCTCCCAAAAGCATGGGGGAAAATGTGTTATGGTCTGATGAAACCAAGGTTGAACTTTTTGGCCATAATTCCAAAAGGTATGTTTGTCGCAAAAACAACACTGCACATCACCCAAAGAACACCATACCCACAGTGAAGCATGGTGGTGGCAGCATCATGCTTTGGGGCTGTTTTTCTTCAGCTGGAACTGGGGCCTTAGTCAGGGTGGAGGGAATTATGAACAGTTCCAAATACCAGGCAATTTTGGCACAAAAACTTCAGGCGTCCGTTAGAAAGCTGAAGATGAGGTTCACCTTTCAGCACGACAACGACCCAAAGCACACATCCAAATTCAGAAAAGCATGGATTCACCAGAAGAAGAATAACCTTTTGGAATGGCCCAGCCAGAGCCCAGACTTGAATCCAATTGAACATCTGTGGGGTGATCTGAAGAGGGCTCGGCATTTTAACAGGGGTGTGTAGACTTTTTATATCCACTGTATGTACTATATTGTATTCCCACTCTGTTCACCCCCCTGCACTTAGAAACACCAATGCCGTAAACACTAAGGCAACTGTAATATTTTATTAATTTAATATTCAATATGAATATAACATAGCCCTATTTGAGGAGAAGGGGAGGGAGTGAATGTTTAGAGGATGCATAAAAGTAAAACAGATATTTATGTGGGAGGTTGCAGAAGGATACCAGGACAAAGGTAGCAGAAAGGAAGAACAGGGAGACGAATAGGCGTGCAGGACAGCGGGAGAGAGAGTGTCTACCTGGGGTCCCTCTACGGGCTTGAGCAATTGACAGTCTCTCATGAGGGGCGAAGCACTCACAAATGGTGTCCTTAGCAAAGATAGCAGGCTCAGTCAGTGTCTGGGAGAGCGAGAGAGGGGCAAAGACAGATTTAAATGGTTAAGCACTTCATTGGCCGAGCATAATAGCGCTTACATTGGCATTATAAAACAGCACATGCATCAAATTCCCATTTCACTTCCCTTTACAAAACCCACTCGAGGCGGAAGAAATGGAATGGTGTGACACCCTGGAAGAATCGTGTGAGATGAGGAAAGGGGCAAGGAAGGAGAAGGAACATATGAGACGAAAAACTTTCCAAAAAGGCAGGAAATTAAGAGACGGATGAAAAGAGGATTGGAAGGTCGGGAGTAGGAAAAGCGAGAGGGAGGACAGAAAGAAAGTCCATAATCTGGCCGTAAAATATGCCACGCCCACAGACCGTCAAGTACGTTTCTTCTCAACAGGGATTTCTACCTCTGAGTACCTCCAAAAAAACGATGCCTTCTGTCTGATTGGTCCTTGAAAACTATGGGCAGGGCCACAGTCAGAGCACGTGTGGGAAAAGCAACAGCCACCAAATGTGTCATTGGCTTTGAAACTTTGATTGGTTACAGATAATCCAATTGCTGATTGGTTAGAGATAATCCAATTGCTGGTGACAGTATTATGTACAGCACCCCTTAATTTGACATCACTCAAGCGACTGCAATGGAAGCACTCACAGAAATATGTTAAATATGTAGTGAAAGCCTTCCCCTCTCTCTGGAACAGTTCCAGTAATGTCCATTAGATTGTTGATCAGGCCTGATATTATTTTCTATCGATCACATGACGGGAAGAACCGCACTCAGTGTTATTGATCTCCATTCCTCCCTCTACCAACCCCTCTTTTTCCATGTGTCTCTCTTTAACTATCTCTAGAGAGATAGAGTTCAACTTCCAAACACACAAGGGACCTGAAAAACATTATGTTGTCTATTCGTTGCCCTGGGAGACAGGACCTTGAAAACGAGAAAGAGAAGAGAGGAAGAGAAAAGAGTGAGTAGAAAAGAGAGAAAAGACCCAGAATTAACCCTGAACAGTAGTCATTATTAACCAAAACACACGAGCACGTCTCATTTAGAAGGCTACACAGAAACCATGTATTTTTTTTCCACTAGTGTTATTTTTGAGGAACAGGCTGTTATATAAAATATGAATCACTGTTTTTTTTTTTTTTATAGCCTACCTGCTTTTGTCATTGACAACATTAAACATGTATAGGTATTCCACCTCTGCATATTCCCTCCAGATAACGGATGAGGTAGAATGTGAGGAGATGACCACAGAAATCAAAACATCATCAGAGGATCTCTGCTAGCGACCATCATGTGAGCTCCCATTCCCATGGCAACAGATGGGGTGAAACAGAACAGCAAAGAGGACATACTGTGACAACAGTTCTCCCACAATCCACTGCAAGGTGAGAAGGGGGAGGAGCCCAAAGCGGACAAAGGGCAGATGGCAGCCTTGGACCATCTGCCAATCATAGTGACCGCAGAGAGCATGCTCACTAAATCCCTGACACTGACAGAAGCAGAGAACATCTGGTGTAAGAAGGATTAACTAACCGGGGGAGAAAGACTAAAACCCTCAGCTAAAAACAACAACACTGTGATGGTAGCACAGAGAGAGAGAGGGAGAGAGCAAGAGAGAGACTGAAGAGGGCAAAAGGAAGAAACAGAGAATGAGCAACTCAGAAAGACAGATAAGGACATGAGAGATGATAAAAGGGTAGAGGGGCAAATGAACAAACAAGGGCAAAGACAGAGAGAGCTGGAATGGGACTGGCATCGCCCCTCTTTATCCTTGGGCTTTTGTCCTCATCGGGAGATCTATGCCAGGCCACCCACTGCACCTCAACCCTCCTATGCCGCCAATACTGCAAAACACACCCAACACAGCCCCCCCCACCACACCCCCCCATTCTATGCAACACACAGACACACATAGTCCAGGCAGCATTCACAGCATCCCGCAGAGACAGACTGACGGCTGACGGTGAATCTGTTCCAAACAACACGCAGACTAGTGCCTCTCCTTCAAACACCAACACAGCAACCCACGCACAACCACACCCCCGCATAACCACACACACACACAAACCCTACCGTGCGAGGCTGGGGGCAGGTGTGCTCAAGCTCCTCCATGTTTCCCCTAAAGGCTCATGGGATACGGCGGCTGGTCCCGCTGTCTGTGACTCAGCATCAGTGAGACGATGACTCTCTCTCTCTGCCTCTCATCCTCCCTCTCATCCTCTCTGCCTCTTTACCCTCCCTCTTCACTTCCTCCTGTATCCCCGCCCTCTCTGCCCCTCACTCCCTCTGCTCCACCTCTTCTTTCCTTCTCTCCTCCCTCTGCTCCCCCTCTCCTCCTCCATTAGGTAGAACGATCCCTCACTCACAGACCAGCAGCCAAGCACCACGGAACTCTTGCCATAAAGATGACAAAGAGGAGAGAGAAAGGGCCAATCCGTGGACAACTCCCACTATCTAATTTGCATGGAGGACACAGATTGGCTGAGCTGGCTAGGACCATCAGTAAAGGATGGCCGCCTAGAAGGCAGCATTTCAATAGTCCACAATAGCTTTCCTACATTCCCTTATCCTCTGAAAACACAATGTAGTTAGTGTATTTGATCATGTAAATTATTTACGCTCATGTAAATGAGAGAGGACCTTTTAAGGACTACTGACCCACATATAATGTGTATGTGTTCAAATGCTGGATAGTTTATCTTTGAATCAGCTCATGTTTTGTCCTCTTAACTCCTTGATAATATCAGACTGGGTGAAAGCAGGAGGCTGTTACAGTATAGCACCTTTCCGGTGCTTTTGTGGGTCAGTTGTTTTGACAGAAAAAACAAGTTAAGGAGAGCAAAGCATTGAATAGTATACTGAAGAAGTCTTTAGACCGACATAACGAGGAAATGTTGTAGAAACCGAACTTAAAATGTCATATTGTTGAACTCCCCTATCTGTTTATACTTTTCTTTTTCCCAGGCTGCACTTTCTTTCCATCTCATATTGAACTATTTATTGCTAAACTCTCCACAAGTCTACCATAACACAAAAAGTAACTTCCTTAGTATTCTTGGTTTGACCTTCATGATCCATGCTGATACCCACGCAAGGAAATCTCCTTTACCAGGAAGGTCCAGACCTGATAGCAGAGGCCAAAAAGTATACATCTAGGCTATAGTTATAAGTACACGCTCGGTTGGCTGACTTACGGTGCCGGACCCCCTCCTGCGTCCAGGCGCACAAGGAGCATCTGCGTAATCGAGGTTTGCTTTCATTGTCCTCCCCACCATAATTAGAGATGCTTGTCTGTCCGTCAACTGGTGTCCGCAAAAATAGTCCAGGCGTTTCCCTTCTCAGCCGTCACCGGGCACCGAGACTCGGACACGCTGAGACAGAGTGAGCGAATGTACGGAATGAGGCGTGCGCGTCCGTTTTTGTTAAACCGCCGGCCGTGGTCGGACACCGCACGCCTGACCGACCACGCATACATAACCGACCACTCTGACGGTAGCAACATATTGATGGGTCTTGTTCTGCGGCCAAGTCGGCTGAACAATTTGTATGTGCCCAGGCTACTAAAGTTGGAGTTCAAATGAGGTGGTCTCCTGAAAAATGTGCACGTACTAAATAGCCAAACTCGTGAAGAGGGCATTTACGCAAGACCAAACAAAAACTAGTAACATCGGCTTTCTGACCATTTGTTTCCCCTAAAGTTCATAAACTCAAACAAATATAAGGCCGTTGGCATACTGAAGAATGCCAAGTGTGACAAATGCGCACTGAAACTCGGGCATCTTCTAAAAACAAAACCTCTACTGGTTGTGCATAACCGTTAACGAGTGACCTGAAAAAGAAGCAAAAGGAAAAGCTCTCAGAGGAGTAAAAGCGGATTGCCTATTATTATGTTCAAGTCACGATAAACAGTTATAAAAATCTGGAGAGGTAGGTTATTATTTTATTAGACATGTAATTTGCTTTTGAGTAGCAAAGAAAGACCAAGGAAAATTGCAACTGGCTAAATACAGCTCCTCGTGTCTTCCACTGCCTTCAGTAATATCAACACAACACATTACAAGTCTTTCATGGTTGAGGGTTGAGGAGATTGACTGCTTCTCTTCTAGTCTTTCTGAGAAAAATGCGTGTTTATAATTGTTTGGTCTATGCTTAATTTATACCCTGAATTTGTAACGTGGGATATCATATCGATTGATCAACGTTCCACCAGGCTTTCTACTCCGTGGATACTTCTTGCATTAACCAATCTCATAATTTCAAAAGATCATCCCGTTACTCCCGATACTCTGGGTATCTGCTAACACGTCCGTAGCCTACAACAATGGATCTTTTGTGGCAACACTGTAGTGTCACTGAGCCAAAACGCGTCAGCGTGTCCCCCAAGCCCAAATGCGCTTTCATCCTTCAATCTGGGACAGGAGAATCTTTTGTGCGCGCCCAGAGTCCGGCCAGGGTCACCATGGAAACAAGCTTCAGCGCAATAGATAGTCCTCTGCTCGCGAAAGGGTAACGGACAAAGTTTGGACGATGCTATGTGTGTCTTAGAATTCCTGGCGCCTTCTTTCTAATTTTGCTCACTTGCTTTGGCAATGTTAACTAATGTTCATAATGGCAGTAAACTCTACAAGTGAAATAACCCTTGTTATAAATGTTGTTGATGAAGCAAGGAATAATCAAAATATCCATCACCAACATTCCTTACAAGACTAAAAGTGATTAAGACATTGCAAATTACACCGATATTTTAGAGGCTTTCTGTTGTACTGTACAGCTGGCTGTCGGCTTTAAAACAACATTGCCATCATGCGGACAGTAGACATCATTGCCCTAACAAACGACATGCTTCAAAACGATTGGCTGTTGTCTTTTTGAGTCATTTCCTGCATATGACTTTCCCCGGGAAGCTGATTTGGCGCGGAATCTTCGGTTGTGTTTTTATGTACTGAGAGCGAGCTGAAGGTTATCAAAAAAATTCAGGATTAAAAAAATCAATGGCTCCGGTTTCTAACCCAGAGAAAGATGTGGACAACCCGGACGGCGGTGAGTATGAACGGAAAGTTCATCCAAACAAGCAAGTTAGCAAGCCATACAAGTGTAAACATGCGTACACTTACTAGCTGTCAGCAAGGTTACCGTTAGCTAGCTAACTAGCTCGCGCTGACAACAACAAAGCAAGCAACTAGTCTGTTGCTCAGAGTGTCTCAACGTTAGTTACATCAGTGCAAACGTACCATTACATTACACCGACTGATAATTACCCACACAGTTAGTTAGCGATTAGACTGTGTGATGATTACATTTTTAAACGTTTTGTAAGTACAGTACAAAATCGAAGAACAGCTGGATCTCTTAATATTTTCCTGTCCATTTACCGCCCATCTCTCTCCAGGGGATGACTGTGGCCTCGCAGTGGGTCGTTCTCGGAGGGAGAAAAAGGAGAAGACCGGGAGAAAGTCCGCTCTGGAACAGCTGAAGAAAGCTAAGAGGGGGGAGAAAGTCAAATATGAGGTAAGATTATATTAAGCTTTATTGTTATTGAACAGTACAAGTACAGTACCACGAAATGCAGCATCCAACCAGGAGTGCAAATGGAAGAGGGCAGAACATTTACAAGTATAAAGCATATGTATATTACAAGTGGAATGTTTAGATGTGCAATTATGGCAAATAGAGGAGGGCAGAAACATTTACAAGTATTAAGTAAAGTGTATGTTACAAGTGGGGTAATAGTTGTGTGGGTACGGTTGGCAATCCTAAATGGCATTCTAGATGTGCAGTCGGGGCAATTTGAAGGAGTGAAGTAGCATGCGCAACCGGGATGCAGAGATGGCAGCAATGAGGTCCCTGAGGTAGACGTGTATGTAGCAACTGTAAAAATGCAGTGGCAGCACTAAATGTGTAAAGAGGCAAATTGAATGTGCAAGGTGCATGTGTAACTGAAATGCAGGGATAGCAGCATTGAGGTTCCCACGTCCACTTAAATGATCAGACTTTGTAAGGCAGTGTCAGAGTAGTACAAAGGGAGTGGTGCAACAAGGTCTCTGGGAGGTGTGGGGGGAGGGGGGTATGGTTAGTGATGGGTCACACAGTTCGGCCGAAAAGAAACTGTTCCTGATCCTGCTGGTGTGGGAATGAAGAGACCCTGTACTGCCTGCCTGATGGTAGGAGGGCAGTTTGTGGCCTGGATGTGAACACGGCTTGCACTGGAGGTCTACGATGGCAGGAAGCTGGGCACCATTGATGTGCTGGGTGGTTTTCACAGCAATTCATACAGCAGAACCTAACATTGGAATGCATCCTGTCCTAAAATTGCAAATGGGAACGCCTGGCCGGCCTTGAGGTGGGGGGAAAAAGACGGCAGGTTTTATGGTTTTATGGCGTATTGTAGAGGAGGGCTGTTTTGACTGTGTTTAACCGGTGGGTACTGTGTGCAGGTTGAGGATCTGACCCGTGTGTACGAGGAGGTGGACGAGGAGCAGTACTCCCGTATGGTGAGGGAGCGGCAGGACGATGACTGGATCATTGATGACGGTGAGTCCATGCGAAATGCCTCCGCACCCGCCCCAGGCACCTCACTCCACGTTGCGGTGAGTTGCTCCTCTCGTTAACGCGGTGAGTTGCTCCTCTCGTTAATGCCTCCTTTCCTCTGGTCTGTCCAGATGGCACCGGGTATGTTGAGGACGGGAGGGAGATATTTGATGAGGATTTGGGGGATGACGTTTTGGAGAAAAGCACCAAAGGTGAGAGTGTGTGTGGGTGTGTGTGTGGGTGTGTGTGTGGGTGTGTGTGTGGGTGTGTGTGTGGGTGTGTGTGTGGGTGGGGGTGTGTGGGTGTGTGTGTGGGTGTGTGTGTGGGTGTGTGTGTGGGTGTGTGTGTGGGTGGGTGTGTGGGTGTGTGGGTGAGTGGGTGAGTGGGTGGGTGGGTGTGTGGGTGAGCAAACCGCGGTGTATCAATTATAGTGTGCGTGCGTGTGTGTAGGTAAAGCAGGTGCAATAGGATCCGACTCGAAGAAGAACAATAAGAAATCTGCAGTGGCCAAACCCAACAGCATCAAGAGCCTCTTCATGAACAGCAATGTCAAGAAACCTGCTGAGGTATGTGTCGGCCTCTGTCTGTGTTCGTCTCTTGTGTTTGTCTTTTTAAGTCCTCGTGTATCTGGTTTTCCCAAGTCTTTTTTTGCTTACTGTGTGTATCTTTGTGGTCCTCATGGTCTTATGTCTCTAACAGAAAGATGTGGACCTGTCCAAAGATGACCTGCTGGGGGACATTCTTCAGGACCTCCACTCTGAGGTGGGTCTGCAGTCCTCTACACTTCTTGCAGAACACAAAGACAGTGTGTTAGCTAACTTAAACCTGAGGCTTACTCCGCTAGTGGTACAACAACTTCCAGCCATAATGGACTGTCGTGTTTTGTCCTTTTCCTTTCCCTCTAATCATGTTTGTTGGGTTTACTTGGTGGATGATTTGACTGTGTGTTGCGCGTGTTGCGGCATGTTGTTTGATTTACTCCATTCAGACATTGTCGGGTGGTTCAGAGTGGAGAATTCACAAATATTTCGCTGTCCTTGCTCCTTTCCCAGAGGCCGTTGTCCATGACCCCCCCTCCGGTCATCACTCTGAAGAAGAAGAAAGTCCTTGGAACTCCCATGAATCCGTTCTCCATCAAACCCCAAACGCCAAAGGTGGACTTCCTCACTCCCAAGTCCTTCCCTCTCCGCCCTGGTCTTCCATTTCAACAGTACTAATAAACACATAACTGGTACCTTTTCTGTTATGTTGCTTTTCCCTCATCTCAGGAGTCACCCTCTACCCAGGTGACAAAGGTTAAACGGCCTCCTCCTGGTGTGCTGACCCCTCTGGAGCCTTCCCGACCCCTGACCTCCAGACCGTCTGATCCGGTGGAGAAGAAGAGGGTGACTGAAGATGTTGTGGAGGAGGGTATGGAAACAGACATGGACTGGCCGATTTCCCCTGGCCCAGATAAAGCCTTGTTTTAGAGTGTTCTGGGGGGAAAACCTGGCACCTTCCCTGTGGCTGTTCAACCATCTCTCAATCAATCGCTTTTTCTACCCCTCTTTTGCTTTAGAAAACCCTCTCCAGTTTGACGGAGTGGACTTCGATGAGCCGATGGACTTGGGTGTTGAACAAGAAGACGAGGAGCTTGTGAAGGAGGAGGAGCTAGAGAGTAGCTCTTCTGTTAAAGTTGAACCCAAAGAAGAAGCGCCGGACCCAGTCTTGATGTGAGTTGGCACACATGCTTTCTGTCAGAGTGGTTGACCTGGGTTTTGTGTTTGTATGTTTAGCCATGGGTCGACACAACCATTTTAACCCCTCTGTGTGTTTCCTCAGGAGGGGGGGGCTTGGGGGGTCTTGGGGTCAGGAGGAGGAGGGGGGCGACGAGACCCATGTGGAGGTGCAGGTCGACTCCAGCAGTCTCCCGACGGTTGAAGGGCCGGATGGAGAACTCATGTTCCGCTTCTATTGGCTGGACGCCTTTGAGGACCAGTACAGCCAACCAGGTGAGACCTTACTAAACCCGCAGACTTGTGTGATGTGATTGTGGTGGCCACTGTGATGTTTATGTGTCTGTGTTCCCCAGGTGTGGTGTACCTGTTCGGTAAGGTGTGGATTGAGTCTGCCCAGGACCACGTAAGCTGCTGTGTGTCGGTGAAGAACATCGAGAGGACCATGTATTTCCTTCCCCGCGAACGTGTGAGTTTTCTGTAGACGTGGTCATCGACCAGAGGTGCCCCATTTTCAATATACGCTCTTGAGACTCTCCTTTCAAACGTGAACGTGACTGGCTTCCATAGCTTCCTTAAGAACGTCCACGTTGCCTTGTTTACTCTGTCCCTGATTGGTTGTGTGTAATGTGATTCATTTCCTTTAGTAAGTTGTGTTTCTTGCGACTGCTCTCCTGATTGGTTGTGTGTTATGACTGACAGAAGGTGAACACGAAGACAGGCGAGGAGTCAGACACTCCGGTGGGGATGATGGACGTTTATCAGGAGTTCAACGACCTCTCGGAGAAGTTCAAGATCATGAAGTTCAAGTCCAAGGTCTGTGCGTGTTTTCGTCCCTACGACCAAATAGATTGACAGTTCTTATTGGCCTAGCCTGGGTTCCAAGTTCTTATTGGCCTAGCCTGGGTTACTAACCCGATGACCAGACTGACTGATTTGTGAGATGAGGCCAGGGGTTGGCCTGTATGATGTCAGCCAGTGGAGGTGGGTCTGGGATCTGTCAGAGCAGCCTTTGGTTTCATTTCATGATGACTTTAGTGTGTGTTCACTGTTGACATTTGAGTAACTGACTGCACTCACTGTTCCCATCTGTAGAAAGTGCAGAAGAGCTACGCCTTTGAGATCGCTGATATCCCTACAGAGTCAGAATACCTAGAAGTCAGATACTCTGTAAGTGCACATACTCTCTTTACACACACACGCACGCGCATACACAGTGTGCCTTTTCCCCTCATACGCATATTCTTTTCGTGCAGGCTGAGTATCCATCTCTGCCCTCCGACCTGAAGGGGGCGACGTTCTCCAAAATTTTTGGAACCAACACCTCCAGCCTTGAACATCTTCTTCTCAGCAGGAAAATCAAAGGACCGTGCTGGCTAGACATCCAGACCCCACGTAAGAACACACACACACACACACACACACACACCCTGAACCTCCCTATTGTCTCTCTTCACTTCTCTTGACAACAATAGGGTGGATGCCCTATTCCCAGATTATCAAGGTAAAGTAACAAAGATTTTAGAAAGGACACCGTATATGGGCCCATTAGATTTTCAAAGAGAGTCATCCGACTTAACTGATCAATTTTATGTAGCCTAAAGTGATAACAACATAGCCCTGTCTAGTCTGCCTACATCTAACTAGGCTGCCAACATCATTTCGCCGTCTGACTCGAGTATACCCAAATGCCCACGGACCTCTATCCACCCCCCTTGTCCCCCTCCAGAGCTGACCGGCCAGCCTGTGAGTTGGTGTAAGGTGGAAGCGGTGGCGTTGCGGAGTGACCTGGTCACCGTGGTGAAGGACCTGCCCCCGCCGCCACTCACCGTCATGTCCATCAGCCTGAAGACCGTCCAGAACACCAAGACGCACCACAACGAGGTCTGTCCGCCCCTCCTCTGACACATGATTTCACCACGACAAGTGCAAGAGACTAGCATGTCACCTGTCAATTGGGGAAACCTTCTGGGAACTCCCGCTCCAAAAGGATATGACGAAATAGTCGCGATGGCTGGGCGTCCCCAAATGTTTGAGAACATTAATTCTTATTAATACAACTGCAGTGAACCTGACCCTTTCACTGTGTGTTTCCTGCTTCCTGTTTGTCTCCAGATTGTGTCCCTGGCTGCTTTGGTCCACCACCGTTTCCACCTGGACAAGGCCCCCCCTCGACCCCCCTACCAGACACACTTCTGTGGTGAGTGGGCGTCACCTCCTTCATGGAGGAGACGTTGAAAGGAGAGACCATGTTGAGAATGGAGGCACCTTTAGTTGAAGGGTGGATGAGGATGTGATGTCCTTTAGTTGAAGAGTGGATGAGGATGTGATGTCCTTTAGTTGAAGAGTGGATGAGGATGTGATGTCCTTTAGTTGAAGAGTGGATGAGGATGTGATGTCCTTTAGTTGAAGAGTGGATGAGGATGTGATGTCCTTTAGTTGAAGAGTGGATGAGGATGTGATGTCCTTTAGTTGAAGAGTGGATGAGGATGTGATGTCCTTTAGTTGAAGAGTGGATGAGGATGTGATGTCCTTTAGTTGGAAAGAGAAGGATGTGTTGCGGATAGGAGGTCCTTTAGTGTGAGAGAGGAAGAGGGTGTGTAAGGGTTGAGCAGACATTTAGTTGAAGAAAGAGGGAGGCTAACTAAGAAAGGAGAAGAGTGAAGGATGGCTCCTAATAAGGGCTGCAGAAGGAGCGCGTGATGAGGGATGAGGGTAAGGAGCGCGTGATGAGGGTAAGGAGCGCGTGATGAGGGTAAGGAGCGCGTGATGAGGGTAAGGAGCGCGTGATGTGGGTAAGGAGCGCGTGATGTGGGTAAGGAGCGCGTGTTGAGGGATGTGGGTGAGGAGCGCGTGTTGAGGGATGTGGGTGAGGAGCGCGTGTTGAGGGATGTGGGTGAGGAGCGCGTGTTGAGGGATGTGGGTGAGGAGCGCGTGTTGAGGGATGTGAAGGCAATTGGGGCCTTTATTGATTGGTTTCATTCTCTCTTTAGTGGTCAGTAAACCCAACGACTGTATCTTTCCTTATGACTTCAAGGAGGCTGTGAAGAAGAAGGTGAGTGAACGCACAGGTTTCTCTGACCTCCTGTACAAATGAAACCACGTCGAACAACAGTCCGTCTTCGGGGGGTTCAGCAGCCCTGTTTAAAAAAAAAAATCCCTGTTGTCCTTCCTTGGATTAACCGCTAGTCTCTCTGTCTTTCCCTCTTTCTCTACCCTTCCCTGTCAGAATGGGAAGGTAGAGATTGCAGCCACTGAGAGGACACTGCTGGGGTTCTTCCTGGCCAAGATGCACAAAATTGACCCTGATGTGATTGTGGTGAGTAAAATGGAAGAATGCTGCGCCGGCAAAACGCTGGGTTGTAAAACGGTGCCGCAAAGCTACCCACCAATATCATTTGCTATGCGTCACGAAGGATGTGATATGCGTCACGAAGGATGTGATATGCGTCACGAAGGATGTGATATGCGTCACGAAGGATGTGATATGCGTCACGAAGGATGTGATATGCGTCACGAAGGATGTGATATGCGTCACGAAGGATGTGATAAGCGCTACATAGGATCAGGATGTGAGCGGCGCTGAGGTGTCGTTGACGCGCAGCGCGTCTCCCTGTGTTCATGCCTCATCTGACCTCTCCTTCCTCCTGTAGGGTCATGACATCTTTGGCTTTGACCTGGAAGTGCTCCTTCAGAGGATCACCGTCTGCAAAGTCCCCCACTGGTCCAAGATGGGACGCCTCAGGAGAATAACCATGCCCAAGCTAGGGGTTAGTAACCGGGACTCTAACCTAGGTCCTCCAAGCCTCTCAAGACAGTGATTTTTTTTTTTTTTGCCGTGGCTTTGCTCTAGGGAAAGACCTGTTGCAGCTGGTGTGGGGTAAAAGGGGCACTGTGTAGAATCCTGCCTCTGAACAAAAACACGACATGTCTCCTCGTCTTCCTTTACCAAATGAGACTTGTATAGGATTAGATAGTCCAGGGTGGTTTAGGTTGGGATGGATAGTACTACGAGTGTATAACATGAGTATTACAAGACAGTGCAAACTGGTAGATGGACCGGCGAGAAAGTTTAAATGGAGAATGTCAGTCACACGGGTCGGTTTTGTAGAAATGTCATTTGAAACATTAACTTAAAACATTTACTTTTTACTGGTCACTGTTGCTAGCAGCACAATAAATTGTATACATATTGCCACTTTAATGGTCTTTGCTGCCTAGGGTCGCAGTGGGTTTGCTGAGAAGAGCGCCACCTGTGGCCGTCTGGTGTGTGACGTGGAGATCTCGGCCAAGGAGCTGATTCGCTGCAAGAGCTACCACCTGACTGAGCTGGCCTCTCAGGTGCTGAAGACCGAGAGAGCCACGGTACCTGCGGAGCACATAAAAAATCTCTACAGGTGTGTGTGTGTGTGTGTGTGCACCTTTGTGTATGAGTATGTTTGAATGCTTGGTCCCTAATTCCAGTTCTAAGATGTAACTGCCTTGTCTGTGTCCCAGTGATTCTCCTCACCTGTTGTACCTGCTGGAGTTGACCTGGACGGACGCCAAGCTGATCCTCCAGATAATGTGTGAGCTCAACGTGCTGCCTCTCGCCCTGCAGATCACCAACGTAGCGGGGAATGTCCTGGTAAGAGTACAACCTGACCGTGAGAACCCCAAACAGGAGAACCCCAACGCCAAGACCCCCCTCGGTCTTGTAGTTTTCAGTTCATATTTGTGAGTTTCTATTTACACAAAACGACTTTGTCTTAAAACCTGTCTGTTCTTCCTCAACAACCCCTCCCCAGTCCCGGACTCTGATGGGGGGGCGTTCTGAGAGGAATGAGTATCTGCTGCTCCATGCCTTCCATGACAAGAACTACATCGTACCTGACAAACCCAGTTTCAAGAAGGCCCAGCAAGAACAGGTACGCGCACACACGCATATACACTCGCATAATGAGACACTTTCAAGTTGTCAGTATCAACTCAGCTCTTGTAATATCTGACACCCCTCTGTGATATACTTTATAAAATATCTGACCCCCCCCCCCCCCCCCCCCCTCTGTGATATACTTTATATAATATCTGCCCCCCCCCTCTGTGATATACTTTATATAATATCTGCCCCCCCCCCTCTGTGATATACTTTATATAATATCTGACACCCCTCTGTGATATACTTTATATAATATCTGACCCCCCCCCCTGATATACTTTATATAATATCTGACCCCCCCTGATATAATTTATATAATATCTGACCCCCCCCCCCCCCCCGTGATATACTTTATATAATATCTGACCCCCCCCCCCCCCCCCCCTCTGTGATATACTTTATATAATATCTGACCCCCCCCCCCCCTCTGTGATATACTTTATATAATATCTGACCCCCCCCCCCCCTCTGTGATATACTTTATATAATATCTGACACCCCCCCCCTCTGTGATATACTTTATATAATATCTGACCCCCCCCTTCTGTGATATACTTTACATAATATCTGAACCCCCCCCTTCTGTGATATACTTTATATAATATCTGACCCCCTCTCTGTGATATACTTTATATAATATCTGACCCCCCCTCTGTGATATACTTCATATAATATCTGACCCCCCCCTCTGTGATATACTTTATATAATATCTGAACCCCCCTCTGTGATATACTTTATATAATATCAGGCCACTTGAAAAAAGACAGCTATTATAGTGTTAAATCTGCCCTGTTGTCCATGTCCACTTGAGCAGCTAATGCATGCTATGATGTCCCCCCTAATAGTAACACATGTAAAAGCAATATATCATACGTTGTCTGTGTCTCTGTGTGTGTGTGGGTGTGTCTGTCTGTGTGTGTGTGGGTGTGTCTGTGTGTGTGTGGGTGTGTCTGTCTGTGTGTGTGTGGGTGTGTCTGTCTGTGTGTGTGTGGGTGTGTCTGTCTGTGTGTGTGTGGGTGTGTCTGTCTGTGTGTGTGTGGGTGTGTCTGTCTGTGTGTGTGTGGGTGTGTCTGTCTGTGTGTGTGTGGGTGTGTCTGTCTGTGTGTGTGTGGGTGTGTCTGTCTGTGTGTGTGTGTGTGGGTGTGTCTGTCTGTGTGTGTGTGTGTGGGTGTCTCTGTCTGTCTGTCTGTGTGTGTGTGGGTGTCTCTCTGTCTGTCTGTCTGTGTGTGTGTGGGTGTCTCTCTGTCTGTCTGTCTGTCTGTGTGTGTGTGTGGGTGTCTCTCTGTCTGTCTGTCTGTCTGTGTGTGTGTGGGTGTCTCTCTGTCTGTCTGTCTGTCTGTGTGTGTGTGGGTGTCTCTCTGTCTGTCTGTCTGTCTGTGTGTGGGTGTCTCTCTGTCTGTCTGTCTGTGTGTGTGTGGGTGTCTCTCTGTCTGTCTGTCTGTCTGTGTGTGTGTGGGTGTCTCTCTGTCTGTCTGTCTGTCTGTGTGTGTGTGTGGGTGTCTCTCTGTCTGTCTGTCTGTCTGTGTGTGTGTGGGTGTCTCTCTGTCTGTCTGTCTGTCTGTCTGTCTGTGTGTGTGTGGGTGTCTCTGTCTGTCTGTCTGTGTGTCTGTGGGTGTCTCTGTCTGTCTGTCTGTGTGTGTGTGGGTGTCTGTCTGTGTGTGGGTGTGTCGGTGTCTCTGTCTGTGTGTGGGTGTGTCTGTCTGTCTGTGTGTTTGTCGGTGTCTTTTGAAGAGAGGGTTTCTGATCCAGACCACATGTATCTTAATTTAATAATTTCCCCACTCTTTCTGAAACTCATGCAACTCTGCTGCTGCAGGTCAGTGAAGGGGTCAGTGATGTGGAGAGTCAGCGCTCAGCAGTAGACAGGGGTGAAGCGGATTTAGAGATGATTAGAGGGGTCGAGAGGTGAATCGAGGCTGGAGAGTGTAGCCTGACGTGGAAATTGCCACCGAATAACCCTGGTTCCAATATCAAGGGGTTTAATTTATTCCGTTTGTAAACAATCACACGGAAGCCTGTGACGATCGCTGCCTTGACTAGAGAGTCGCAGAGTTGGCTTTTATAGGCATTCAAGGGGAAATGCATCTGTTTTCAATCGGGTCTGTTGGAGCCGATGACAACATCTTCATCCACAACAGATGAACCAAGTTCAGTATGTTTTCACTTTGTGGTGGATGAAGCAACTGAGCTTAGCCTATAGGGTTGTTGTGGAGCTGATTCCTGATATCTCTTGTCATATTCTGTATAGCAGCGTGTGTGCAGTCTGTTCCCAACAGCTCAGGGAATGAAAGCCATCCCAATACAGGCGGGACAAACTCAAAAAGTCGTCTTCTTTTTTTTATTGATTATACGGTATGAGAAAAATAATTGTGTTAGTCCAAGATGCATGAATGTGGTGTCACATTATAGATGAGTGTGTGCAAAAAAAAAAAGCCAACTTGTGATTTGTAAGTTGTTGTAGTTTTTTGTGCCGTGTCTGTTTTGAAACGGGAGGACGTTTTTTTTCTTTTGCCAATTCTTAGTGAACTTAAGTAGCATTCTGTAGTTGCGGTCTAAAGGGTTAAACACATTTACAACCTCGGCCTGACAAGAGGAAGACATCCTCTTAAGGGAAGGGGCACGGTAATAAAGGGGCACGAAGGGAAAATACAAAAAACAGGGACAGTCAGCCGAATGAAACATGACACAAGTAGAGGAAGAGATAAAACAGTAAACACAGCAAAAAAAAACACCGCCCAACCGGCAAGGCAAACAATCCCAGAACCATAAGGAAGCACAATGCACGAACAGAACTTCACAAAGGCGAGCCGATCAGCCAAGACGACAGGACCGGGTAGGACCATGGTGGAGGGCAGTGTAAAGCCCCTTGCAGTAGCTGGTCCAAGTGTGGTTCTGTCAGTCCTCCATTCTATGTTCTTCTTGGTTACTCCTCTCGCTCCCTCCCAGGTGGATGGTGAGGAAGAGGGAGACTTGGGTAAAGGGAAGAGCAGAAGGAAGAAGGCAGCTTATGCAGGTGGATTGGTACTGGATCCCAAAGTGGGTAAGTTGTGTGTGTGTGTGTTAGACGATGTTGTAAAACCGATCACTCTGGAAGGTTTAATGTTGGGCGTTGTGGTGAATCAAATAACCGGGTGTGCCGGGTGACTTCTGATCTCCCCTGGCAGGCTTCTACGATAAGTTTGTGCTGCTACTGGACTTCAACAGTCTGTATCCGTCCATCATCCAAGAATTCAACATCTGCTTCACCACTGTACAGAGACAGGCCCACAACACGCATAAGAAGACTGAGGTGTGTGTGACGTGCAGAGGCTGGGGGTGTGTGTGTGTGCGTGCGTGCGTGCGCGTGCTGTACCATATCACATGCGTTTCCTGTTTCCATGGAAACAGGACGACGACCCCGATGAGATTCCGGAGGTTCCGGATGTGGACCTGGAGATGGGCATCCTGCCTAAAGAGATCCGGAAGTTGGTGGAACGACGTAAACAAGTGAAACAGCTGATGAAAGCACAAGACCTCAACCCTGACCTCTACCTCCAGGTACCGAGGCCCCCTGACCGATTACTGACCGCACGGCTGACTTTTGTCTCCGTGAACCGTGGTTGTTTGATCGGCTGAAGCCGGCCGATGATTCCACTTCACAGCCTTTGATTTTTCCAAATGTCTGTCCGCCTCCTCTGCAGTATGACATCCGTCAGAAGGCTCTTAAGCTAACCGCTAACAGTATGTACGGCTGTCTGGGGTTCAGCTTCAGCCGCTTCTACGCCAAGCCACTGGCCGCGCTCGTCACACACAAGGGCAGAGAGGTGGGTTTTGAATACACACACACACACACACACACACAAAGTCGAACGGTCTCAGTGTAACTTATTGTCATATTTTCTGACTAGGAGTCTGGACTGAATGCCAGAAGGGGGCGCTCTAAGACCAGTCTCTCTTCTCTCCACTTTACTCTCTCCCTCGCTTGGGTTCTGAGATTGAGGTGCTTATGTTTGTAAATGTGCAACTGGTGCTTAAGATGTGTAGAATTACGTAATATTAATGCAGTAAATTCATGGGAGGGCAACTGTGCCAATTAAACCGTGGGATGTTGCAATTGCCTGGCTTCTTTTACCTGTAGGGGTACACACACACACACACACACACACACCCCAATAAATTGTCTAATTTTAGTTGAGGTCTGGCTTAGTTTCGTCCACCGGTTGGCGCTCTCTGTCGCTGTCTGGTTTCATACTGGTTTCATATTGTAGCAGCATGTGATGAGGAGTATATTACACGTTTGGAATGAAAAGCCACAGGTTTAAATTTGCTGACCTCAAGGTCAAATCAAGGCCTGCTCCTACGTCAGGAACTTCAAGGTGCAGGTGAATCACGGGCACTCTGAGGGACTTGCCGTGTGTCGGACTTGCCGTGTGTCGGACTTGCCGTGTGTCGGACTTGCCGTGTGTCGGACTTGCCGTGTGTCGGACTTGCCGTGTTTGATATTCCCAATATTCCCAACCTCTTGGTGCATTTTATCTTGACCAGCGGTATTTGTCATTTCTTGACCCGTTTTTTCAAATCCCGCACTGATGAACCAGACAACCACCCTTGCTCTTCCAGAACACCTGTGCTCTCTAAATGAGCCCTGAGAATATCCACAGCTCATTGGTGTTTTTACAGTTTTCACCACACGCTGTGTTGTGTTCCTGATCGCCCTGACCTCCCAACACCTGATCTCTAATTCAGTGGTATCACCTCAGGAATACTCCCGTTGAAGAAGCCCTTAACTTAAGTCTAATCTGAATAAGTTGGCCGAAAGCCCACGATTCCCTGCCCCCACCCCACTGCGTTTGGCTTTAAAAATAAAGTGTGACTTTTCTAGTGGGTAATGGAAAAGTTTGAGATTCCCATGCATTTCAGAGGACTTCTAACCTCATGTTTGTCCAGTGAGCGGATTCTCTGTCTTTCAGTATTCCTCTTATTGTTTTTCAGACTAGTTAGCAAAGAGGATAATTATAATAATTATATGCCAGAGGGTTGTACATGTATATAAAACGGTCCGTATGACCGGTTCGCTGCGGACATTTGCGTACCTCACTTAACACTTTTTAAAAGTACGATAACCAGCAGTGTTATGGAAATGTCGATGGGAAAGATGAGCGCCCCCCCCCCCCCCAGTCTGTCGGGGGGGTGGAGCGTGTTCGCTCCATTAGCTCTGTTAGTTTCCAGTGATTGGGAGCCAAAAAGGGCAGCTGGGTGTCTGTAGTGTTTTCTAGTGTATTTATACTTGTCTGAAACCCCATAGCTGTCCTGTGTGACCAACCCCACCCCCCCTTGTCAATTCTATCATCCTGTTTGTGCTTTTTATAATCTGATTCAGGGCTGCCCGATGTTTATTAATAAGCATTACCCGACAACAACGCTGACCCAGGATGCCTTGCTTCAAAATGTGCTTCGCACGGCTCAGTTTCTGTGGTCCCTGCATCGCGTGTGTCTCTGTGGGATCCTGTCTAAGCCGGGACCCAACTCTTTTGGGAGTAGCGGGTCCGACCGGGGGTCCTCGGTCGGTTCTCAGCCCAGCCAGGGGTTAAGATGCCCGGGCTTAAGTGTGTTTGACGGCCCCCTTGGCACTGGCTGTTCTGATTTAGCAGGTTGAAGGGTGGATGTCCCTTGGTTCTCGTTAAGCCCCCTGTGAAGAGAGGTGTGATGGTGTGTGTGAGCGGAGAGGCCACTCGGTCGTCTGAACTCTGGCCTTTTGTGGGGAAACATTTGTTGTGCCCTGAAACCCCCCCCCCCCCCCCACCCGGTATGTGGTGTTGTTAGCGGAGATGGGGACAGAGGGGTCGGGAGTATTAAGGGGAATCGTTTAGGGTTACACGGCTCGGGGTCCGGCAGAGATTGATGTCCCCCAATGTTATTTTTGGTTCCTTTGTGTGGAAGCCAGAGTGGAGGACACGCACTGTTCATACAAACATGAGTGCACGTGTTATCCAGTCGCAGAGAGGTTCAGGGGTTATTTGGGATGGTATGGAGTGGAGTGGAGGAACTAACCCAGTGGAGGGGATCAGTCGCCTCGTGGTGTGTCTGCTAATGATGTAAACAACAGTAGTCTGTAAGGTTGTGGAATGGTGGGGGGACACTTGTTGTGGGGGACGCTGGGGGACACTTGTCGCGGGGGAAGCTGGGGGACACTTGTCGCGGGGGACACTTGTCATGGGCGGCGCTGGGGGACGCTTGTTCACAGTTGTCCTGAGGTGCTTAAGCGTTTGGGGTTTCAGTTTTGGACAATTTACAGACATTTTGGGAAAGTCCTCACACACGGTACAATTGTTAAAAGGGCTGTATACGTTTTTCATAAGAAATATCTTTGTAATATAAGAATATGTCCATAGTATGTCTGCACTTATAATGGAATGATGGTTTCGTAACAACAACAAATTGATTCTGGTGTACGCAAAAGCGCAGCCATAAATGAGGAATTTCTATTGATCAACAGAAGACATATCAGTGCGTGACCATTGGCAAACATGGCTGTAACTAATTCCCTCTTTCATTTCCTTGCTGCTGAAATTCTACACAGGTCACCCCATTTCGGTTCAGTTTGAAAAAACTAAATGCATTGTGTAAAGAAGCATTGTGTAAAGAAGCATTGTGCCATCTAAATCACTTTTTAATCTAGACATTTAGTTTTTACAGCTTCTGTTAGCTGGCCCCTAAAAGGAAGTGAAACCTACTAGTGCTAGGACATAACCGGTCACAGGTTCGACGTAACATATACATGCTATGATATATACAGCACCAGTCGACAGTTTGAATCTTCTCGTATTTCTTTATTTTTACTGTTTTCCAGATTGTAGAATAACAATGAATAAATCACAACTATGAAATAACTAATGGAATCATGTAGCCACCAAAAAAAAGTGTAAAACAGTTCAACATTTATTTCATATTGTGGATTCTTTAAAGTAGATGCCCTTTGCCTTGATGACAGCTTTGCACACACTTGGCATTCTCTCGACCATACTGACTGTATCTGGGACACATTAATTATTAGGATATCTTGTGTTACAAAATATTTCATTAGAGTAAGATTCTGCTAAATGTTGGACATGTTAAGGATTTAGGAAAATGTAGGTTTATCTTATGTATTAGTGGAGTCTTATCATTTGAGAAATGTGCCTAAATCCTTTTGGTTTCAAACCAAATAGTTGTCGATACAATTCTCCTAGTTTCCACATGGACAATACTTTCTACATTGCTTCTAAAAATTTTAATATTTCAATATTTTCAGTCTTCACTTTTTTATGCAATTCTGTTGTCTACCTGTCTCTGTTTGTCTGTCTGTCTGCCTGTCTCTGTTTGTCTGTCTGTCTGCCTGTCTCTGTCTGTCTGCCTTGTCTCTGTTTGTCTGTCTGTCTGCCTTGTCTCTGTTTGTCTGTCTGTCTGCCTTGTCTCTGTTTGTCTGTCTGTCTGCCTTGTCTCTGTTTGTCTGTCTGTCTGCCTTGTCTCTGTTTGTCTGTCTGTCTGCCTTGTCTCTGTTTGTCTGTCTGTCTGCCTTGTCTCTGTTTGTCTGTCTGTCTGCCTTGTCTCTGTTTGTCTGTCTGTCTGCCTTGTCTCTGTTTGTCTGTCTGTCTGCCTTGTCTCTGTTTGTCTCTGTCTGTCTGCCTTTTCTCTGTTTGTCTCTGTCTGTCTGCCTTTTCTCTGTTTGTCTCTGTCTGTCTGCCTTTTCTCTGTTTGTCTCTGTCTGTCTGCCTTTTCTCTGTTTGTCTCTGTCTGTCTGCCTTTTCTCTGTTTGTCTCTGTCTGTCTGCCTTGTCTCTGTTTGTCTCTGTCTGTCTGCCTTGTCTCTGTTTGTCTCTGTCTGTCTGCCTTGTCTCTGTTTGTCTCTGTCTGTCTGCCTTGTCTCTGTTTGTCTCTGTCTGTCTGCCTTGTCTCTGTTTGTCTCTGTCTGTCTGCCTTGTCTCTGTTTGTCTCTGTCTGTCTGCCTTGTCTCTGTTTGTCTGTCTGTCTGCCTTGTCTCTGTTTGTCTCTGTCTGTCTGCCTTGTCTCTGTTTGTCTCTGTCTGTCTGCCTTGTCTCTGTTTGTCTGTCTGTCTGTCTGCCTGCCTGTCTGTCTGTCTGCCTGTCTGTCTGTCTGCATGTCTCTGTTTGTCTGCCTGTCTCTGTTTGTCTGCCTGTCTCTGTTTGTCTGTCTGTCTCTGTTTGTCTGTCTGTCTGCCTTGTCTCTGTCTGTCTGTCTGTCTGCCTTGTCTCTGTTTGTCTCGCTCTGTCTGCCTCGGTCTGTGTGTGATTAGGTTTGTCAGTACTCGTAGTTGGGTTGTTCCAATCACTAAAGACATTTCTGAACGTCCAGACATGGTGTTTCTCAGCACAGCGTACGTTACTCACCCCCATCTGGTTCCCCTCAGGGGGTGTCACCAGCCTGGTTCAATGCTCCCCGTCTTCCTGAATAGTGGGCAGTGCTGCTAATACGATTGATCTTAACAAATAGTCGCCCTGGGAGATATTGGTTACTGTGAGATCAACTAGTTGTCTCCTCGTCGGCCTCATATTGAATATCTTGACTATACTGCCGTGAACCCTGTGAAATATTCTCCGTCCAGGGGTGCATATTTTAAATAAAACCCAGATTTGCCACCTATTTACAGTAGATTGACGGTATATTAATGACAACACTGCCAACGTATCCACTATGATGGGTGTCTCTGGTCCCCGACGGGGGGGGGGGGGGGGTTCTTAGAGGGCTATTCTGGGCGGCGTATCGTCATCCCCGAAAGGCTTTTCGAAACGATCTTCACCCGAGCGTCTGTCTGTTCCTGGGGCCTGTGCTGTGGTGAGGGTTTAACATGCCTCCTCTGATCTAGAGAGGGACGTTTTGGAGGATGCCCTTTGAGTGAGCAGGTGGGTGTGGGGGGTGGGGTGATTTATTAGGGGACGTGACTGTTTTGGCTGCTTGTGCCTTTGGCTGCCAATCGATAAGGCCACAGGCGGTCTCCATCCGTCACTACCTTTCCTGTCTTCTAGATGTTTTCTGCTTTCATCTCTCCTTCCTTCCTTCCTTCCTTTGCTCCCTTTGCAACTCTTTGTTTTTCACACTTCTTTCGCCCCTCTCACACGTCTCCATCTCTTCTTTATCCACGTCTCCTTCTTGGTTTAGGGCCTTTGCACGATCCGTCCAGCCCTTCCTCTGGATGTTTCTGTCTCACCCCCTGTGACAGTTTGAACTCTGACTCCCGTTCAGTGACAAAACCTTGTTACCCAGAGGTCTCCATTCCCTGACAATTCCCCCGCTATCCCGCGCCTCGAGGCCTCTAGGCCCGCGGGAGGACTCGTCAGCCAACCGCTAATTTACTGACCAGACTAATTATACTCTACTGACAGGAGAGATAAGAGAGGACGAGGGAGGGAGGGAGGGAGCGAGCGAGCGGGGGGGGGGGGCTGGGACCGGGTAAGGCGGTCTCTGTGCGTACATGCCCCAGACATCGAAGGCGTTTTTATGAACCTCGGCTGAATGATGTGTCTTCCTGTCGAGTTCCAGCATTTACACAAGTTCACCGATTCACGCCACCCAACGCTTTGACCTAAAGTCAGGGGTATTCTCTACGAATTTGTAGCATTCATTCTTTTCCCGAGGGAACGAGAACCTGTGACCCTCTGATGGAATTTCAATCCATTTATAAACGATTAACTGTTGAGACACTGTGTGTGTGCAAGGAAATTCATATCGAACAGATGGTGGCACTACGAGCGCGTGACACTTCATATCTTGATCTGTTTGACTCGCAGTGACGGAACTTGGCAAACGTGCGAAGGGACTTGAGTCTGGTAACCCACACAGTATTACAGACCCCACCTGCCTGGTTTTAACTTAAATTATGCTTTTTGTCTTCGGTAACTGGCCCGCGGGAATTCCACATCATTTTGTGGGCGGAAGACATTCACTGGGGCCTTATTTATTTGCAACCCGAGTCATGCTTGTTTGTGTGCGCTCTATGTGTGGTATGTGCGGCGCTTAATAGTGCCGTCGTAATTTTGGACACCGTACACACATTCTAGATTCATGGTCAAATGAGTAGCCCTGTGGGAGTGACTCCTTGAGCTGTCCATCCTGTGGTCACTGACAGCAGATGGAAAACCGGCTAAATATGACCACAACACATTAATTACATCAACGGTGTCTCACCCCACCCGCCCGCCTCACATCTTTCCTTTAATCTCCGCCGCCCCCCCCCCCCCCCCTCTCTCTCTCTCTCCTGGCCCTCCGTTTGTCTGTCCGCCTTCCCTGTTTATACATTTTTGTGCGCTTTGCTCATTCACAACATCGCATTCTTGGACGCGTCGGCGCGCAGCGCGGGGTGACCTTGGCGGTGGTGTGAAACGGACGAGGCTGTCCTGTAATTACTCACACGTCTTCTCCACACGTCTTCTCCACACGTATCGGCCGTATGTAGCTGCCCATAAAGCCTAAGCCCCACTCCAGTTTCAGGGAGGGGAAAGCCCCTTGTAATGTCCCCCTCCCCGTCACTCTCAAATAGCTGTCCTTGTCCCTGCGAGGGGGGGGGGGTGTGTGTGTGTTTTAGGTCTTACTAAACTCATGGGGACCAAATGTCCCCATGTGTGTAGTAAAACCAGAAAACATTTGACTCATTGGGACCTTTTGCCGGTCCCCGTGAGACGAAAGTCAATTTCCGGCTAAGGGTTTAGGTTTAGGGTCAAACGTGCTATTTATTTTATAGTTAGAATTGGGGTTTCTTTAAGGTCCAGGCGTTGTTGGTTAAGTTTAGGGTTAAGTTTAGGCATTACATCTAGGTAAAGTTCAGGCATAAATGTTACTTTATTGAGGTTAGGGTTAGGGTTAGGTTTAGGGTTAGGTTTAGGGTTAGGTTTAGGGTTAGGTTTAGGGTTAGGTTTAGGGTTAGGTTTAGGGTTAGGTTTAGGGTTAAGATTAGGGCAAGGGAGCATGCAATTTCTTTTTTCTGGTCCCCATGAGGGTAGCTGTACTAACTTGAGTGTGTGTGTGTGGACAGATTGCCAGTGACATGTCACTCTGCCCCTCCAGATTAGCGGCCCTGGTTTTTGCACCGTGCTGACCCTCACCTGCTAGGATCCCTCATCCTCTCTCCTGTCCAGTCTATCCCTCATCCTCTCTCCTGTCCAGTCTATCCCTCTGTCTCTCGCTTGTCCGTCTTCCTCAGACTGTGGAACGGGCTGTATTTCATACATTGAAAAAATAAATTATATATATATATATATATATATTACAAAACATTTATATTCCTCTGCTGGTTCCCCATTTGAACACGCCACTTCATTCGTACTCTCCCTTCTTTTGTTCCTCCTCTCCTTCCCTGGTCTGTCAGTCACTCTGCTGGTGATAGAGGCCATTAGGAGTCATTAAGTGTGTGTGTGTGTGTGTGTGTGTGTAATGTCTGTGTGTGTGGCTATGAAGGCCTGTTGCAGTGAGACTAATAACCCTATTAGCCAATTATCCTCAATTTAATAGCGAATCACGGAGGCTTTACACACAGGCCCAACAGGAAGCATTGATTAATAGATTTTCTAATTGGTTTCCTTTTGTTGTACAGGTGTGGGTGTGACAGAGAGCTTGTGTGTGTGTGTGTGTGTCTGTCTGAGTCTGAGGACTTGACAATTCATTATGCTGTATGAGTTCCTGTGTGTTCATTATGTTTTGTCTTGTTTTATTCCTCAGATCCTGATGCACACTAAAGACATGGTCCAGAAAGTGAGTGATATCGATTGATCAGTGACCCAGCCAATCATTGTCACCGACAAATTAGCTGTATGTGATATGGCAAGCGTTGAAGCGTTGTGGAAAACTGCCATTTACACTTGAACATAGGCCCTTTTGGTCCCAGGTCGAGTTGACGATTCGAGAGACTGTGTAACAATGTACAGCAAATTCATATTTAGAAGATTTCCTTCATTACAATGCCACATGAATAATAAAATACAAATATTACCTACAGCTAATTTAATTAGTTCCAAGAATTCTCAGTTGACCGCCTGACCCGCGACTTCCTGTGCGTTTGTAGATGAACCTGGAAGTGATCTACGGTGACACAGACTCCATCATGATCAACACGAACAGCTCCAGCCTGGAGGAGGTCTACAAACTGGGGAACAAGGTGATAAGGGGTGCCGGGATGGAAAGAGGGAGAGACTTCATCACGATCCAAATGTCTATAGTTAGCCAGATTGTGTCGCCCCCCCCCCCCCCCCCCCCCCCCGGGGGTGGAGGCAGTCTGAGGAAATTATTGGATCGATAGGAGTGGATGGTGGGAGGGGTGGAGATTGAGGGGTGAACGCAGCCGATCCCGGGAATACTAAAGGGAGGGGTGCCTCGCTGTGTGCCCCCAGGTGAAGGCCGAGGTGAACAAGCTCTACAAGCTCCTGGAGATTGACATTGATGGGGTGTTCAAGTCCCTGCTCCTGCTGAAGAAGAAGAAGTACGCCGCCCTGGTGGTGGAGCCGCACGCGGACGGCCGCTACAGCACCAAGCAGGAGCTCAAAGGCCTGGACATCGTGAGGAGGGACTGGTGTGACCTGGCCAAGGACTGTGGCAAGTAGGTGCCCCCCCCCCCCCCTCTTCTGGGTTCTTTCCCCCGGGGTCTCGACCTCTGTAGCGCAGAGGGAGGCAGTGTGTTTACTGTAGCCGCCCTGGGGGTCTTGACCTTTGGGGCGTAGCCGCCCTGGGGGTCTCGACCTTTGGGGCGTAGCCGCCCTGGGGGTCTCGACCTTTGGGGTGTAGCCGCCCTGGGGGTCTCGACCTTTGGATTCAAAGGGTTTATTTATCATTTGCAATAACAAGTAGGGCAATGAAATGCTTGGTTTTCCTACTCCCGACAGTGCAGTTAAAGTTGAAAAGTAACAGTAGTCATAATTTAAAAACATAAAGGAGAAATGCAAACGGTCAGTAACAACACCACACAAATACACAAATCAATAATAACTATACAACTGTAGTGCAATGTAAAAGCAACATGATATATAGTGACAGGTGTGTACGGACTATGGATGGAAGGGAAGAGGGTTTCCTGACTTGGGGGGGGGGGGTGAGTTTACTGTAGCTGCAGGGTTGCTGGCTCAAGCTCATCTCTGGCGGCTCACCCTGAGTCACCGCGGTGACTACCAATGAGTCCCTCACTACTTTTACCTCCCTCGTCCTCTTCCTCAGCTATGTGATTGGTCAGATCTTGTCAGACCAGAACCGGGACGTCATTGTGGAGAACATCCAGAATCACCTGGTGGAGTTGGGAGAAAAGGTTGCTAACGGGAGCATCCCGCTCAACCAGTTCCAGATACACAAAGTAGGCGTGTGTGGTGGGTGTGTGTGTGTGGGGGTGGGTGTGTGTGTGGGTGTGTGTGGGGGGTGGGTGTGTGTGTGGGTGGGTGTGGGGGGTGGGTGTGTGTGTGGGTGGGTGTGGGGGGTGGGTGTGGGGGGTGTGTGTGTGGGGGGGGGTGTGTGTGGGGGGGGTGGGTGTGTGTGTGGGTGGGTGTGGGGGGTGGGGGGGTGTGTGTGGGGGGGGTGGGTGTGTGTGTGGGTGGGTGTGGGGGGTGGGGGGGTGTGTGTGGGGGGGGGGGGGTGTGTGTGTGGGTGGGTGTGGGGGGTGGGTGGGTGTGTGTGTGGGGGGTGGGTGTGTGTGTGGGTGGGTGTGGGGGGTGGGTGGGTGTGTGTGTGGGGGGTGGGTGTGTGTGTGGGTGGGGGTGGGGGGTGGGTGTGTGTGTGGGGGGTGGGTGTGTGTGTGGGGGGGGGGGGGTGGAGTGTGTGTGTGTGTGGGGAGGGGTGGGTTGGTTGGGGAGGGAGTGTGTGTGTGGGGGGTGGAGTGTTTGTGTGTGTGTGTGTGTGTGTGTGTGTGTGTTCCTTGGTATTTGTCTCTGCAGTGTGTCTGTTATTGTGTCTCCTCCCCTGCAGGCCCTGACTAAAGACCCCCAGGACTATCCAGACAGGAAGTCTCTTCCTCACGTCCACGTGGCCCTCTGGATCAACTCTCAGAGCGGACGGAAGGTCAAGGCCGGGGACACCATCTCATACATTATCTGCCAGGTGTGGGGGTGTCTACATGCATTACCTTACTTGCGAGGAACCAGAATTCCTCAAGAGCATAGTAACCAGGGTCTGGTCTGATGAAGGGCAGACCGCTAAATCCCAAATGAACCCCCACTCACTCCACCCGTTTGCACCATCACGTTTGCCTCCAGTGGCCCCTTCCAGGGACTGGCATCAATGAGCACTCTGCGGGAGAAGTGGGATCCCATGAGGCGCTGCTTTATTTTGGGGCTTTTCACACTGAAGAGTGGACGGGCGTGGCGGATAATTTGACCCGTGCTTTGGTTTTTATCTAAGACCTGACACGCACAAATCAGAAGGCCTCCTGGTATTAAAATGTGGCATTGTTAATTAGGTTTATTTCTTCCCAGTAGGGATTTGTAAATTCAAATCTTATTCTAAGTCACGATTGTGTCCCGAAGTTGATGCAATTTATTAAAACCCCTGCTCTCTGTGGGAGTGACCCATGGAGGAATTTACTTAGGGCATATTTAATGGGAACACATTTTGTTACCCCAAAAAGTCCTCACAAGTTTAGTAAACTGTGTGTGTGGGTACGTATTGTAAATGTGTCCGGGCGAGTTAGACATGTGTTCATGACTCCTCCTCTCCCCAGGATGGTTCTACTTTGCCGGCGAGTCAACGGGCCTATGCCTTGGAACAGCTCCAGAAGCAGGCTGGCCTGAGCCTGGACACCCAGTACTACCTAGCCCAGCAAGTGCACCCTGTGGTGGGCAGGATCTGTGAGCCCATCGAAGGCATCGACGGAGTCCTTATCGCTACATGGCTGGGTGAGTCTACATTCTCGGGTTTGCTTTCTCCATGTTTGGAGGATAACGATATGAAAGAGCCAGGATTTTTTCCGGCTCAAGGTTTAGGGTCAAACTTACAATACATTTTAGAGTTAGAATTGGGGTTTCTTTAAGGTCCAGGTAAGGTTTAGGGTTAAGGTTAGGCATTAGATCTAGGTAAAGTTTAGGCATAAATGTTACTTTATTGAGGTTAAGGTTTGGGTTAGGTTAGGGTTAAGATTAGGGCAAGGAAGCATTCAATTTTGTTTTTCAGGTCCCCATGGGGATATATAAACAAACGTGTGTGTGTGTGTGTGTGTGTGTGTGTGTGTGTGTGTGTGTGTGTGTGTGTGTGTGTGTGTGTGTGTGTGTGTGTGTGTGTGTGTGTGTGTGTGTGTGTGTGTGTGTGTGTTTTCTTTCACCTGGGAATTCTCAATGGGTATTCAGCTGCTCAGGGTCTAATGATATGATTAATTCAGGTGCGTGATATTATTGTTTTGGCTCCCTGAAAAAATATTATTTCCGGTTTATTTTTATCTCGCTCTTGCCACGTTGCCGTAGGGATGAAGAAAGGAAAATTGATTGGGTTAATTATTTTTGTAATAGTTTGTGTCATATCGTAACAGCAACACTGCCGTGTTTGATCTCCATAGCTTGTCTACCGTCTTCTGCAGTAGGCGCGTGGTCAGCAGTGTGCTAGGAACGTTACAGGATGGAAAACCACACGGAGAATTGTGAGAAATGCCATCTGTAACAGATCGGCGCCCAGTTGCGTTGAGCAATCGAACTATTGGGAGGCAATTCCCAGCCGTGATGAAAACTGTTTCATCGTCTCTAAGTCACAACCTGTGACTCTCTTTCTCACTCTTTTACGCACTGTGTAGATGTGTGGAGATTTAGTTTGTGTGTATTCGTTTGTTCGTTCTCCAGGTCTGGACCCCAGTCAGTTCCGGGGCCAGCAGCAGAGCCAGAGGGAAGAGGAGGGAGATGGATTCTTGGGCGCTCCGGTGCAACTCACGGACGAGGAGAAATACAAAGACTGCGAACGCTTCGAGTTCCCCTGTCCTCTCTGTGGCACGGACAATGTCTACGACAATGTGTTTGAGGGAGCGGTATGCGTACACTTTAAATGTTTAACTTTCCGCGAAGCGTACTGCAGTCCTTCACCTCCTGTTATTTATTTTATTTTATAAAGATGACCGGCTCGTGAAGACAGTTTTTGTCTGCGTCGCTTGAACATCTGCACTTCAAAACGCTGTCCTAAACCCCCTACACACATGCTCTGACGTTCAGTCTAACTCCCCGCCTCTCCTTTACGACATCCCCAATCCCGTACCACAGTGATTCCCGAAACCAAGGTCACTGGAGGAGGTGTGCCGTCTGCCTGCGCGTATTATCAGGCAATAATGAATTACAGAGACACAGCTTTCACATGTCTTTGGGAATCTTATAAAGCCGACATGTCCTCCCACCGTCCTGCCATTGCTCTGACAATACACACACACACACACACACACACACACACACACACACAGACGCGCGCACACACACATGCTTGCGCTCACTGATAAGGTAAGTTAATTAGCAGTAACTTGGTCTAACAACTCAAAGGCAGTCCTTGACTTCCTGCAGATACGATGGGGGGGGAGAGCAGGGAGGGAGTGATGGATGAAGGGTGAGAGTTGGAGCGGGGGAGGCAGGAGACTTGCAAGGGAGGACAGGGAGAGGAAGAGAGACACGGAAAGAGAGGAAGACCGCTTCTCTCAGGAACGATCCCCGCCAGGAGTCATTTCAACTTTTGCCAGGGTGTTTTGTCTGTCCGTCCATTTGCTCGGTTCCCCCATCCGCTGCCTCCACAGGAAACTTGTGGGAGCGCCACTCTGCCGCGCCGCCTTCCAGTTGGGTAAATGCGTGGCCCCGTTGAGGCGCTCCCCAGTGGAGGCACTTGTCCGCGGGAGAACAATGTCTTGGCCTCAGTCGCCGGGACGCAGTTAGGCTTAATGTGGCCCTGTAGTTGTGGTGCCACCATTGTGTTGCCGGTCCAGGTATGTGGCTGTGAAAGCCTGGCCGGTTGGAGCTGGGCAAGGGAGGGGGGTTTCTTGCGGCTGCTAATGTAGTGAGGGTGGGGGTCTGGTTGGTACCCTAAAACCTGGTAGAGTGAAGTTGACAGGGAACTGGCACAGCTCATAGGCTCCTTTGTGCCGGTCAAAACACTCTTGTCTGAAGTGACTGTTATTTTTATTCTGTTTTTCATTTCATTGCGTTATCCCACTTCAGCTGCTATGGCTGTCATGACAACTGACCCGCCCGAGAGATTCGCCAGAGCAATTAGATCAGGAAATCCCTCAAACAGTGGCTCCCATCTTCCTGGCGCGTCGTGGGCCAGTTTGTCTTGCCTCTCCGATTAATCTCAGATTCTTAACAGAGGACTTCTACAAGAAACAGAGGTTTTCTACATTTCATGTCTTTGCAAGTTGTTTAAAACTGGAAAATATCAGTTAAAACCTCCAAGCATGAGAAGAAACTATGTAAATTCCCAAGAAACGCTCACTCCGGCAATCGATGCCGTTGCTGTGCTTTCTTAAAATAGTGCATTTGTTTAATAATACATGAGAAAGGCTTTGAAAAAAATATCAAGGCTTCTATATTCTCATACTTGACCTTGGAGTGTGTTTACATCACACAAAACCAGTGAAACCCTTGCACTTTATGCCGTTCTGTGTGACCACCTCCTAGCGAGCTCGGTGAGGTGAAAACATTCCACCCACATTTGACGGGTGTTAATTTTCGGGCCCTGCATGGTGTCCTTTACTCATTTGTCACTGTGGAGCCGATGTCGCGCTGGTCTTTTTGGAGTTTATTTTGGGTGTCTCCTTAAACCTCCACCTGTGTGGTGACCTCGCTGCGCTAACGATGACCCCAATCCTCTCTGTAGGGCCCGAGGGTGGAGCCGTCTCTGCTGCGATGCTGTAACCCCTCTTGTGCGGGGCGGCCCCTGGACTACCCCATTAACATCAGCAACAAGCTGTCGCTGGACACCCGCAGGCACATCAAGAAGTACTACAGCGTGAGTAGGGTGGGTGGGTGTGTGGGTGGGTCTGGGAGGGTTGTGAGCCTGTTTCGTGGTTTTCTGCAGAGTTGGGTTTGGTTTGTTCCTGTGCTGACTGCCTGACTTGTCTTCACCCATGCTATCAAATCAAAGCACTGTACTTTCTGTGTATTATTTTGGAACCCTGAAGATAGTAAATGGCTTTTTAATATAGTGTGTCTATGTTTTTCATTACTAACATTCAATTTTAATGCTATTTCATATACTGAAGTGCGACTTACGTGGTTCCAAAATACACTTTTTAAAGGGATAGTTTGACCGAGATTCATATGTAGGTGAAATTCTGCGTACCCAAAGTTGTTTTTGCCGGGGGGTTTTTCACAACAAGACGTTATTGACCTCTGTCTCAGTCTGGAATTAGCGTTATTAGCGTCACCCAAATTCAGGAATTGAAACTGTGTGTCCCGAGCAACAATGGCTGCATTTCAAACAGAAACCTGCTTCGAAGTATGCATGGCCACCCGCTGTTCTTCAAATTGACTTAATTTCAGTTTTCTTTCAGGCTGTGACTCTGTGGTCGTAGGCCGGGCAGCGGAAGGCAGGCCACCTGCCCCACGTTAAAGAGGTTCTCCGAACGCACAATACCACACTAGCAATTACCAAACCCTTCTGTTCTGGGGACCACTGATCACGGTCACGAGCCACCTGACTGCACGGGTCAATATCCTGTATGAGGTCGGGTCACTACAAAATAAACGTCTCCTGGATTTGGAAAAATATTGTTCTCCGAATAGGTCTTTACTTATGAACTAACCTTGTTAGATTTGCCTGAAGCGTTTGTTTTTGGTGTAAGGCATGTCGCGGATTTGTCCTGGATAGCAGGGCGCGCTGGCGGAGGCTTTGGGAAGCCAGTGTTGATTAAGGCATGTCGTGTTGCCCGCCCGCCCACCAAAAGTCACCAGTCAGAACTTGCAGATCGTTATAGCGATCCGACAATTATTATGTCGAGAGCAGCAACCTGTAATCAAGTAACCAGTTTTAATTGTGTGTGAGAATCGAGCCCTGTTTTTTATTTTTTTGCGAGGGGGGGGGGGGGGGGGCGGGGGTGATAATGAGGTCGTTTTGTTGCAGTTCATCTCCGCCCCACTGTGGGTTCTTTCCTCATCAGCCTTAATGCTGCTTGCTCTGGTACTATTTCACACTGGGACCAAGTCCTCACTGGTGTCAGTAATTTCACCCAGCACAAGGACATATTTAGTGAAGGCCATTCCGCCTCGGCTAGAGTCCTGGCCTCAAGTGAAAATACATTGCAACAAAAATTTCATTCCAGCAATTAGCAGTACACTTCTGTGGTTGCACAGCGATCGTTTTTCATGAGAGCAGCTTAAGTGTTTTTGTAGTGCCGACACGTTTTGAAACTATGATGTCGATATTAAGCTAAAGGTGACCAAGTCTAGTTTGGGGAACACTGCTGAGGGGTGTAGAAGCACTGCGTAACTTTGGCTGTTTAAACAGGCTAACTGATCGTATCAGCGGCCGCCAACGCCAATAGTGGGAAAAATAAATACCTGAATTGTGCCCTCTGTGTAGATGGAGAATTTGTGTTGGTTTGGTATGCTGCTACATTCAAGTCTGTGTTTCCCGAAGTGGTTCCAGTTACGGTACTAAAGCTCTGTGTTGGTTGTAGAAGACCTCTGTTTGGCGTCTGACAAGTTGAGGGTTGTGGAATGCATTGGTAGATTAGAGTGGAGCTGCTCGCTAGTCTTTTAGGGGCTCAGTGGGTGATGGTATGGGGGGGGGGGGTGTTACTCTCCCACAGTGCTAAGCAGAAATCAATTAGTGAGTTGAATGTTAACCCCCCCAAACACACACACACACACACACACACACACACACACAAACACACACACAGGGAACGATCCCCTCGCCCCCTTTGTAACGATGTGTGAAACAGCTGCTGCCACTGAATACTAACAACACACACACACACACACACACACACAGGGAGCGATGAAGAGCGGTAATATTGTGTAATTAAGGATTCCTTTCAGACGAAGGGAAAGCTCAAACAGAGCTGTTTGTCTGGCCATATAGACTGAAAGCCCAGGCCTGCATCTCCTGTGTGTATCTGTTCCTGCAGAGACATTAATCATTAGTGAGATTACATCCTGCCCCCCCCCCCACACACACACACACACACACACACACACACACACAAACACACCGATTATCAATAAACCTGCTCTGCTGGACTGGCCAAATAGTCCTTTGCTCGCCATCCCTCCTTCTCTCTCTCTCTCTCTCTCTCTCTCTCCCTCTCTCTTCTGCCGCCTCTTTCTCTGTGATGTCGTCAGATCGGTTTTGGTTTGTCCTATCGGACCCCTCTCTTATTTACCCTTTTCTGACACCCGTTGCCATGGTGTTTAACCAATTATTGCAATTACGCTCGTCATGTGGGTCGCCCCTGGAAACTGGGTGAGTGAGTGAGTGAGTGAGTGAGGGAGGGATGGAGAGGAGGGAGGGAGGGAGGGAGAGGAGGGAGGGAGGGAGGGAGGGAGAGGAGGTGCAGTACGAGAGAAGGTGATAATCCTATTCTGAACAAAAGGTCAAATTGCTGAATGGAGCAGCTTTGATTAAGCAGAGGATGTAGAAAGTGAACTGGTCTCGGGCCTGTGCTGAGAGAGAGAGGAGGAGTGGTGTGTTTTTGTGTCTACAGAAGTGGACTGGTTTTAGCCATATTCAACTAGAGCTGGCAGGATTGATTACCTAACAGGCTCTCTTTCTTTCATCCACTCTCTCTCTCTGCCTGTCATTCTCGCTTTCTCTCTTATTTCTTTCTCTCTTCCATTCTTTCGATTTTTCTCTCTTTTCGTTTTCTCTCTTTCTTTCTCTCTTCCTCCTGGGAACGCGGTCATGATGGGCTGTGCGGGTCGTTAGTGTGTGTCAGGTGGATTCCTGTGGGTTGAGTTCCACAGGTCTGAGGTCAGCGTGAAACAGAAGCCCTCAAACAAAGTCAACCATCTGCCTCATTATCATGGGGGGGGGGGGCTTCGAATAGACAAGAGAACACAAAGAATGGATGGAAAATGGAACGACGTGAACGTGGAGGAGGTGAAGCGAGCGTACTGGGTGGAGGAGGGAGCGACTGGTGGAGGAGGGAGCGACTGGTGGAGGAGGGAGCGACTGGTGGAGGAGGGAGCGACTGGTGGAGCGCCGGCTGGTTTTTGTGGGTCTTCTCACTGTAGTTTAATATCGGTTTAGTTAAATGATGTGGAACTCATTTGGCAGCTGGATTCAGTGTGTCAGGTAGCTACATACTGCTATAATTATGTCATTATCAAATCCCCATCTCCACACACACACTCACTCTCAATCTCACACACTCAGTCTCACACACACACACAGGACTCTCAGAACTCTGTGTGCATATCTAGAGAATGTCTGTGTGTATTTGTCATGGAGTAAGGTTTTGGGTCGCTGTTTTAGGAGTGCAGAAGGGACGTGATGATTGCGGTGTCTGTGCGTGCACGTGTCTGCGCTCAACTCTGGCCCATGGGAACAGTCCTGTGTGTTTAGGCTGCTGTCCTCAGATGCACAAAAGACAGGGGATCAAAGACTCGTGCTGTATAACATCCCTAATGAACACACACCGCATCCCTCCAATCTTCGCTAAATGAAAACCAAACACACACACGTCTAAATTCAATTACAGTCTCCCTGAGTTCACACTGTTACCCACAACCCCCTGGGCCAGAGCTGATAATCTAAACATCGCCTGCCGACCCGCACAAAATCACCAGGATCATGAGACATAAAACGGTTCTGTTGGCTCTGGGGGGGGGGGGTTGGTGGTGATATTGTGTATGGTGTGTAGTTACAGGTTAATGAGTCTGATAACTGTGTATTAAGCCCTTTTGGTTCATCAGCAGTCTGTATTATTGAGACAGAAACAAGTGCCAAAGCCTCCCTGTCTGCTCGTTTCCTGGTGGTCTTAGGTTGCAAAATTAATAAAAAAAAACCTCCAGGCTTAATGCTTCTGTGGGCCTATTGGTTAGGGCAGAGGTCAGAGGTCAGGTCGGTCACAAAAACGTGTGTGCGCGTGGTGATGGGACAGGTGCTGTTTGTTGCCAGGGAACACTCATTAGTTGGGCTTCACCCCGAAAACACACACACCCTACATCCCCCCCATGTAATAACAGGCTGGGCCCAGTGGACGCAGGGTGGGGGGGCTGACGTTAGATTATGGGAGAGGGGAACAGAGGGGGGTCGGTGGTGCACCTGTCCAAGGCCACTGACACTCCAGGGGGGGGTCCTAATCACAGGCTGCCCTCCGCTCCGCCCATCTGAAAAGGAGGGCTCCCCGAGCTCCCTACGTGCCCGGTCCTCCCCGAGAGGTTGGAGGCATGGTGAGGAGGCGACCTAAGGAGCAGGTAGAGGGGCAGAGGAGCGGGGCGATCTGTCGGAGTGGTCTTTGCCTTCGGCAGTTGTACTTGAGGCTGTTAGAGGTTTATCCTGACTGAAAGTGTCCTCGGTCTGAATACAACGTACAGTGTAATCATCTCATTCTCTTCTCTTCTCGGCCCCCCCCCCCCCCCCCCCCACACACACACACTCCCTCCCTCTTCCTTTAGGGCTGGTTGGTCTGTGAGGATCTGGCGTGTCAGAACCGAACCCGGAGGTTGCCGATTTCCTTCTCCAGGTCTGGACCCATATGCCCAGCCTGCACCCGCTCCACCCTCAGACCAGAGGTACCGAATGCGAACCAACACCTTCACCCCCCCCCCCCCCCCCACACACACACACACACACACACACACCCGCTCGCTGTTGGAGGGTTTGTCCAGGTGATGGTGCTGTAGAGCTGTTTAAACGCTGCTGAGCTCTTGTCATTGTTTGTTGTCTCCAACACACCTTTCTCATCTTCCTTTATTTTTTTTGCTCTCCTCCTCCTTTCTATTTTACATCCCTCTCCCCTCCGCCTCTCTCCTCTTTGCTCCTCCGCCTCTCTCCTCTTCCCCTCCGCCCCTCTCTCCTCTTTGCTCCTCCACCCCTCTCCTCTTCCCCTCCGCCCCTCTCCTCTTTGCTCCTCCGCCTCTCTCCTCTTTGCTCCTCCGCCTCTCTCCTCTTTGCTCCTCCGCCTCTCTCCTCTTTGCTCCTCCGCCTCTCTCCTCTTTGCTCCTCCATCCTGTTCTTGTCTCAACTGTTGGGTTACAACTTTAATCAGATGTAACGTGTACACACACACACACACACACACACACACAGATAAATGACGTCTGCACCAATCAGGTTTCCTCTTAGGCCAAATGCCAGTCATTTTGCTGCTGGATCGGCCAATTACAGGCGGACACAATCTGTGTAATATGATGATAGTCTTTTTGGTGGGGGATTTGGGACTACTTGGACCTTTTTCTTTTGATCAGGAGCTACTGCAACCTATAGGTCTTTCATACAGCCTGACTTCTGTATCCATTAAATAATAACCAACATCCAACTATTTTACTCATCTGTGTTTTTATAATAACAAGAAGCATCTTGCCTCCCGTGTTGTAAGTCAGAGATCGGTTCTCCCAATCACCCGTTTGAAATGGAGATCAGCCCGTTACGTATTTCAAGTGAATGTCAGCCAATGCCAATCGATCTGTACACCACTACTGATCACATCACGCAGACTTATGTCTGCATGTGCCAGTGAAAGGGTCACTGGTAGTTTCAAACTGTTTCTCCTTAATGAAGACAGAGTTAGCAAGGGTGGCATTTTGTTTGCCTTCACTTGATCCAACGTTTCTCTCCCGCTCATTTTACCTGACGTTTCAATTTATTTTTCTCCTGTAGTTCTCTTACCGTTGCCTTTTCTCACTCCTTTGCCACACGCTCTCTCCGTCTGTCTCTCCGTCTGTCTCTCCGTCTGTCGCTCCGTCTGTCGCTCTCTCCGTCTGTCGCTCTCTCCGTCTGTCGCTCTCTCCGTCTGTCGCTCTCTCCGTCTGTCGCTCTCTCCGTCTGTCGCTCTCTCCGTCTGTCGCTCTCTCCGTCTGTCGCTCTCTCCGTCTGTCGCTCTCTCCGTCTGTCGCTCTCGCTCGCTCTCTCTCGCTCGCTCTCTCTCGCTCGCTCTCTCTCGCTCGCTCTCTCGCTCTCTCGCTCGCTCTCTCGCTCGCTCTCTCTCGCGCTCTCTCGCTCTCTCTCGCTCTCTCTCGCTCTCTCGCTCGCTCTCTCTCGCGCTCTCTCGCTCTCTCGCTCGCTCTCTCTCGCTCTCTCTCGCTCTCTCGCTCTCTCGCTCGCTCTCTCTCGCGCTCTCTCGCGCTCTCTCGCTCTCTCTCGCTCTCGCTCTCTCTCGCTCTCTCTCGCTCTCTCGCTCTCGCTCTCTCTCGCTCTCGCTCTCGCTCTCTCTCGCTCTCGCTCTCTCTCGCTCTCTCATGCTCGCTCTCGCTCTCTCATGCTCGCTCTCGCTCTCTCATGCTCGCTCTCGCTCTCTCTCTCTCGCTCTCTCATGCTCGCTCTCGCTCTCTCTCTCTCGCTCTCTCATGCTCGCTCTCGCTCTCTCTCTCTCGCTCTCTCATGCTCGCTCTCGCTCTCTCTCTCTCGCTCTCTCATGCTCGCTCTCTCTCTCATGCTCGCTCTCGCTCTCTCTCTCTCGCTCTCTCATGCTCGCTCTCTCTCTCATGCTCGCTCTCGCTCTCTCTCGCTCTCTCTCGCTCTCTCTCGCTCTGTTTCGGGTTGTTTGGCGACAGGTTGAAACCCAAAAGGCCAATTTGTCTTGTCACCACGACCACTTAGTCGTCCTTCTCTGTGCCTGTAGGTCCTGCCACTTTAAATTGCTGGCTGAATAAAACATTTAACTCACCCCTCTACTCTTAACCCTCTGCTCCTCCATGCCTCCTGTTCTCCCTCCAGTTCTCCCTCCGCTCCTCTTTCCCCCTTTATCCTCCAACTCCTCTATCCCGCCTGTTCTCCCTCTGCTTCTCCTGTTCTCCCTCTGCTTCTCCTGTTCTCCCTCTGCTTCTCCTGTTCTCCCTCTGCTTCTCCTGTTCTCCCTCTGCTTCTCCTGTTCTCCCTCTGCTTCTCCTGTTCTCCCTCTGCTTCTCCTGTTCTCCCTCTGCTTCTCCTGTTCTCCCTCTGCTTCTCCTGTTCTCCCTCCGCTTCTCCCACCTCTTTTCTCTAATTTTTCTTCCTACCCATTTGTTTATTTTTTCCTCTATTCTGTCCTCCTCCTCTTCTTTCCCCTTTGCTTCCACTTCTCTTTTATCTTCTTACCCGTCTTTCCTTTTATTTCGTTTCACAGCCTCCTATACATCCCTTTCAATCGTGTGTGTTCTGTTCTTTTTCTTGTTCTCTCTCGCTGTCATTCTCTCCCTCTCTTGCTCTCGCTCTTCCTTCTGCTTTCTCCCCCGTTCTCTCTCCCCTCCCTCTCTCCGTCTTGCCCTCCCTCCCTCTCTCTCTCTGATCTCCATGTAATCGGGGAGTAATAGCCACTCTTGTTGATTGGTTAGTAATTTGAGGGAGTTATGCACAGGTGCAATTTGTAATATTTTCAGTAAATTAAATTTCTCTCTTTCTCTCGTCCTCTTTAACGCTCTCACCCTCCCTCTCTTTCGTTTCATATCTGATGCACTGTTTCTCTCTTTTTTTTTTCCTCCTTCGTTTCCTGTTCATCTACAGTTCCCTCCCCCTCTTCCTCTCTTTCTCCTCCCTCCTCCCTCTCCCTTGTTTCCTCCTCCTCCTCCCTCTATCCCTTCCTTTCGTTTTCTCTCTCTCCTTGCCTCATTCTCTCTCTCGGTTTTATTGATGTACATTCATGCGCCCATTAGAGCTCTTTTTTTTTTTTTTTTTTCTCCCCTGAATTGCAGCATGTTAATTTTCACACAAATTACAGCAATAGCAGGTATCTCTATTTGATACATTATAGCGGGAGCAATCAGAGATAATTGAGTGCCTTTCAGATGGAGACGGTTGCATTCAGTCCCGGCTCAAAGCCTCCCCATTATCGCCTAATCGCTCTTTAAACACTGAAATTCACAGAACAAAAATTCTTGTCATAATTTCGCTTAAGTGTATTTGGAAATCACAGGGCCTTTGAGCGAGGATAATTGAAATCAAATCCCTTTCACTGAAGCTGACATTTCTACATTTCCCCCCAATTGAAATTAATTTCAAAAATTGAGCATGAATATCTTCAAATAGCGGGCAATTATGCTTTGTGAATGGGGAGAAATTACCCATTGGGGCAGGGCTGCGCTAGCGAGCCCGAGAGCCAGTTAAATGTCTTTGTTTCCTGCAGTGTTTGGCTAGTAAAGATTTACATATATTGACTCATTATGTAGGCTTGTGAAGCCGATCGCTGAGAGGACTCAACCCCGGCGCTCCTAACGTCTGAGTTAAACCCTATCAGCTATCACTCAAACAGCTACACAAGGAGTTTTCTGTCGCTCTCTTTCACTCGCTCTCTTTATTTATTCGTTTTTCCCTTCTCCTTTCTGCGAGCCGCGGAAACACTGTGCATAGTTGTCCTGACTACGTTCAGTCGGTCGTTCTGCCGCCGACAATATGAGAATAACAGTCGCATGCAAACACCTGTCTGGTTACCCCACAAGCCCTAGATTGACCTCCACCTTAATTAATAGGGGACTCCTAAGGGAGGGGGGGCCATGTCATTTTAATGCGCGGCCCCCTGGACTGTTGCCTGTGGCTGAGTTATTTAGTCTCGTTTCATAGAATATCTGCCTCTTTCTTTATTTCAGTCAACCATTTTCACTCCCTTGTCCCTCTCTCTCCTTTCGGTCTCTCTCACTCTCCTTTCGGTCTCTCTCTCTCTCCTTTCGGTCTCTCTCTCTCTCCTTTCGGTCTCTCTCTCTCTCCTTTCGGTCTCTCTCTCTCTCTCCTTTCGGTCTCTCTCTCTCTCTCTCCTTTCGGTCTCTCTCTCTCTCCTTTCGGTCTCTCTCTCTCTCCTTTCGGTCTCTCTCTCTCTCTCTCTCCTTTTGGTCTCTCTCTCTCTCTCTCCTTTTGGTCTCTCTCTCTCTCTCTCTCTCTCTCTCTCTCCTTTTGGTCTCTCTCTCTCTCTCTCTCCTTTTGGTCTCTCTCTCTCTCTCTCTCTCTCTCCTTTTGGTCTCTCTCTCTCTCTCTCTCTCTCTCTCTCTCTCTCTCTCTCCTTTTGGTCTCTCTCTCTCTCTCCCCTTTTGGTCTCTCTCTCTCTTTGGTCTCTCTCTCTCTCTCTCTCTCTCCTTTTGGTCTCTCTCTCTCTCTCTCCTTTTGGTCTCTCTCTCTCTCTCTCTCTCCTTTTGGTCTCTCTCTCTCTCTCTCCTTTTGGTCTCTCTCTCTCTCTCTCTCTCTCTCTCCTTTTGGTCTCTCTCTCTCTCTCTCTCTCTCTCTCTCTCCTTTTGGTCTCTCTCTCTCTCTCTCCTTTTGGTCTCTCTCTCTCTTTGGTCTCTCTCTCTCTCTCTCCTTTTGGTCTCTCTCTCTCTCTCTCTCCTTTTGGTCTCTCCTTTTGGTCTCTCTCTCTCTCTCTCTCTCTCTCCTTTTGGTCTCTCTCTCTCTCTCTCCTTTTGGTCTCTCTCTCTCTCTCTCCTTTTGGTCTCTCTCTCTCTTTGGTCTCTCTCTCTCTCTCTCTCTCCTTTTGGTCTCTCTCTCTCTCTCTCTCTCTCCTTTTGGTCTCTCCTTTTGGTCTCTCTCTCTATCTCTCTCCTTGTTTCCATCCCCCTCTCCATGTCACCCGTACTTTTCAGGTTCACTTGCATGGCTAAGGGAAGTGCACCAGCCTACAGCTGTGTGCTTGTGTGCGTGTGTGCTCGTGTGTGTGTGCGCACTCATCAGGCGGGGGGGGTGGGGTGGGGGGGTCGTCACTCCCGAGAGAGAGGCAATTTCACAGCTGGTTTGCTCCTTAGGCAGCCAGGCTAAAAATGCAGCGGATTTATGGTGCAAATTGAAATGGTGTCAGTACGGGAACAAAGCACTGAGCCGGATGACAAGGCGTGCGTGCCGGGCTGTGTGAGCGCTGCAAATCCAATAACGACCTGTAGTGCCTTTTAGCCACGCCTCTGCAACACCTGTCAGTCAAATTCATTGTGTGTGTGTATGTGTGCGTGCGTGCGCGTGTGCACGCTCTAGGTCGTTTGACCTGGCACTGCATCATGGGTAAACAGCTGTGTGCCCTGCAGGGCCGTGGAGCATCCTTATAAACACACCTTATAAACACACCTTATAAACACACCTTATAAACACACCTTATAAACACACCTTATAAACACACCTTATAAACACACCTTATAAACACACCTTATAAACACACCTTATAAACACACCTTATAAACACACCTTATAAACACACCTTATAAACACACCTTATAAACACACCTTATAAACACACCTTATAAACACACCTTATAAACACACCTTATAAATACACCTTATAAATACACGGGCATCCTTTACCGCCAGTAGACACGCTCATCCTCACTCGCATTCACTTTACATACGTAAAGCTTGTGTGTGTCATGCTCTCGCGGTTCTAATAGCAGACTAGCTACACCTGATCGCCGCCGTCGGGAGGTGTTGGTTCGACTTCCTGTAGTCGGCCTGATTGGCGTTTTGATGATCACATCATCTCCTATAATGACTAATCACATTGACAGCTTCTGTTTCTCACCTCTCCTCTCTCTGTGACCTCATCACAACAAACGGTCATCAAACCAGGTGATTTATGCGTGATCCGGCTCTCTCCCTCTGTCTCCCTCTGTCTCCCTCTGTCTCCCGTCTTTGTGGTTCTCCCTCTTTAACTCTACCTCGCTGTCTGTTACTCGCCCACATTAGCTCCTCTCGTTCACCCCCGCCAGCCCCCAGCCCCCAGCCCCACCACCGGGGCAGACCGCCGTGTGACTGGAGTTAATTGTCCCAGAAATGATCACGCCAAACATTTTGTCTACTGCTTTGTTTTGTCACGCTTTCCGAGGAGAGGACAGAGATGGCATGATATAAACCGATGTTGCGGAGGAATGCGCGGGCCTTGGTGAGACTTATCTGTTCCACTTCTCTCCCCAGTACTCCGAGAAGGCTCTCTACGTCCAGCTGTGCTACTACAGGTTTATCTTCGACTGGGAGTATGCCGTTGCCAAAGTACTGCAGACTGCGGAGGAGAGAGGTAATGCTACACTCATTGTCATTCGCAAAGCACCAGTGCCCAGTTTAAAGCGCCGATGTAGTCGTTATTAGCAGGGCTCCACGAAAGCAGTCACATCGTGGGTACCTGGAGTGGGTCGACCTCAGAATGTCGTTAAATAGGAGCGAGCGAGTGTGCCGTACCTGAATGCTGTGGTATGTCAGGAGGATTTCGATTGGATCACTGGTTTACCTCATCCTGGGTTCGCTGTTCTGACACTGGGTGTCTGTTGGGAGGGCGGTGTTGGGAGGGCGGTGTTGGGAGGGCCGTGTTGGGAGGGCCGTGTTGGGAGGGCCGTGTCGTCCCGGCGTCGTGTTGGGAGGGTCGTGTTGGGTGTCAGGGAGGTCTGCCTTGCCTTGTTGCTCTTTAGCAACTTCTTCACGGTTTGTTGTTGTTGTTGGCTTCCCTGTTTTGTTATGATGCTCAGAACAGGTGAGTCACCAACATGAATCTAAGTCTAAGTCTATGCTTATCGTGAGATGTACCCAAACTATGACATTTTTGCCATAAACCTGATGCTCTCTGCTTGACAATCTGAACTGTAATTATGTAACCGGAAGCTTTTCTTGCTGAAAACGTTAAGCAAAAACACTTCAATAATGCAAAAAGTTTAAAGCAAGTCCCATAAATCGGTGTGTAAAGTTGAAATCCAGCTGCCACACACACATCAATAGACACATTAATACACACACACACACACAGGCGTTGGTGGGCGGGCGTGGGGGCTCGGGGGGGTTGGGTTAAGGACGCTCAGCTCCTCCAGTCGACAACCCTAATTTCAGAGACGGATTCAATCACACACAGAATGCAAAATGCTCCAATCACGGAGAGAAAGAGGGAAAGAGCACTCCATCTCCCTCCCTGTCTCCCCCCCTCCCTCCCTGTCTCCCCCCTTCCCTCTCTCCACCGGCCACTCGTTTGCCAGTGTTGATTGAAAACAGGTTTTAGATTTGGGGAAATGATAGGGGGGGGTAATAGACAAGCAGGCGAAAGGATAGCCCTCTGCCTTAATGGGACATGGAGCGTATATTTCCACCCGGACCCATTTAGCCGCGACGCACAGCGCTCTGGGCACGCTAAGTAGGCCCCTTACCCACAGTCCTCTCTGATTGATGTCACTTGATTAGAAAGGGCCGCTCTACGAATAGATTTATTTATTTGATTAAATATTTATGTATGCGCGTGTGTGCGCCAGTAAGGGCTGGAGCAAAAGTGCCAGTGGAGGTAAATATAAGGTGTAATCAATAGATGACCAGTCTGGAGATGGAGGGAGCAGGAGTAGGGGGACTGGGATAGAGGAGAGGAGGGTTAACGTGATTATAGCCTCTTTTCTTCTGTGATTTTCACCCTCTTTCTTTGATGTGAGAAATCAACGACAATCCTTTATTTTCCTCCCCTTTCGGTCTTTCCTCCTCTTCTTGCTTTTTCTTATTTCCTTGTTTGGCTTTTAGCCTTGCCAGGTTCTGTTGGGTCCACTGCTCTCTGTTGAATCCAATGTTTGAACTTTTATCGTATCGTTTTCCTCTGCACAAAGTGAGGGGCGTGGCGGACATTGGAGGGTTGCTAGTTCAAATCTGTCAGGAAGTGGATTGGCAACCGAGGGGTGCCCGTGTCAAATCCAGACGTCATTGCCCTTGAGCAAGGCATTTTGCCACCGGCGACAGCTCCGTATGCAACCTGTGTGGCGGCGCCCCTTCGGACCTCCCCAGCCGCCGCTGTTTCTGTAGGGATCCTTAATGCTCATTGGTTGAAAGCTGTGGTATGAGTAAGCAGAATGGCACGTGGGGTTGTGGTACCCCACGGCTAACAGCTGTTCTTATACACAACCCATCGCAGAGTGCCTGGACACAGCTCTTAGCTATATATGCCACAAACCCTCGATACGCCTTATTGCTCTTATAAACCGGCCACCAACACAATTAGAGCAGTAAAAAGTGATGTGATGTTATACCCGTGGTATACACTCTCGTATATCATGGCTGTCAGCCAATCAGTCGAATTCAGGATTCATAGCAACAAGGCACCTTTTGTGCCGTTGTTTGGCCAGAACTGCCAATGCTGAAGGCTGCATCCTGCCAGTGTGCCTAAGAACATGTCATAGTCGTGGTACCCTGGCCATATACCACAACCCCTCATGGATTACAGTAGGGCATCTAACCAGACCAAACACACTTCAGTGACACGGGGATGGTATATGATCTCACGCACGCACGCGCACACACACACACACACACACACACACTGGCCTACAGGCTGGGATAATTCTAGGTGTGACTGGATTAGTGAACTGGGATGTCTCTCGTGCATACACGCACACACGCACACTGTAAAGTACATGGTGTTTGTGTGTGTTGTCCTCTGGTCCCGGGGCAGTAATACCACATATTACTGTATTACGCTCCCTAGGGAATCACTGCCGGGATTACAGCATAACAGAACAGAGGGCCTTACTCCATCCTTACACACTCCCTGCCGTAGCTATGGAGTTAATAGAGTAGACGGCAGGTCAAGGATCACGCCATTATCTGAAATAACTCCCAGCCCCCTCCTTGCCTTTTTTGTCAGCTGGTCTTATTTATCCTGATCTGGATAAGGGTATCTGCCGAATTACTGAATTGTAAGTTTTTAGTGAACCGATGATCTTCGCAGGTTTGCAGCTCATCGGGAAACGGAAAGTTGGCGTCTCCGTGTATCTGTCGGATGAGGGTTTCTCACAACGCAGGTTGGCGTTCAGAATGCTGTCATCCACACGTCCTCGGTGACATTGCCTGATAAACCCGCCTTCATACTCAAAGGAGTTGCATTTAATTTGACCCAAATCAATAAAAAGATTTAGCTACGGATGTTTTCCTTTAAAGTTGGTTGTAACCACCCAATTCCACATCTGGCTGAGGAGTAGTGGGGTTGTAGTAGCAGTATTTATGAAATCAAAATGTGTAATTTGAGTTTATGGACGAACTGCACATGCAGATTTTGGTGTAGCACTTCTGTTAGACTCAGTGATGTCTTTGGGACATTGGCTTGGCCTGGCCATCGTCAACATGGCATCACCTGTAAGTGTGAAGCACTTTCTGTCCATCTTCATACTAAACCGTGTTTGCAGCCCTGAATGTCAGGCTGCTGAAACATCGGTTCGCCCGGCGTCTGGTCGCCCCGGCGTCCGGCATTAAACCTGAGTCCCGTCCCGGGTCTCTATGGCACAAATATAGTGTACTGGCAAGAGGATTTGGGTAATTAAATGGTTTGGTTGACCTGCTTGCAAATCTTTCCCACCAATTTACTAGAAAAAGAAAAAAGGTAGGGCTGGAATTATGCTGCTTGCACTGACTAAAGGAGAAAGATTTGGTCTAAAAACCAGGCAATGGCATACCAGTGCAAAACATTTGGCAAAATCAAAGGCGGGCTACTTTTCCATAGGGAACGACCAACATGGGTAGACTAACTTGACTCAACACTACTGGTTTTTATTTCATAGTTCAGCTTGTTCATCTTAACCAGGTGAAGTGTTGCCAACTAGCAGGCTGGTACTAGTGAACTTCAGGGACTAGTTAACTTTGGGGAGGAAATGTGAAGTCCACTGTGTGTTTGGTGTGAGCTAGTGCGTAGCCTGTCTCTCCACACTCCCCCACAGCTCACCAGCTGCTGTGTGTATTTCCCGCCGAATTGGAACTGCTCTAAATATATGGGTCCACTATTATTGTAACTCCTCATCGCTCATTCAAATCCATTCTAAGTCATTCTAAGGTTGATCAGGCAAGTTCAGGTCACACTTGGTCGACTGCAACACTGCTGTCAGCTAACAAAGTCACAGTACTGTAACACTCCTGACAGATTAGAAAGTCACAGTATTTTACAACACTGCTGGTAGGCAACAAAGTCACAGTACTGCAACACTGCTTTTAGGTAACAGCCTTAACAGCCACCCGCTAATAGAGCGTTCACATTAGCTGCTAACAGCCACCCGCTAATAGAGCGTTCACATTAGCTGCTAACAGCCACCCGCTAATAGAGCGTTCACATTAGCTGCTAATAGCCTCCCGCGAACAGAACATTCACGTTAGCTGCAAACAGCCACCCGCTAAAAGAACGTTCACGTTAGCTGCTAACAGCCACCCGCTAGTAGTACATACGTTAGCAAACACTATGGCCCGGCTCCATTAACATGTTAGCGTTGGTACTGGGAGTGCCCCTCTTCATTAACTCCCATCCGGCCCAGTTATAAATGAGTGACTCGTGCACCGAACAAATCCGATGTAATTTAGGCAGGCCGGCGCTGTTTGTGAATGTCTGGCCTCTTTCGTCTCTTCTCTATTGAGCCCTTCTTCCTTTCTTTTTGCCTTTTCTCTCCCTCTCCCATTCTTTCCTTTCTCGTTCTTTTCGTCTTTCACTTCATTTCGACATCTGAAGGGAGGCCATTTATTTGAACTGCTACCCCTACTGAGCTTTGGGCTGTTCCTCTGTCTCCCTCCTTCCCTCCTGTTTTTTCTCCAGCTCTTAAATTTTTTTTAAAAATGTTATCCATTCCTCTCACAGTGATTGGGTGGGAGAGCATGAATGAAAAGCAGAAGGACAACGAGAGAGGGAAAACAAAATAATTATTTGATCCTACCTTTCAGAAATGATGACATGATTGCTTTTGCCTGATCATGCATCTCACCCCCCCCTTTTATTTCACAGATAAATAGCCCCCCTCTTGTATTCGTCAGTCCTTCATTCCTCCTCCTCTCACCTCTCTTCCGTCCTTTTCTGTATATTCCACCTTTTTTCCTCTTTTCCTTTTCCGTGGATTATCTAGTGATGTTTGCGGGTGCCAGGTGGGACGGCTGCGCCAACCTCCTCCGCGACCGTCTGCGCATGTGGGGAAACGAGCACATCCCTCCTTGGTTCCAACACGGGCCAATCTACTGTTGCTCGGTGTCCTGTGTGTTGCTTCTGTGTATGCTTAACCTCTGTTCCTCCCGGTAGACTACTCCTGTGTGTTTGTACAACACCACTAACGCACCAGAGGGAGAGAGAGAAGGGATGGCAGAATTTGAGACCTGAGGACATGGGGTTTGGGTGGGAACTGTTGGAGAGTAAAACCTGACGGATGGATAATGACCGCTTCATGTTGATATGTGAACACGCACGGTTCCTGGTGTTTTAGGGTGGGTACACGGGAACGCTTTATTGGAGATTACACACTGACATTTATGGATATGGGCCTGATAACACACACACACACACACTGCTTAGACAGTTGTCTCCGAGCCTGACTGGTGGGGGGGGGTGCGCTCTGGCCTCAAGCCTCCCTGAGGGGATAACAGAGAGGCTATATCGACCTCATGCTACAACTGTGCGCTCGTGCTCCCCGCGGTCTAAGTCAGTAATTGTATCACTGCTCTACTATCGATCCCTGAACCGAGCGGGTCAGGTGATGTAAACCCCAGAGCTGGTATTCCTTCCACACGGGGAAAATATTCAACATTTTTCGACACTGTTGTACGTACTTCTTCATTCTCCTCTCATTTTCCCCTCTCACTCTTTTTGTGTTCATCTCCTCTGTTCTTCCTCTCTCTCTCTACTCCTCAAGGGGCAGTGAAGGGAAGATGGAAGGTGGAGCCAGAGGTCTACAGGAAGTTAAAAGACGTTCCTGACCGTGCCCTCGCTGCCAGTGGTTACTCTGAGGTCAACCTCTCCAAACTCTTCCAAGCCTTTACTTCTCTCAAGTAAACCCCACCTGACCCCCCACCCCCACCACCAAACACGTTTGGAAATTGGCCAGTGGTGATTACGTGACTGAGGTGTCCTATCAGAGTGGAGTTTTGGGACAGTGAAGGCCCACCCCCTGGATGTAACTTGGTTTCCATTTTGAACCGGGTTCTCTCATACAACGCATTGTGTTTGATGACGTTTTAAAAGTTTGCATGTTTGAGGTGGACTTTGGCCTGGATGCCATGCTTGTGTATCTCCTTCATGCTGTGAATCTGATTTTGAATGAGATCAGGATGATCTGGTGTGTGAACCTTCATATGAAACTGGGACATCAAGATGATGGATTGGGGGGGGTGTCTAATCGAGTGACACAGCGAGGTAAGTGACACAGCGACAGACAGCTGGGTTAGGGGGGAACCTGTGTTAACAGAGAGATGCGCCAGAATGTCCCCTCAGCGCTTAGACTCATGCGAACACGCGCAATAAGGCAGTGATGCGAGGCCTGACCTGTGAGTCTGCAGAACTCCTGCTGAGGGTTGGGCACTCTTCAGAATTACCCCAATTGTGAGTGAGTGTGTTGGACAGAGTGAGTGGAAGGACTCAAGTTGGTTCTTTTTTTGATCTTCTTGTTGATTTCTTTATCCCTTCGTTTAAGTAATTACCTATGTAATTCTTTGTAATTTTTCATGTACAACTGAACTTTTTGTATTTTTGTGAGTCAGCTTTTACATACATGGAATGTGTTTTGTGATACCCAACCTTAAATAAAAGTGAATTAATCTTATGAAGTTGTTGTAATGATTTGACCTGTTCAATCCGCTGTTTGCGTTGGTAGAACTTGTGTGTTTTAGGGTGTGTAAGGGCCCGGAAAATTAGTGTGTTAAGAAATACTCCCAGTTCTCCATCCTTCGCCAGTTCTGTGAGTAATGACAGGGGTGATCATTTTTTACTCTGTCCCGTCATCATTGTGGGGTACATTTCCATAAACGCTGCTTCAGAAATCACTCTACGCGCCAGTCGCGTACTCATAGAACAGACCTTAATTGGGCTCAACACTTGAGCGCCGGTTCCTTACCCTTAGCGTCATCCTACTGTGTGCGCGTCTGCATATAGTAGCATTACATTTATATTTATCAAGTCACACCGTGTAGGCTGGTGAAACACTTAATAGAACTAGGCTCCGCAGTGTGACTTTTTTTGTTTGTAATTCTGGTTTCACCAGACCACATCATGCAAGCAGGTCTGATGGTATGGTGTGGTCTGTCTTCTAGCCTGTGTATGCATTCCACAAACGCCGGGGGAGTGAAACCAGCGGCGTCGTGCCCGTATGTCCGCGTGCACGGGCGCAGGAGTGGATTTTTCAATAAGGCCGTGTTTCCTGAATCACCTCGCGAACGCGGCATCGAATTTATTCGACCTTGTCCTAAGCTAATAAAGAGCCAACGAGTCGCATTGTGTGTGTGACGTTAAGCTTTATTGCCTGTCCTCTTTGACCAGAATGGCGGCGTTGAGCAAAGCGTCGCACAAGGCCTTCTTTGATGAGGGAATTAGCGGTCTATTCTGTCCTCATTATTCATAGCGCAGTGGAACATGTAAGTACCGGGGAGGGTGTCGAAAGGAGAACCGGTCCTATTGCAGAGTGTCCCCCTTGTTCGTCCTGAAAGGGTGGCTATGAGATGATAAACCGCTTAATACACCCAGCTAATTGGATGAGAGTGAAGGAGAGAGGAGGGAATTGAGGGTGAGGTAAAAAAAGAAGAGAACCCTAGTGCCAGAGGCCACGCTATTCACTCTTTATTCACCTCCATCTCATTTTTCTATCCCAACTCTTCTGTCTACTTCGCTAGTCCTATGTGGAGGCGAGGTGGCTCTTCATCAAAGCGGCTTTCAGGGCGCTTTCCCCCAAGACGGGGTGAAGAGTGGTCCGGTGAGGAATGGAGTGATTGGGGCTATTCTCTTGGAAGAGCTCGGTGGGAGATAGGGGGTCCTGGAGAATTGCAAATCAGCGGTCAAATCAGTCTAGCGCGGAGTAGAGATGGATATGATGAAAATGGGTGCGTCATTGTGGAGAGCAATTTTAGACGTCTGTGGGCCTAATGGACAACCTTTTATAAGAAGAGTGTGGTCGTGTAGCGTTTGGGCCATAGGTCCTAATTCAATTTTTTTCCATAAAATGTGGAACCTGTTATACACTACTCATAAACATAGCCTATCTTAAAAAATTACTTTCGTCATTCGATGAATAGATCACTTTTAATAAATTATACGTCGTCTGAATCCTTAAGCATATAACCTAGTTTATAGCTACTTCGTCGACAAGCCACCTTATGTCAAAGAATGTTAAATGTTCTTGTTGCGCGAACCCAACAACAATTGAGAATTCATAGAATTCAGTACCAGTGCGCGAGAGGCCTCGGGAAAACTCATTTCAATCTCTTCTCGACTGGAAGGAAGAAAGCAAGCCTTGAGCGCAGCGGGTCACAAAGGCCTGCTATGCCCCGGGCATTCCCCAGATATTAGGAGCAAATTGGTTTGCCATTCATTAGTAATGTGCACAATAAGATTAAAGCGCCAGGGACAATTTCATATAAAATCCTATAAGGCCTTACATAAAAACACGCTCTATTGGACTTTTCCCCCCCATATAATTAGATTTTTTTAACACTCAAAGTTCACCTTGGAAGGAACGGTTATGACACACGGGTGAAAATAGTTTTCTTCGTTTTTATGTCTTTCTTGCGCAATGTTTCCTGTGAGCTCCGAGAACAGGGTTGGCAACGTAATGCGTGTCATGTCAGAACGGCGCGTATTACGTGCTGGACCCTTGTGCCAAGGGGGTCTTTAGCGCTCGGTATTTATGGCAATATTAAGTGTCGAATTAGGACTGATCCAACCGGGGAAAGTTGAGAGAATGCCCCCGCCTCATCCCTCTCTCTCTCGCTCGCTCTCTCTCTCTCTCTTTCATACACACCCCATATCTATCTTTGATTGCTTTATTATAGGCCTCATCCATCTGATCTGATGTCATTCTGTCTCGGATTATAAAACAAGCCCAGTGAAAGAAAAGGGTTTCCACCAGAGTGAGACTATAAAAGCGGACTAAATTAATCCGAGAGCTAATTTCACGCGGTTTGGTCCAAGACCATGGACGGGTCAAACGGGCGAAAATGACTTCGGTGAAAGGAAACGCATTGATGGCGCGTAATAGGACCGCTTCGTAGGGATTTCGGGAATTAAGTCGCGGATAGAAGGGCGGATAGAAGCTGGGAGGGGAGGACGGGAGGGGGGCTCGAGAGAAAGACTTTTTTTATAAAGTGGTTTGTTACTTCATTAATGACAAAGGGACTCGCTTCCATCGACATGGCATTACAGATGTTAACACCAATTTAGCGCCTTTAAAAGTTTTTAAAGCACGTTTTGTAAAGAGTGCCCCGGATAAAGAGGGAGATCTAATTGAAAACCCCTCGCCTTTGTCACCCGTTTCACATGTGCGGATTTAGCTCATGAATATATGGCTCTGTATTTTGTCAACTCGGCTGAGAGACCAGACGCACACAGCGGACTAGAATTATGTCTGTCATTACTGCCGCTAATCTATTTTCTCTTTAAGTTAGCCAGTCCAAGGTGGCCTCCAGACATGTCTAATAACAAACCACAAGAGTCCCTTTTACGGCCCCTTACATTCGCCAGCAATTTAATTATTTGAAATACACTTTGAGAACAGTTTAGACCTAATTCCAGACGACATTTCAAATTTCCCATGAATGGTAAAAAACATGAACGTAATAAATATGGTTGTTAAAAGATGAGAAATTAATTATGATAAATATGATTTTATATTTATGAAAGGGTATGCCAGTGTGGGTTGATCTTTCTCATGAGAAAGGAAAATGTGATAAAAATGTGTTTCTTCTATCATTTTGCTGTTTTTCAAAGCTTACTATAAAGCTATATAACTATATACTATATTTTTTTAAATGTTTGAAAGCGTTCTTTGTAATAATACTTGTACTCCACACAGAAAACACCAGCTTCTTTATAACAATTTTATTAATAGTGCTATTATTCTATTCAACATCTATTCAACATTTTTATCCCTAGCTTTTGTCAGTTCTACAAGGGGTTGAAATAATCTAAGGGATTTTATTTCTTTTCACCACGTTCAAGTAGGCCTATTCAATTCTCTTTTTTCATTTTAAGAAAGAAATGTACAATCACTTCAACAATAAAAGAAAAATCCAGTCTTGTGCTCAATCGGTTGGGGAACAGTTTCGACATAAATAAAAATCTAAAAACCGATGATATTCCATAAACACGTCACGGCAGATTTCTACAGCGGGCCACGTACGACTTTGCATTAAGTGCAACTTCTCAAACGTGCTCTTTTCAAATATACAAGTCTCTGTTTTGAAAATGTTCCTCTTTTGTTTCCTTTTCCATTTTTACTATAATATTTACACAGGTTTGTTTTTCTTTCTTACATAGTTCAACAATAAGTGACACTGGATATTATCTAAACTTCACTTAATTTGTCATTTAGTCAGACTTAATAGGCCGAAATGTAATTTTACTATGCACACTTTCGTTTTCCAAACTCTTACACGAAATTACATTCAATTATGCACTGCTTTGAATGTACATGTTGCTAACACATGAGCACGTGTACAGTGCTAGCCAATCACTGCTGACTGAAGAACAAACTTGATGCAGGTTAGATTAAGCCAGGGCATTCAGGATGGGTTGCAGAGTAGGACAGGAAGGTCTGTGGACAGGTTGCTTTGGCTTGGTGACCTCCTCACACTCTGCTTTGGCACTGATGGCCAGCCATACCGGGTGGACGTAGAAGGAGCTGAACCACACAGTGTTTCCATTTCTGGTGCTTTAGTTCAAGTGCATGCGCGCGCGTGTGTGTGTTTGGGTGGATTCAGTTCAATGTGGACTACGTGAACCAGGAAGTAACAAAGAGAGAAAAATGACAAGAGAGAGAGATTAATCAACAATGTGTGTTCTGCGGTCCATTTAGGACATCAGGAGGTATGAGCAGATGATGGTGTTTTCCCGCACACACACACACACACACACACATACACACACACATACACACACACATACAGCACTCTGATTTGCCAGTGCTCTTGAATTTGGTCATGCTTTTCATTTGGGGGTAAAAGGAACGGGTAGGGGAGATATTTGGAAGATAAGGGTTCAGGGGTCAAGTGGTTACAAGTCAGGGTCTGATCCATCCGCCACTCCTTTCCCAAATCTCCCGATTCACCAGAGGTAGATGGGGTGGGGGAGGAGAGGGTGGGCAGGGTTAGGGACAGAAGCCCGGGGGAGAGAGGGGGAGCAGGTTGGGAGTGGCAGCCATTCAGCACACCTCCTTCCCCGGAGCTCCAGCGGGCAGGATGTTGAGCTGGGTGATCTGAGCCGAGTGCTCCTTAGCCTTCAGCCTCAGCGCTGCGATGCTTGAGGCCCTGCGGTCCGCAGCAGCCGAAGAGGAGGACGAGGAGGAGGAGGAGGAGGAGGAGGGGTCGGAGAGGACTGTGGGAGAGATGGAGGGAGGCTCGGCAGTCGGGGCAGGCTGGCGGAGGAGTCCAGCCGTGGTGGAAGCACTGGTCAGAGGGCCCATACTGGAGAACAGCCTGCAAGGGGGTGGAGGGACCAGCGGATGAGGGGAGAGACAGGAGAAACTGTTAGACCGGAATCTGGATGACTTCTGGTGTTTGGGAAATCGCCATGCAGCTTCGCTCCGGCTCAAATAAAAGGGAAGGATGAGGAGAAGACGCCACTTGGGACAGTTCAGGTCCGTCTGGTCCGTCTGGTCGACGTTCGTGTTGGTTTCGGGGGCCTTGGTTTCACAGCTTGTGTGTCAGTGTCACACCATCAACACAAGCCTACGTGTTTGGCATCACGTACACACACGCACACACACGCACACACACACTCACTCACACCCCAGGCTACACTAACGGATGCAAAGTAACAAGTCAACATCGCACTGAAACCCGTCCAAGGTTGAGATCCCGCTTGGCAAGAGCCCTGCTACTGGTGTCTGTCACTGGTGAGGAGCCGCCATGTAGCGCAGTTGCTAGGTATATAGAGTTATGTAATCAGAGGTGTACCTATTGTCTCACCTGCCGAAGGTGGGCCCGAGGAAAGCCGGGTGACGGAACATGGCGGCCGTGCCCAGGAATGTTCCAAGGCCCAGCGACGTCCCCAGGGGTGGGCCGGAGTGGTTGCTATGGGGCGGAGCCAGACCAGGAAATGCAGCTGCTGCGGCGGCAGCCGCTGTCCAGGCAGACTCAAGGGCCGGGTGGGGGTGCGGGGGGAACGGACCCCCGTCCAGATAGTGGCTGAGTGGGTGGGCGGCCGAAAGGGGGCCAGGGAAAGGGAGTCCGGAGGGGTGTGTCTGGACACCCGCCTTTTCTCGCTTACGCCACTTAGCACGGCGATTCTGAAACCACACCTGGACAGAGTGGGGAAGAGGTCAGAGGTCATAGCTAACATAGATATAAAGGATGCTACCTGTTATTTTGTGTTGCCTAGTGTATTTTCAACTGGGCTAACAAGACAGTGTATTTTCAACTGAACGCAATGGAGTAAAATCTGTTTGCCAATGCTGGCTGACTAACACCTCATGTTGAGAAAGATGAACAACATTGCAGTGATATAAGGTGTCACACACTTGTTTAGGTAGCAGTCTCCGTTTAGAATACGTGAACAATCTTCTACATCAAATCTGCTCAAGCTCCTGTGTACACGGAGGGTCCCGTGCTCTGATTGATGAAACGGGCGAATAGTCAGCGGTAATTACATGCGCAGTAAAACCCTCGCGCCCTCACTAGTCTAAAGTTACCTAGGCTAATTAAAATCCTTTACCCCAGCAATATGACTGAGATCGGGTCGACGGTTTTAATTAACATCCGTGTTAACAAAATATGGGGAGAATAACCGCAGAACATAGTCAAATAACAAGTAATGCGCTTTAAATTAAATTCTCCAAAATGTAAAACAAGTCATCTTGAAGGGTAGGCCTATTTAACTTTCCCACGCCCGCCGTCGCTGTGCCTAGTTTGCGCTGCTGAAACAGAGGCTCCAACAATGAGAGAAAAATGTCAACAGTAAGAGAAAGTGAACGATAGTCAGGCGTGCGCGAGCGCACGCGCACACGTCTCTCTCACACACACACGAATGGTGCCATTGGAAGCTGTTTAGCATTACATGGCCCCTAGGGAATTTATGAGTTTTTTATCACCTCCCGATGGCGCCCGTTAAGTGATTTGTTCACCTACGGTCCCGCGAGGGGACATCTGTTGTTTTATACCGGCCATAACCCCGGACGGAGCATCGCCGTGTTTGAACTGTCTCTTTGGTTATGAGCCCCAGGCTAAGACATGCAATCCACGTTCTCAATGAAGAGATAGGAGAGGAGGGGGAGAAAGGAAAGGTGTGTGTGGGGGGGGGGGGGGGAGCAAACACATTTAATGGTCTCTCTCATTCGCTCCAAGTGGAAAGCATCGGATCAATGCGGCTCTATTGCAATCACAAAATGGGAAATCAAATAGCATTATCCCAGCCACCCCTCTCTCCCTTTTCCCCTCCCTTCTCTCTCTCTACCTCTCTCCTCCCTCACGCCCTCCCTCACGCCCTCCCTCTCTCTCTCACTCTTCCCCTCTCTGATTATCTTCCTCCCCCCTTTCGTTCCGGTGATGGGAATTCAAACACCATTTTCTCTCTGAGAATAGCCAGTGTTTGCTCTCGCGCTAAGTGCGCTTTTATGAATCGTCAGCGTCCGCTTAATTACCGTTAAAACGTCCCCCGGCGCAAGTAATAACTTCCAATAACAGGAAGGAGCTTCCCTACGCAGCAATTGGGGCCATTTAACGCATTTCAGGGTAATAAATCACTCAGAACCGCAAGCTTTTCTCCATATGCATCATGTCAACAATAACAGCAAATAGCCTATTTAGAAATAACCTATTATAAAGTAGAAATTAATAGACTTAGTAACATCAGGACTGGCTAAAGCGCATAAAGGTCTACATCTGAATATGGGTATTATTTTAAACTTACATTTTATAGTCTGTATGGATTTTAGGTTGTATGCATTTATTACTGGGCTAACAAGACAGTCTAGAACAACAATAAATAGCAATTGTTTCATGACCCATTGATGCAAGGTGCACCTTCTAAATGCATTTCTAATTTGGTGGACTATATTTCAATTACCCATTTCACATATTTAAGTGTCATTATATAAGCGTTTTAGTTGAAAGCGACAGTCCGCCATAATTGCAGCAATAAAAAGTTAAAAGGCCACTTACTTGCACGCGTGCCTCGGTCAGATCCAGCCGCAACGCGAGCTCCTCTCTGAAAAGGTAGGAAAAGAGGTTACCGTTTGTGACCGAGAACTCAACAGTTTTTTTCTCCTCTTGCCGTTAACAATACAAGAAAATAGTTATTTTTCAGACACGAAAAACCCACAATGAAAGGACAGTCCTTTATACTACGCTATTTTCCTTTCGATGGTTTGAGAAAAATTGTCAGGGTGATTGTATTGTAATCTGTCTTTTCATGGCCATAATAGCTCCCGCATACAACTGCTTTTCTTTAGTCAGGGGAACAACATAATGGCGGAAATAATGACATCCAAACTATTACAAAGCCATCGAGCGTTTGTCTGAAAGAGAAGTCTATAGGCTTACCTGCACAAATTGATTAGGCCTACTACAATTTCGCCTTAGAAATAATAAACGCATATCGATACTCTAAGAAAACATCGATCAACAATTAAACTATTATTTGGCTCATGTTGCCAGTATTAAATCATATTTTAATAATGGCAATTTTCTTTCAAACGTAATCTTTCATATTCCTTATTTTTATTGTATCCCATAGGCTTATTTATCTTCTTTAAAGTGATAGGCTGAACATTTTAGCCACCGTCTGTCTTCTGTATGTCTGGAAAATAATAGGGTACATTCTGAATTGTCCCTCTCCATATAAATATTTCATTGTGTAATAGTAAGATAAAAATAAGAGAAATGTAATCCAAAATTTAAATTAATTTTTTTTAATTAAATGCACAGCACCTGAAACATTAACTGTAATTTAGAGAACAACCGGAGACTTATAAACCAAAATAAATGTTATTTAAAATCCTCTACATTCTTGGGAAGCTCTAACCAATTAGTATCAATAAATGTAAAATAGCAATAAAAATGATACACGGAATACACAAATTTAGCATTGATTAACTCAAAATTGATCAACTATATATTTCCATAATTCGACTGAGGAGCAAAGCAGTTTGAAAATTATCTATGCCATCAAAAATGACACAATACACATCTTAATAAGATGAGTGTTGTGTTCACATAATTTGCCTCATAACAAAATGGTCAGGACGGATGTAGAGCATCTATGCTATGTTCTCTGTATTCTTATTCTGCTTCGAGACACGTTCACCTTCAGCTAATGAATAAAAAAAAATCACGTTGCGAGTCGTCGTGTGTGTGTCAATCTGTACGCGTGCGTTTTATTATCTCGGGAAGGCCCAGAAAATCAAATGTTTATTAAAAAGAACAGCATTAGTTATATTCATTCAAATACTGCATAGCATGGTTTACGCATTTATTTACACAATGTATTTATCTAAGGACCACACACAATTCAGAAACGTGACGGCATAGAATTGAGGGACACCCCTGTTAGCCGTCGTTGTAGCTTACAGTACCTATGAGTTTATTGGACCATGGGGCGGGGGGGGGGGGGGGGGCATAATTACTGCAATGCGGGTTTGATTGAAATTATACTCATATCCCAATGACAATTGGAGAAGTTACATTCTGGACTGTTTGTGTTATTTTGTTATGCTGTATTTATTTTTTCTTAAGAAAAATAAAAACCTGACATGATAAGGACTTTACTGAAATCTAGTTAAATACACAGAATGTAGGCAACAATTCAAACACAAGATTTAGGGCCTATGATTATTATTAACAATTTTAGTAAAATGTAACTATAATTGTGTGTGACAAAAAATGTGATATAAACCGATTCTGTTTATATCTCAGGTTCGGTATAATGTTATTTTCTCCAACTAATATGTTTCATTTTAAATTTATTGTTATAATTAATATAGTAGCTATACTACTAAACTAGCCTACAACTAATACAATGGGTTATACCTACTATTGTATGTCTATTGCAGCAGGCCTTAGAACTAGTAAAGCCTACAAACGGTATAAAAACGTTTATCCAAAACGTTAATTTAACGTTATGGTGCGTGGTTGGATGACACCGTCGAATTGATATGTCTAATTAATTCTTCTGTTCATATTTAGAGATGTTACGTAATTTTTCAGCTTCTGACGTAACCCCTACCTGGTGAAGACATCGGGGTAGTGTGTCTTCTGGAAAGCCCTCTCCAGCTCCTCCAGCTGATAGCTGGTGAATGTAGTCCTGTATCTTCTCTGCTTGCGTTTTAGCATTCCTTCCTCCGAGTCACTGCCGGCGGACAGACACACGCTATCCTCGCCGTCCCTCACGTCTCCATCCCCGGCGTGGAGACTCTCCCTCTCTTCGTCCTTCGGGGAGAGACCCAACGCCTCCCCGCAGATCTCGTCATCTTTCCTAGCGTGCTCCTCGAACTTGATTTGCTCCAGCTCTCCTAGTCTCAGACGAGGCCCATCATCAGGCCCTCCTGTGGGACTCTGGCCTTCGTCTCCGTGGTTCAGGGTCGCGTTCTCCCGGTACGATTTACTCCGGCTGATGCTCACCTGTGGAGCCTGGCTGATTTTAAGGCTCTCACAGGCTTGGTCCACCAGGAGCCTCTCTCTGTCCAATTTCTCCCCTAGGTCGTGAACTAAACCCCTGCCATGGTCCAGGTACTTCCCCCCGGGTCCGTAGAGCCGGCGCAGCTTTGGTGGAAGGTGCATGTCCGTGTCTTGGGATATGGGGTCTTTAGTCGAGCCTAGAGAGGGTTACACGAGTGTTGAGATATGTTGAAACGACGTGTGTAGTTACAGATGAGGACAAGCAAATGGAGTCCCCGGGGATCAACAAGGCACACATTTTCAATACAGTAATAACGTTCGAACTGGAATGAAAGTTATTTTTTTCTATCCATATACATGCGCACTAGAGTAGTCAAGCCTACATTATATTGACGGTTTACATTTACTATAACGTAGGGAAAATATATTACTTTTCGAAAGTCGCAAAACCTCAGAAAGCTTTGTATCTGATGGACCACTGTTTGGATCGGTGTCCCGACGCTTTATGTTGAAGGTTTATTTTCATGTTAGACACACACACACACACACACACACACTTTTCTATACATCAAACGCCAAAAAATTGAAATCCCGGAGTATGCAGCAAACACCTTTTCCAGCAAGTCAAGTTTTCTTGCTTGAGCATTTAGTTGCTTGTCTTACCTTGGGTCTGCTTGTCGTGCTCCTGTCTCCCGGGTAGAGCTGTCAAACTTTGCGAGCTTATCAGTCTAACTTTGCAGGGGCTCCGTCGGCCCAGAATACTATCTATACAGTAGGAGGAGAGCAGAGTGGGCGATTTACTCTTACATTCTCCCCGGTCGTGGAGATCTTCTTCGAATTGACTAGACATTTTGATCTGTTTTGTGAAGCGCTGTTTGACAGGAGAGCGGCAGTAAGGCCTTACCTAAATGTACTTCTCGCTCACCCTCGCTCTCTCTCTTGCGCGCGCCCTCGCTCTTTTCTCTCTCTGTTCTTGCGAGATTGTTCCTCTCACTCCACTCACTCTCTCACCCTCTCTCTCCCTACCCAGCGGTTAATGACAGGCACCGTAGAATGGCTCCCGCTCTGCTCTTCGCGTTCTTGCGTTGACGTGTGTTACAGCGCCCCTGATTGGCTAGCGCGGGGGAAAAAGTCAGCTTTATAATTTTTAGCTGTTAAAGTTAATTTAGGAGAAACTGGGGGGGAAATCTCGTGGTGGAATCCTGCTCATGGACTGCACTCAGTATTCGATTAAACCTTTCGGATTTAAAAATTAAAGTAAAATAGTCTGTGCCAGTAGGCTCCTGTAAAAAAACATACACTGTAAAAAAAACACAGAATAATAATAACAATCACAATAATAATAAAAACCAAATTTTGGCCTATATAAATATGGATTATTTTCTTTGTATCGTATAATGATGCATCACAATTTAACCCTCAGTTAGGCCTTGACGTGGAACTCGCTGAACGAGGTCAAATCTTGTCGGTTTACTTCATCTTATTGGATCTATTCCTACTGAAGTCCTGGCCTCAATATCAAATAAGAAGAAAGACGTAACTCAGAGGTCGGCAGCGGTGTGATCAGGATATTTTCAATCGGGTTGCTAAGAGGACCCATAGGTTATTTTGGGGTTGCACAATAAGTGAAAAAAAATGAACATAGAACTCATTATTTCATCCACAGACCTTCTAGACAGTGATCCTGTGAGACAAAGTAGACAAGAAGGAAAATACATTGTCTTAACTCCGAGATCCATTAACGACGAGCTATTTAAAGATTTTGTGTAAAACAATTGGGGTGACGCGTGGGGGAGCCCCTTGGATGTAGGTCAGTATTATCAGAATTATTCCGAATAGTGACACATTTCATCCCATATGCGGGGCCTAAGGCTACAAATTAAATGTTGTATTGTTGTGTCCCAGACAACCGACAAATGAAAGAAAACATAGGACAAACGTATAATAATAGATATCTTTATTAGAATGCGTACGCTGTTTTGCTGTAGAGTACTTCAATACATTCATTTTTGGACGAAAAATTGCGTTATAAATATTATCAAACAATCTGAGCAGTGAGCTACCATACCATTTTATAAATTGATTGCTATTGGTGATTGCGATTGCTCTTAAACACTTCTGTAACCTATGCCCTGTCACCTTCCAACTCGCTCTGTCCCTTTCTTTCTTTCTCACTCACTCACTCACACACACGCACGCACGCACGCACACACACACACGCACAGCAACAGGCGAACACAGAACACTAATTGCCTGGCCTCTCTCTGGCAATTGCAGAGGCGATCAGATGGTACGCGCGCCGGATGATTGACTTAAAAAGTGAAGGTGGCGATGATGAGAAGGCGCGTGGGGAGCGGGGACGCCGTGCAGGCTCGCGCCAGAGAGGGGGAGATGGATCGAGAATGTAATTTTAAGTGAAAGTCTATTTAACCCGCTGCGAATGGCGTGACCCCATCCTTCGCCTCGCGAGCCCATCACTGTTAAAAGGATCATTTTCAGAATTCAATCCCAAAACTTCAACAAGCTGCAATTTACTCTTTCTTCTGCTGCTGCGACTCCTTTCCCTTTATGTGGCTGCCCAGTTACCTACTAAGATTCCAAAGAACATGAAAAATAACAATAAAAAATATCTGGAGAAAATTGTAAAAACTTTAAAAAAGTGATATAACCTGCTGTTCGTTTGTGCTCTTGTTCATTGATTTTCAAGAACAGCATTGTTCTTTTGTGAAATGAAAACGAAAATTAAGTTTTTTTTACCAGGGCGCCCGCTGTAGATTCACGGGCCAGGAGCTGTCCAAAAATACTTAGTTTCAGTCATACACAATATTAAATACAATTCACAATGACAGGTTTGTATGTATTTTGCCCAAAACGATTCACTCATATTGGTAAAAACGGCCTGGGTTGTAATCTGGCCTACAATGCGTTGCCTTAACCAAAGGTCTCCAACTAAATGCTCCTCGTTGTCAGCAACGTTTATTGAGTGAGAAACATGCTATCAGACTCAGATCCACATAATAATGAGATTTAATAACAATATAAAAATTTCCTTTTTATTCTACTCGCTCACAGGCGCACGTAATACAGACGGGTATTTAGCCTCGCTATGTAATTTGGGGGCCACAATTTGATTCATTTATCCGCACTCTGTTATTAACCTGTGAAAAGAGAGATGTCAGCCGTCGTTTGAGACAGTAGGACGTCCGTGCATTGTTTAAAATGACTAATTACGCCAGCACACATTAGCGGGGTCCGAAATAAGCGCAATTTCCACATTTTTAATGTTCCCTCTATTTAGCTCGCCACATGGGGGTAGCAGAAGTTTGGGGAGGAATTGAGCAGTGGCTCACGCTCCTTCCATTACCCCTCTTTCCCTTCACGTTGCCCTTTGCCACAATTTGGGTTGTATTTTCACAACATCATAACTTGATAATTTCCACACCCAAATGGGTTTGTGTATTGTCTTGTTTCACTGTTGTTATTGGACATCTTCCAAGTGTATTTTCTACACCTGGTCCATTCTAATACACCTCCCTGTTGGATTGTACTATGCAGTATAATATTACCGGCAGAAGTAATTAAACTTCAGTTTTCCCACATGATCCTCTTGAGGAAACGAATGAAGATTTACTTTAATTGATGCATTTTAACAGGATCACATGAGAGTGACAATATATACATCAATGGAGGCCCCTGGGGGTTTGGGTCCTTGAGTATAAAGATATTATTCTCAAAAACATGGATAACAATCTTTAGTACCCTTGCTTTTAATAACACAGGCACAATTCACCTAGTCACCAATCAACATGGGAAAGGTCATAGAATACACAAATTAAATTTGCCAAAAGGCTGCCTCCATAAATAAGCCACTTCTTATACCAAGCTAGCTACCCACCTTGAAACTACCCATCTTCATAATTTGGGCAATAATTAAGAAATATCCAACAACTGGAGCTGTGAAAAACTCGGGAAGAGTGTGCATGTATATTTTGTCCCCAGTGAGAAGAATAGTTGATGCGGCATAGAAATCTCCAAGGATAACAGAAGAATGGAGGAAGTTGATTCCATCTTGGTGTCACCAAGTCTCCAAGACATGGATTAGACTCTCCCACCATGCAGACAGGTCTGGTTTCTTTCGAAAGTGGCCAGAAGAAAGCCTCTGATGCTGGTGTGTCTAGGATGTTGTGGTGCTCTTTTACATCCAAAAAACCCAGTAACCTGGTTAGGATATATGGCAATCATGTACCTGGCGATTTTAGGCCGGAACCATCTTCCTCTGCCAGGAGCCAAAAACCAGGATCTTGCAATAGGTCAATGATCCAAAGCATGCCTCCAAATCCACATGAAAATGGTTCACTGACCATAGGTTCAAGCTTTTGCAATGGCATTCACCATCCCCAGACCCAAAAACCTGTGGGGCGACCTGATGAGGAGAGTCCACAAGTGAGGAGCAAGGACACTGAAGGATCAACAGAGTTTCTGTATAGTGGAATGGGTCCAAATTCCTTTCTGTGTGCTCTCAGACCTCATCAAACACCATAGGAGACAACTCAGAGCTGTTACCTTGGCAGAGGAAGGGGGCTCAAAGAACTAATAATTCTGGTACAAATGTTTTTGAATAAAACGATTATTTCTTGATGAAATTTTTTTTCTTCTCAATTAATGGTTACATTCACATGGTTGTGCACGTGGCGTGTAACGTCAAACAGATTTTTTTCACAATTTTCTTTCCTGCCTTTTGGTTCCAATACATCCATTATTTCTAGAGGGCACTGTTTATCGTATATATACAAATACGGGATTAAATCATATACGCTTTTATTGTTAGTTCATATTAAACCAGATTTTAGAAGTATCAGTATTTAAATATCAGTATTTATAAAAGGTATCAAGGTGGTGAAGTGTCTTTCCTGTATCTAGGAGGTACTTCTGTCCACTCATATTCCAATTTATTTTCTTTTAAATGGAATAACGCCTTAAAGAAAAACAAAAACACATGCCTACTTTCAAACATCTCCTCTGAAGTTTGTATGTATAACAGAAAACATTTAAGAATCAATTGATTCTTAATCGTAGCCCTAGTTTTTCGATTGCAACAGCCGGTAGGACAATCCCACGGTTAATTCTTATCGCGTGAAGCAAGTTACAGGGATAAACAAAAACTTCCATATTAGCCTATACTATCTGGTTCATTGAGTTTGACTGTCTTACCAGAACTTCTCACTCTCACGTGACAATCAATGCGTTCCGTGGCCCCTTTTCGTACAATGAGAAAATGCCATAAATCAGCATGTTTTTGGTGTGTGATGTTCGCTGTACAATGTCATCAACGCAGACGGAGCTACGTACACCAAAAGTGATGTCAAATCGATGCACCAGTGGAGCACACAAATATATTTTAGCGTACATTTTACTAATAATATGCATGTTTATGTTTACAGTAATTATTATTCAACATGTCTTTTAATCTCTGCATCCTGAACCCCACCAAGTCCGTGTCGGATTACATCTGCTCTGTTTTCATTGAAAAAAGGTCTCCATGAAAACTTTAGATAGTAACCAAAAGAGAGGGAACTTCCAGTACATTTGTGGAAACGTTTGTTGTTGACTGGGTACAGCCTACTGCATGGATCCAAAATAACGCCGGACCGACCACCATATAATTTCCATCCATTCCACGGGCGCCATCTCCTGGACTAAACACCCGCTGTCATTGCATCTGGAGAGAGCACGAGAGAGGAAGAGATCTGCCTAATAACCCATTAATAATAATCAGAGACTTATGAACTGTAGTAACATTTAACTGACAGCAAGTGCTCATTACGAAGTGTGAGGGTTCACGTCTCATTTTGAATTTATTAACATATTCTATTCTGTTGGTTAAGGCTGATTTTCGACAATTACGCATAATTGCATAATTAATCAACAAGCCAATCTGGTGAGAGTGTTTTCCTTGAGAGTTAATGTGCTTTATGTTCACATGGGGATTTATACATGATGTGATGATGCATGTCGCTTTTCATGAATGTTTGGTCGAGGGAGAAATCATTGTGGAATGATGCATGTCTTTCGTTATGTGATCCGCTGGCATGTTCAAGTTTTAGATTCATTTATTGTAGACTATATAAAAGCACATCCGAAAGCCAATTTTTTTCTACTTCTAGACGCAGCAAATGTTTCAGATAGGCCTTTCAAGATCAGTGCCGCTTCGTACCCAACCAACATGTCTCTCGTTTCTCTCGACAGAATTATCAGTTAAGTCAGTTATTGAATCCTGGCAGAAGTTGAGTAAGGGCGCTGTCAAGTCCGTTCCCCCTTCCTCGCTTGGGTGCTCTGCGTGTCGGGCCTTCTAGATACCACCGGCCAAACTCCCTTTCCCAGCATTCCCATGGCCATATAGAGTTAACGCCCTTTTGTCGCTACCCCATCACACGTGGACTCCATCACCCCCAATCCCCGGCTACCAAATAAACACCTGTTCCGGATGTTTTGTTTCTGCCGTTTGTTGTTGTTGTTACGTGTGGCTGGTTATACGTCCACACTCAGTTCATGTTCTCTGTAGGCTACTTTTTGATTATTCCTACTTCATTAAAACTACGCTGCCACGCTGATTTGATCCGTAGCTGTGGTTTTCCAATGCTTTCTCTGTAGAACTCGTGCTATTTTGGCAGTTTATTACAAAGTTTAGACGAGTTCATTTAATGAATGGCATACCGACAATGTCCAGTAATCCAGCGAAATTGTCTCAGAACACCTCTGGTGGGTGGTGTTGAAGTCTAACACTTCCCCGAGTTGGTTTGTTGGAAAGGAGAATAAAACACCAGGAGTCAGGTCAATTACCGTATCGTATAAGCTTCTGGAGACAAGTGTCGCCGCACAATGTCTAAGGATCAACAGTCAAAACATCATTTTTATACTTCTACTACGCCCCCAAAAAGATAGAGGCCTTAAGTTACAAAGCAAGTGTGCCATTGGCCCTATCCCAGTTCTATTCCTTATAGGATAACTGCAAGTATCCCCTTGCCCCCCTTGTGGTGTCTGTGTTGTCTGTCCAACTATGTGTGTGTGTCTCTAACCTGTGTCCTGTTTCTCACAAAACAGACATACTAAATCTTTCTCTCCCCGGCAACCGCTTGAACAGGGTGTCCTATTCTCCTACTTGCACCTTCCATTTTAGCTCATATTACAACCAATTAATATTTTGTTTCATTGGTTACAACAGCTTATAACAGTTCACTAACTCATACAATCAATACATCTACAGTGGCAGGGAGAGGCTTGCTTTGCCGTGTTGAACTCATTTTCCATTTGGTGTCCACCCCCCACATTTTCTGGTATGTTGATATCATCTCTATCTGTGATCTACTGTGATGTTATCTCTAATTGGAATCAGTCCTTTATGACTGGTACCAGACGTTTTATTCTCCACAAGCCTGAGCTGTTGGGTAGGGTGGAACGATGGAAGCCATTTCTCAAAAAATAACATCCAAATGCCTATAAATATAGCAATAAGACAAATTAAGTCACCCAAAACCAAAAGGAAAAATCTGTTTAAAAAAAATAGATTCCAAACACATGTTTGGGGCAAAGCCAACATGACCTATCACCCAATGTACACAGCACCAACTTTCATGCACAGTGGCAGCTGAAACATGTTGTGGGGCTTCTTCTTCTTCAGTGGGAATTGGGGCTTAGGTCAGGAGAGAGCAGAAAGCTGAAGTTAAAGAACAACTTCCCAATTTAACACAACATTCGGAGCCACAGAGACAGATAAAACAAGGAATGTCTTACAAAATGGATGATAATCACCCTGCAGTGACCCTATTGGCCAATTCATGAGTTCCACTGAGAAAACATTGATGTTATCTGTATCCTTGATTTTGAATGTGCCATTGATCTGAAGGCCCACGGCCAGCTGACATACAATACCCTCTGGCTCTGCAAATGTAGGCTACATATATATTTGTTAAAACCGATATTAGAAAAAGGAACATAAAATATTAAGCACTGGAACCTTCAGAATTTAATAAAATAAAATAGCCTTCGGGCATGGAACAAATACAAAAATATGTAGGCTTACCGACGACTCGTAACAAAACAAAAAAAACGGAACAAAATAATCCCCCATTCCCAAAAGACGTATCGGTGTACAAGAGCAATGGGGTAATCCCACTCCATCATTGGACTGGCAGACAAGGAAGAAAGTCTTAGAATATGTCCTAAGACAGTGCGCGCGGGTTCAAACCACGCGCGCACTGGCGTTCTGGAGGCAGCATCTTAGACCACTGGATAAGATCAAGCAAACGGAGGGGGCCGCGAAAAGCCCTAGTAAGCAAAGTTAATTAGCGGTTATTAACAGACTTGGGTAATGACAGCGCGAGGGAGTCCGTATTTAATGACTTCATTGGGCTTGGAACGACAGTGAAATGAGGCGACAATCCGAACAACAAAAGGCGTCCGTGCAGGCAGTCTTCATTGGTAATTTCCAGTAATATTTTATGATTAAAAAAACCAAAGAGCTCTATTTATGAAAACTGACATGATAGTGTCCATTATGTGGGGAAAGTAATTTATGAAAAACGTGTTTTTGCCCACACATATTTTATGCTACAGGATCCTTTAAATTTTGCAGATTTGGCTTGGTAATTCTGTTTTGGCCAACACAGAACTCCTTCATATCCTCTTCCAGTGATTCCCAGTCTAGGTTGAAATCACCAATGATAATCACTTCATTTGATATAAATGTGTCCAATTGGTCCATTAGGACATTTTGCACACCTTGGCAGATGTTGGGTGATATACTTCAACAACAAAATATCTCCCCCCATCTCCAGAAACTTGATAAAATCCGTCACTGATTTTAAAAAAACTGTGTCCGTTTTGGTGTAAAAACCCAAGACACTTTTGGTTTTTGAATGGATGTGAATTGTCAACATAAACAGGATTTCTAGTGGAGTATATCGTTCTTTATATGGGGACAAGGTGACAACTTACAGTATCTCTATGTTTATGCAAGCGTGCTGTAATACTAGTAGATATCATTCTATTTATAGCATGGGTTGAGCTGACAATTATTGTAAAAAAAAAACAAGGTAACACAATTTACATAATCCCTCCCATCTGAGGTGGGGGAAAGGCAATTGGTCTGCAAGCAGGAGTAAAATTGGGCGAGAGCCAGTAGGAGGTCATGACATTGTTGAAGGATGTTCACTGCACCCTAAGCCTGGATGGCGTAGCACACGCTCACTTCCCAACGCTAAGAAATGAAGGGGAGTCGCGCTTTTCCAACACGTGGCGGCGTTTGGGGTTTCATGCCCTTTAGCCATGCAAGCTGCTCTGGGAATCCCATATAGCACAGCTCATTCCATTTTGTGATGGATGCTTTTTCTGGGACATTCTAGACTTGCAGTCCGCAAATAAGCAGGAGAAGACATGTGGATGGACTCATAGGAGGCCCTTTATCAATTCCAAATAAGTTTAAATGAACACAAGTTGTTTTTAGGCCCACATCTCTTTCATCCACAGCTGGTGGGTAGGTGACACGAGGCCAACAATCAGGTCTATCGTCCCTGCTGATTGGTGATATGATCGCATGATTCAAAGTGCTCAAGGCACTTTGCTTCCTTCGGTCCTGAGACCGTGTTTGCTGATACCGTCGTTTCTGAGCTAAGAAGGAAGCGTGAAACTGGGGTTGCATGGGTGACTCGTTACAAGCTTTCGCGCATTTGCCCTTTTATTGATTGCGTGTTCGGTTAATTCGCCGTTGCACGAGCAACTGGCAAAAAGCAGAAGAATCACCTCTCTTCATAATGAGATAATCAAAGTAATGTACCGGTATGCAAATTAATTATCTCACAAGCTTATCAAAACGTACCTGCCCTTGAGTCTGAAGAAGTCCATTTATTCAGTTAGCGGCAATAATGCGCGCGGATGGCTTGATGCAAATGATGGTTGATTAGACTAAATTAAGGACCTCACTGCTATCTGACCTTGTCTGAGTTTTATGCAAATTACAGAAGAAATCGGTGTGATAGGATAAATAAGAAATTGCATTATGATGTGATGAAAAAATATTATATTAGAAAAATTTTAATCAGATGATTGGCCTATTTTGGGGATGTCAGTGGGAATGTGTTGATAGGCCTAACCCAGGTTTTAGTTGCTTTGAATCAAGTTGGCCCTTCAGATCCCACACCATGAAAAGAGATGACACTTCCTGATGTGAATTGAGCAGTCCGTAGATTCCACTGCAGCGACTGAACTCAGTCCTCGGAAAAGATGTCAAGCCGGAGATGCATGGGGCCAAGGTATGTTTGTTCAAAGGCGCTCAGAACCTGACCGAGCAGATGGATTTTAGCAGAAGCTTCTAGCTAATGCAAATGAGTGAACTAGAAGGTTAACAGAAAGGACTATCAACAGTCCAACAGTGACAACCTTATGGTCTAAGCTTCCATCAGAACAAAATAAAGTTCTAAATACCTGTGTACTGTTACGACATGACTGAATTTGCTTCAGTAACCTCAGGTACCTTGTTAACCTCCGTAGGGAAACTGGGCAGCAGAGACACAAAATGGCCGCCGCAGTGAGCTCTGTGACCTGTCCATGGGGGCGTGTAGAGCCACAACACCCCCCTGAGGGCAAGTCCAGTGATGCTGGCTTTGGATACGGAACACTCATCAGACACCTCAACCCAAATGGAATTAGATCCCTGGGCCGGCCCGAAATCGGTCGCTGTGGCTCGGATGAGCGCGCGTGTGTTTTGTGTGTGGAGACTGGCCAGGCGCACTCTGGGCCCGATGATGTGGTATGATGTCACTCATTCTTTTCCCCCTTTCCCACTGTCCCTCTCTCTCTCTCTCCCTCTCTCCCTCTCTCCCTCTCTCCCTCCGTATCTCTCCATCTTTCATTCCCCCTGTCTTTCAGCATTCCACAGCTATCCCATTCTTAACATTTTCATGGAGAATGGAGTGCGCGGCGGCGGAGGGAAGTGTGTTTGCGTGTGTGGGACCGTTTTGTGTGTGAGGGTCTGTGTGTGCACGTGTGTGTGCACATGTGTGTGTGCGCGTGTGTATATGTGTGTGTGTGTGTGTGCAATACACCGAATGGCATGAAGACATCGAAGTCTCGCATGTCCAGTGGTTTTGGCTGCGCTTGTGTGTGAATATACGTGTGTATTAATGTGTGTCTGTGTGTGTGTGTGTAGGTCTTAGGCAGCCCCGGTGTGGGGGGGTTTGTAGGTGGGCTTAGTTGCCCCTGAGGACCATTCAGAGACAGAACAGGGTCTTGGCTAATGGCCTGCAGGTCTGGTGGCGACCAGTGGGGGGCAGCGCAGCCCTGCTATCTCGGTCGGGTTTATTCCTCTCACGTTGCCGGGACCCACACGCCCTGCAGTGGGAAATTAGAAAAGGTATGTACTGTACACACACACACACACACACACATAGCTCCTCCCCCCTCAGCAAGGAAGTCACAACTACACATTCACTGTCACTGTGGGAATCACCCAGAGGTCAAGTAAGGAGTGGAATTTAACAGACCTACTGATGGACCGAAAGAGTTAGGGGGAGAGAGAGAGAGAAAAACATCCACTGTCAATCCCAGTTCTTCTGTTTTGCTTCTGTCCGCATGCCGTTTATCAGGGCCTTTCTTCCTCCCTCATTGTGCAACAGTTGAGTTGTCCCAAAAAAAGTAGTGACCTTTGTGTCCCTCTGGAGATATTTAAAAGAAGAATCAGGTTTCTACACTGAATTTTAAAAGCCCGTTTTAATATCTAGAGTGGTCTTTAACATGGAGAATTCAAGAAATCTGATTTATTCAAAGGGAATTTTGAATGTATTTATTTGCTTTTTGTGCTTTTTGTGTTTGTGAAACCTGAAAAAATTCCAAATTCTACACAAAAAATTACTCCATATGCATTTCCCAGTGGATAGCTAGTAATGCAAAGTCTAGGTATGTGTTAGTACACTAATGGGACCACCCCTCCAAATGTAATTAAATGAAAAACGTGTCAAAAACTCACAGAGGTCACAATTTAAGGTCACAATGTTTTTCATGTGTTCATTTCTTTGTGAGTCTACTGCATTCCTCTGGCTAGATAGCTAACAAATGAAGCAGCTAAAGTTAACCTGTACATTTTACTTGAATTTTGTCAAATACGTTTGGTTAAATAAATTAGGTAAAATAAAAATAGGATGTTTGGTTGACTGTTTAAATCAGAAAAGAGTTCTTTGTTTGTACTTGCCTAGCGGAATATCATATTCTTCCCATCAGTTCCTGATATAGTTAAGTCACTAAACCTTGAGCTGATGTCCAGTCCCAAGTCCATGTCGAGTCACGTGTCTGAGTGATGGACAACTCTTAAGAGTGACGGTTACTGGTAACTGTTTTCAAAATAAAAGTCACAGTGAACAATCACAAATATATCCTTCTACAGCCTCATTTCCAAAAAAAGTTGTGACACTGCATGCAAATCAAAAAAGAGTGCAAATCATGTATCCCTATATTTAATTGAAAATAGTTCAAAAACAACATATCAAATGTTGAAACTGAGAAATGTCATTTTTTGATGCCAGCAACACATTTCAAAAAAGTTGGGACAGGGGCATATTTACCACTGTGTTGCATTATGCCTTCTTTTAACAATACTCTGTAAGCGTTTGGGAACTGAGGAGACCAATTGCTGTAGTTTTTAAAGGTGAAATGTTTTTTCCCATTCTTGCTTTATATAGGATTTGAGCTGATCAACAGGTTGGGGTCTCTTTGTCATGTTTTTTGTTTTGTAATGCGCCAATTGTCTTCAATGGATGACAGGTCTGGACTGCAGGTAGGCCAGTTTAGTACCCAGGGTTCTTGTACTACGGAACCATGCTGTTGTAATACGTTCACAAAGTGGTTTGGCACTGTCTTGCTGAAATAAAGAAGGCCTTGCCTGAAAAATATGTTGTCTGGATGGCAGCATATGTTGCTCCAAAACCTGTATATATTGTTCAGCATTAATTATGCTTTCACAGATGTGCAAGTCACCCATGCCATGTGCAGTAATGCACCCCCATACCATCATGGATGTTGGCTTTTGAACTGTGCGTAAATATCAAGACGGATGATCACTCTCTCAGTTATTCTAAAATTGTTGCACTATTTGCCTGTGCAGTCTTTCACAGAGTGGTGAACCCCTCCACATCTTTGCTTCTTAAAGACTCATCCTCTCTGAGATACTCTTTTTATACCCAATCATGTTACTGACCTGTTGCCAATTAACCAAATTAGTTGTGTAATGTTCCACCAGGTCTTTTAATTACACAACTTTTCCAGTCTTTTGTTGCCTCTGTCCCAGCTTTTTTTAAATGTGTTGCTGGCTTCTTTTTTGCGAGCCTAACACTGCCAATCATTGTGAGAACACTATCTTGAATGTGAAGCATGGCGGTGGCAGCATCATGCTATGGGGATACTTCTCTGCATAAGGGCCTGAAATGCTTGTGGAAATAGTGGGCAAAATTAATGCAGCAAAGTATTGGACAATGACCCAAAATCACAAAGGAGGTCAATATCCTGGAGTAGCCTAGTCAAATCCCGGACCTGAATCCAATTGAGAATATGTGGAAAGTGATGAAAATTGCTGTTCACCAAAGGTCCCCATCCAGTTTAAAAGAGCTTAAGTGATTTTGCAAAGAAGAATGGGCAAAAATGTCCAGATGTGCAAAGCTGTTAGAGACTCATCCAAATAGAATCATGGCTGTAATTGGTGCCAGTGGTACCTCTACCAAATAGTGACAGAAAGGGGTGAATAATTATGCAATCAATTACTTTCTGTTTTATATTTTAGAACAATTTGTAGATTTAATTTCATACTTTGACATTATGGACTTTTTTTGTGTTGATCAGCAGCAAAAACTATTTGAATCTATTTTGACTAAAATTTGGAAAAGTCCAATGAGGGTGAATAATTTTTTAGAGCCAATGTACTTAAGTTGAGGTCTTTTTCCTACAAACACAGCAGGATAATCATATTTCTTCTTAGTTTGGCAAGATGGATAAATAATATAGTGGAGTAGTTTAACATTTCCTCTTATCCCTTTTTCATTCAAACATGCATACCCACATCTACAAACCCCCCCCCCCACACACACACAAATACTACTCTAACGTAAATAATTGGTAAATTCACTGATTAACCAGCAGCATGAATTGTCCATAGAGCGCTACAGTAATTATGTCTGTGCTTTTCTTGCATTACTTGTCTTTTTTCTCTCCCTCTTAAAGCACATCTTTATAACCAAGCAATTCCAAAGCAATTTTCTCTGTGGGTGGAGAGTGTAATTTTCTATTCTGTGACACTGTGATGTGTTAGAAACTGCGAGTTGGTGCTAAAAGGTATCTGTAGTGTGCGTGTATGCGCGTATGCGTGTGTGTGTGTTTGTGAGTGTGTTAATATGTGTGTAAGGAGCTTTAATGGCCTTTGCAGGGTAGAGGTGTTTTTTAAGTGTGTGAGAGTGTGTGTCTGTGTATCAAAGAGGCCACCGTTTAATGACTCCTGAGTAACGTGCTCCTCGTTAGAACTATCGTCGTGGAAACCTGGGGGCGTGCACCAGGTAGAGCGTAACGCGCGGCAACAGTCTTTATCTTCATATTAACCCATTTGCATAACATTAGTGGAGTAGGACGCCGAAGAGACTCAAACGCACAGGCAGAGCGGGAGAGAAAGAGATAGGGCTGGAGGGAAAGAGTGAGAGCAGGAGAGGAGGATGGGTAGAAATAAAGTGAGAGGGGGTAGAGAATGAGAGCGAGAGAGGAGAGAAAGAAAGAGTAGGCTATGTCACAGTTAATTTCAGAGCAGTGGAGACAGAGAGGGTATACTGGATGTCCTTGCAAATCTAATCATCGTTAAGTGGAGCTGCTGCCGGGTGTGTCTGCATGTGTGAGCGAGTGTGTGTGTGTGTTTTTAACTGTGGAGGTTTTCTGCATAAGGAGAAATTCAGTCTTTGCTATAGCCTATGACGGGGGCCCTCGCTCCAAGACAATTATTTTGTTGTGATCACATCTGAATGTACTTTGGTTATTTCGCGGTGACAGACGACAAGGAAATTCGCTCTAATATTTTTTCATGAAATTGCCCAGTTGTTCAACGGATAGACACGTGGACTGATACACTGTGTGTGGTGATATGGGTGTGTTTTGGCCTAAACATGAAAGGCATTTCCCATCAAGCTACTGAGTCCAGCGGTCCCCTAATAACAAACCATTTACCACCCACCCACTCATGCATAGATACATCCCTTTGATGCAGAAGACCGTTCTCCTCCATTCCTCAGTCATTCACCCCCTCTTAAAACACAGGCCTACCCGTAGAGGTGACAAATAGGCTACTCTAAAAATCTTTCACGAAACTCGAAGGCAAAATTAAAATCACTCTTTTTTTCCCCCCTCTATCCAAGGAGCAGATCAATTTCCGCAGACTGTGTTGCAATATTTTCCGCCATTGGGCTTTCTCGTCTGCGGTGCGGCACCCTAACTGCTTTGCACAGCAGGGCTCCCGCGGCAACTGCACGCCTCGCTGGAGAACAGTTACTTCTGCCGCGCCGAGTTTATTTGCACCTCGCCATGAGAATTGCCATCATTTACCCTGGCCCTTCCGAACAGAAAGAAATAGACAAGAGAGGGGATTGGGAAGAAGAATGAGAAAGGGAAATTGATTCTTTTCGATGCCACTGGGGTGTTAGGTGCCACCCAGATTGAGCCTCCTCTTTTGACGAAATGAACTGAATAAATGTGTCCCGTACCGCAGACACTCTTTGTCTTTCGTTCTGCATTGTAGTCGCGTCACAGACGTGAGTTCCGTGACGATGATGCCTTGATGTAATCTACTCTGAGGCCACTGCCACCGCTAAAAATTAAATGTCATTTTTTCACAGCTCAGCATACTTTGCCACCGTTGCCCCTTCAACACTCACCAGTCCCACTTTGGCAAATCCTCACTTTACCTCAGCTCACTCCTCAATGTCTCTCTGCCCAATAGGAATCTACGCTCCAACAGACACCATACACTCATTCCTAAAGTCAACATTCCACTGATCGTCATCAGCTCTCTGCAACCAGTGACTGTAATGAACTGCAAGAGACGAAAAAAATAAACCTTCTCAACACTCTTTGAAGAATAACCTTCTGAGCTACTCTCTGGTACCTGTACCTGCTAAGGACCTAATTCATCTGTGTAAAGTCGCTTTTGAGGACTCTTTGTGTAACTTTGTGTTTTCTTGCACTGTCTTGCCTTTGCCCTGGTTGTCATTGCAAAGAGAATTGGTTGTCAAGCTGCTTACCTGGTAAAATAAAGGTGAAATAAAACTTTTTGTACATGAAACTGAGTAATCGGTTCACTTCAGGCCTGTTGGCCCTCTGACTCCTACTCAAGGGCAGCTTCCTGTCAAGAGGGACATAGCTCCTATCTGTCCTGACACCCCAAATATTCAACAAGGTAAATTGAACACCATTTTGCTGCAGAAATGTTCCTGCGCAGCAAAGAAATGTAAATTACGTTAAGCATATTCAAGGTGTGAAAAGACTTCTTAAGTTTGTCATTTTCAATTTAAAATGTCAAACGTTGTTTCTCAGTACGCAAATGTCTCAACCCCTGCATTAATGTATAAAAATGCTGACTGTCTGTTTCTGCTGGTTTGTTTTCTTGCTGTGTGAAACCGGTTAAAAGGAAAATATGCCATCAGGTTTATTTTCCTGCTGTGTGAGACTGGTCCACACAAAAATATCAGTCCATGCCTATTAAACATGTCCCTACTATTAGCTCCTGAATTGCTTTACTGAGATATAAAACGTGTTCTTCTGTAACGAGTTATGTAAGTTTCCCTGAATAAGAACGTCTGTTTAATGACTGTTGTAAAGGTAGAAGGCATTGGTGTTGCATTTGTTTTGCCTCTGATCTCTTTTTGCGCACTTTTGGTACACAGTCTCGAGAACCTTCACCTCTCCCATTTTTTGGATATCCACCCCTCTTTTTCAAATAGAACCCCTGCACGTCACGGGCAAAGTCTGGCCTTAATTAAAACCGTATTGACAAAGCAGAAGTCCGGCCCTCATCTCTTTCACTCCGTCGCGTACACGGGGCTTGTATGGTGGGTTGGTTAGCAGAGGCAGACTACCGCACTTGTGATTAAATCGCTTTAACCAACTTTCACCAACTTGTTTCTATTGTTTCAAAAGGAAGAGATTCAAAAGGAATAACCATGAGTTACGCCCCTCCAATGGCTGGACTCAAGGTAAAGAGTATACTTCATTCAATCAATATTACCTCAATTTATGAAAATGTGTGTGTGTATATATATATATATAATATAATTGCATAAGAAAAATAAAAATGTATTAATCTGTAATTTCGTTATTACAATCGCATCAACGAATGTAAAAAACATTGTAGAAAATGCAAGACTTTTCTACTATAACTATAACTGAAGGGGCGTTCCCTTCTGTCCAATCGGTGTACTGGATTCATCAGCTGCCCAGATGTGCTGGACTAGTTTTTAGAAGTCACAGTTCTGAGCATTAACTGTGTGTCTGTTATCAGTTCACAGCCTGTGGGCCACTGAAGTTTAATTTTTACCACTGGCTATACTATAATATCACTGTATTGTTTACTGACACGCAGCGGGCAGTCTTCTCCAAATTACACCGCAAGAAATGTATCACGTGAGAGCGCGCGTTATTGGAAACAGACCCCCTTATTTCGCAGAGCCGCGATGACTCAGCATGTCTGTTGTGCACGCGCACGGTTCATAGCGCAGGATGGCTTTGCTAATCGTCAGCAGAAACAGACAGACGGGTCGCCCTGTGATGTTGTTTGCCTACATCACGGTCAAGTAGCTTTGAGTCTCAGTCCCAGCTGGTATGCGCACAGCTGAGATACAAGTAGCACGCCTCAACATAGACGTCAACGGAAGCTCTTATAAGTATTAAAACAAAGAGGCTAAAATATTATCATGTCAAGACATCACCCAACATGTCTGTTTCAAGAATGTGTCACTGTGCGCTCACGGGTCTGTTCTCTAATACTGTATGTTGCTCGTGGTCTCTTCCAGTACCTGAGTGGGTTCGGGAATGAGTTCTCCTCCGAGGACCCTCGCTGTCCAGGAGCCTTACCCAAAGGACAGGTAGCATTCCATACACTCATCTTCATTCCAGCAAGCCCCCTCACACCTATGCAAACCTCTCTGGGAAGTTGAACCCAACCCTGTTGTCTCTCCAGAACAGCCCTCAGGTGTGTCCCTATGGCCTCTACGCTGAGCAACTCTCAGGCTCCGCCTTCACCTGCCCACGACCAACCAATAAGAGGAGGTATCAAGTAATTGCATCGTAGTTAAGAGCAGCTTTTCTCTGTGACTTGAATTGTTCTGATTTTGTGTACAACAGAGTCCTACACACACTTGGTCATGCACAGAGACTCAGTCTTTTTCTAACTCGGTTTTTCCTTCGTTTCCACAGCTGGTTTTACCGCATTCTGCCATCTGTCCGCCACAAGCCATACACCACAGTGGACAACGGGAACCTAACAGAGACCTGGGACGAAATGCATCCTGACCCAAACCAGGTCGAGAGAGATGGAGAATGTGTGTGTCTGTGTGTGTGATGCTAAATGGGGGCCGGGTCCTGCAGTAGAGGTGATTTTCAAATGTTGTTTCCCGCTCTTAGCTGCGGTGGCTGCCATTCACCATCCTCAAATCTTCAGAGAAGAAGGTGGATTTTGTGACGGTAAAACATCATCCCTATGTCATTCCACCCTGTTTGTCTATGACAGATATTAGCTGCTCCCTCTCACCATCTGTGGGGCCTCCATGGGATGGAGACGTCCTGTTTCAACCTAGCTTCTGCTGGTAATTGGAAGGCCGGTCAGGAGATCCTTTCATGCCTGCTACATTAGATGACATGTAGACGATCCTCTTTACGGGATCTGATTGGTTCTCTCATCTGTCAATCACAATGTAGGGTCTGCACACCATATGCGGAGCAGGAGACACTAAGACCCGGAATGGGATCAGCATTCATATGTTCACCTGCAATACCTCAATGATCGACAGGTGTGTGTCCATTGTATGACTTTTTGGATTTTATATTCATCTCTTCCACCATTGACTGTTACAACTCTGGGCCCATGATTTTTTTGGTCTCTGCTCCTCAGGTGTTTCAACAACTCAGATGGAGATTTTCTCATTGGTTAGTCAAATATACCTTTTTTTTTTACCGGAGGCATAAACACCACAAGAGCGCAGGTCTAAGATGTGTCCTTTGTCCTGATCACATTCTGATGGTGCACACGTTTTGACAGGTGCAGATGATTCAATTATGCATTGTGATATGATCCGACAATCAGGTCTCAAATAATAACAGTTTGTGTCTTAAAATATTTAAAGTAAAATAATCTGCATAGAGTGAGGCCCCGTGAAATCTGGAACCAAGGAATACACGGTAGGATGTTTAAGAGACACATTTAACTTCCATGTGTACGTGCATTGGCTACAACGTGGGCGCAATCAAAATGGGAATTAGATCAGGAAAAAGGGTGCTTGTTGTCAACATGTTTAAATAAAGCTCCTTACACAAGACGTCTTAACATTCTACCATCTTCGTCTGTTCCTCTCAGTGCCCCAGCAGGGTAAAATTCTGGTCACTACAGAGTTTGGCAAGATGATGGTGGAACCCAAAGAGATCTGTGTCATCCAGGTGAGACAGCAACACCGTTTAGTCTCTGCCATTTCCCTTCACCTGATTTTCTCGGCCCGTCCTCTTTCTCGGCCCGTCCTCTTTCTCGGCCCGACCTCTTTCTCGGCCCGTCCCTCCACACCCTCACTGGAATGTCCCGTGTGTTGCAGCAAGGAATGCGTTTCAGTGTGGATGTGTTCGGGGACACCAGAGGCTACGTGCTGGAGGTGTACGGCGCCCACTTCGAGCTCCCCGACCTGGGACCCATAGGTGTGTGTGTGAGACACCCCCTCCCCTGTGTGACACCCCACCCTCCCACGTGTCAACTTCTCAGTAAAACCATGCATCCCCTTTAACACCTGTGAAATGATACATTTCCCAGGGGCCAATGGACTGGCCAATCCCAGGGACTTCCTGACTCCAGTGGCATGGTACGAGGACCGCGAAGTGGCCAACGGCTATACTGTCATCAACAAGTACCAGGGCAAGCTGTTCTCCAGCCAACAGGTGTGTGTGTGTGTGTGATAGGCACAATTGTATGCATTTTGGTGGTTGTTAACACGGACGTTGCGATACATTTCACATTTTAGGCTGTTCAGTACTGAAACTACAGGGATAGGGATTTACCAGGTACTGCTTTCATCTGAATAACAACTTTTTGTTTGGAGAAGGGTTTTTTGGAAAGCAAAGAGTTTTAAAGTACATTTGATGTAAGTTCACTGGACTTAAATATTTAAATCAATATATAAAATAAATCAATAATAAATAAATAGATATATTATAAATATTTTATAAAGCTCTTTACACTAGCAGTTGTTACAAGGTGATTATACAGATACCCTACAAACCCAAAGAGCAAAAATCAGGAAATCAAAGCACAGTCGCTAGGGATAACTCCCTAGTTGGTTTGGAACCTAGGAAGAAACCTAGAGGAGACGGACTCTGAGTGGGGGCCAGTCCTCTTCTGAATGTGCTGGGTGGAGTTAAGAATGTGACCTTTTATGGGCACATCGCTCATGAAAATATTCTACATGTTCAAATGACCCATGGGTGAATAAATCCAGTTGGGCTGTGGGCAGAGTCTTGGACAGAAACCAGATCAGCAACACAACCCGGTGGACCAGGGCAGAAACACCTAGGAGTTACCAGGCTGAGCAGGCCTGAGGAGTGAACCAAGGGCTAAAAAGATCCAGCAGGATTCCAGAGAACCTAAAGGGAGTCTTCCTTAGATCAGGAAAGATACCTCAGCATGTAACTCAAACTGACCCAGGTCCTCCGACACAAACAATTACAGCATAAAAAATAGGCACTGAGACGAGGGGGTCCTGAGATTGTGACCCTGTCCAAAGATGACCCCGGACAGGGCCAACCAGGCAGGAAATTACTCACTTTGCCAGCCTGCCAGGACACCAGGAAAATCAAACGACCGCACGGTTTGTCAATCCATTGCCATGCCTTTCACCTTCACGCCCCTAGGCCAGAGTAAACACCATCATAGACTTCACTGAAAAGAATGGGTCTCCAGGATAGACTTAAAGGTTGAGTGTGTGAATCTCTCGCATGAATCGGCACGTCATTCCACAAAAATTGAGCTCTATAGGAGAAAGCCCCGCCTCCAAAGTGTTTGTTTAAAATCCAGGAAAAGTACGGAGGCCTGTATCTTGGGAACATATTGTAAATGAAGGAAGACCAGGACCAATTCACAGAGGTACAGTATTGTGAAAGGGTTATTTTCCCCCTGTCAGATGTTTCACATTCAATTTGATCGGAGGTTTTTGAAGCTTGTCTCGATATATAGAGGGTCCGAGAGAACAAAAGAACACCAAAGTCAGGTGCTAGTGTAATGAGTGTGAAATGACTCATCAGTTATCACCATGGTTGGCTACATCACTTGCTCTGAGACCTTTGAGGTAGTCGTTCCCCATGCTCCGCAAGTGCCCAGTCTTTTCTGGGGCGATGATAGTGTTGCTTTATGGGTGACAGTCGTCATTGTATTTAGAGGATTGTTGGTTCGAGCCCCACGTGGGGCTCATAAATCCACAATCAGAAAGACAGCGGGCAACGATTGGATTGGAGTGTGGTTTGAATCCTTGGTGTCCGGGCAACTAGTCTGAGAGTATGTTTACGTTTTTATATGAGGCCATTTGGAGGGGCATAACTTTGTTTAATAAAAAAATACAAATCCAAAAAGTACTGCATCAAAATCTTTTTTCACTCAGGTTCCCTTTTACCTAAAAGTAGGTTTTAGCTCATCAAACTGTTATATATATATATATTTTTTTTTATCATGCTTTAAAAACTACTTTTACTAAAGTTAGAATCTCTCCTGGACACAAACTACCGGAAAGGTTTGGATTGGCTGATGCAAAAAATATAAAAAGAACTGAAACCATGGCTACTAAATTAGAAATGGTACTGTTTTGGTTGCCTAGCTGTATAGGGTTTTTAACCTTAACAATTAGCTACTTATCCTGCTGCATGCACCAAACATGTCTACATTTTACGACTTCCCAAATCAAAAAATACCACATATCTTAATCATCATAATGTACCCCGCTACCCTGGCAGTCATTCTGAATGTGCATGATTGACAATCCCACTTTTCATATCTTTTCACTGTCTGAATTCCAACAAGATTCAAAACTGGAATACCCTGCCGACATTGTTGAATGCCTTTAGCTAGCCATCCCTGTACTGAGAATAGCTGGATACTAGATATTAGCGAGGCCCTTTAGCAGTTAGCTGTGAGTTAATGCAAAGCGTCCATTTAGTTCTATTAACAGTTAGTTGCACGCTAGCATTGAAACTCCATTCCCAATGACTTGTAACGCCTGTGTTCTAATCAGCAGGCTCCTGTCTCGATTCCCTTACCCGCCTTAATCACTCATAATTAGTTAACGCGTCCCGGAGATCCCATTGTATACCTGCCTGTCCTTTCAGAACGGGAGAACACCTTGCCTGAGTTAAGCATTAATTTCAGCATATTTCACTGGGGAATGATTTCCCGCCCGTTCTGAATGCATCCTGTCGGGCAGGTAATTGGACCGACTCATTTAGTCTGACAGGAGGGGATTTTGAAGAGACGGGAGGGGTGGGTCTGGTCTGTCTGTGTGCCGGCGGGAGCGTAGGGTGATGGAGGGAGTCGAGGCCACACCCGGGGAGGGAATGTACGCGTACGATATACATCGGGCGCCCCTTTCTTTTATTGACCTCTCTCTGTCGGTACCGCTCGCGCTCTGTCTCCTGCTGGTTCCGGACCCAGTGTTGTCTCATGTACCAGGCACCCCCGCCCACCCCACCGGAGACTGAAAGAGAGAGTGTGAGTGTGTCACACATATTGGAGGGGGGGACGTGGATGGGGACGGGGGGGGAGGCAGGTTCCATCTTTGCCTGCGTCTCGTCCTGCTGTTCAGTACTCCTGCAGAGAGATGAAATTGCTCAAATTAACTTATTATTTGCTTGACTGGTCCAATATGTTTGTGTTTTGTGAGTGTGTGCGCAAGTGTTTTTAATCGAGTCTGGCAGAGTTATCACAGGAACTGTAAAGCCTAAGAGATTACCTGCCTTTGGTTGTTCAGACCCCCTGGGTGTGTGTGTGTGTGTGTGTGTGTGTGTGTTTGTTCGTACTTTATGCAAGTATGTTACTGTGTGTGTTATGATGTCTGTGGGAGTGTGAGGATGAGTGTGTGTTTGTGTATGTGTGCGTGCGTGTCTGTGACAGGATACAAGGGTCAGTCCTGAAGACAGCTTGAGCTGTAATGAATTATATTGATTTTACAGCTGCCATTGAATGTCTCTTTCACAGCAACATTATCAGAACAGCACTGCTATATAAAATTGCTGTGGTTTTAACAATCAAGATGAACAAATATCTGTACATTGCCTCCGTCTCTCTGACTGCACCTCTCTTCTGAAAAGTTTGCGAAAGTTTGATTGTGGAGCCAATTACTGAGTAACACCCGAGGACCACAAAGAACGAGGTGAATTAAAAAAAGAGGAGAGAATAAAAGGAGGCATATCGGTTTCCAAAATCTATAATTATCCTTCTATTGAGTTTTTATTTTCCTTCCTTTCAAGCATCTCTTCACTCCCCCCCCCCCCCCCAGTTTTGAATATCAAGGGGCCATCTTGCCTACAATTTAATGTGCTGCACATTTGCTCATTATTCAATTTTTTTGTACGTCTGCAGGATTTCTCTCCCTTCAATGTGGTGGCGTGGCATGGGAACTACACACCATACAAATACCACCTGAGCAACTTCATGGTCATGAACTGTGTGGCCTTCGATCACGCGGTGAGGACACCAATTACAAACGTATCACCCGGGTGATTTGAATGCTCAACAATGGTTGGCCGGCTGCCATGGTGTAAGTAGGCAGTAAGGTCTCGAGAGGGTGTGGTGTATGGCCAATATAGTACGGCTAAGAGCTCTTCATAGACAGGATGCTCCGCAGCACATGGTGCCCAAGGCCCACTCTGAGCCAAGTTATATTGGCCGAATACTACAACCCACTCGCACCCTACTGCTTACATGTAACACTTGTACACGCGTGTGTGGAAAAGGACAAACAAAAGCCCCCTATATTGGACTGACCCTGTGTCCATCTCTGCACCAGGACCCTTCCATATTCACGGTGCTGACGGCCAAGTCCACGCGTCCCGGTGTTGCCATTGCCGACTTCGTCATCTTCCCTCCACGCTGGGGAGTGGCGGACCACACATTCAGACCCCCCTACTACCACAGTATGACCAACACACTCACACACAGTTCCATGTCCGTGAGAACCTTGAGCGGAGTGACAGCTGATTTTTGCGTTTGAATCTAACCCCTATCGTTCCTAACACTAACCTGAAAACAAGGATTCATCTGGACTTTTGAGGAATCCTGCTACTAGCAAACATCACCACACAAGTACTTGGTTGTCTTCAGTTCGGGGCCGCCTGTCTAGCTTGCTGGACTGCCCCTAAGTCTCTCTGGAAGTAGTGTGTGTGGTATGAGAGCTCCCCCTGTCTGTGTTCCAGGAAACTGCATGAGCGAGTTCATGGGGCTGATCGAGGGCCACTACGAGGCCAAGGAGGAGGGCTTCCAGCCCGGGGGGGGGAGCCTGCACAGCATGATGACTCCCCATGGCCCTGATGGGGCCTGCTTTGAGAAGAACTCCACTGCTCCCCTCAAACCAGAGCGGGTGGCTGAGGGGACCATGGTAAAACACACGCGCACACGCACGCACACGTAGCGTAAATATTAGCGTTTGCTGTCAACATCTCTTTCTGCTTTTCTCAGGCCTTCATGTTTGAGTCTTCGTTCAGCATGGCGGTGACCAAATGGGGTCTGGAAACCTGTCAGAAATTGGATAAGAGCTACTACAAGTGCTGGGAGCCACTACGCAAACACTTCGACCCAAACTGGAGGCCCAGCAAACAGTAGAGCACCATCCTGTCTTCCCCTGGGTCTCCCACAGAAATCTACATCTGGGACCTCTTTAGTGTAATACCTCTAAACAATGTCATGGTATTGAGTGCTTGGTTAGTTGGTACAGGCTGTACTTTCTGTGACTGGCCAGTTCAGTAATTACGTTTACTGGACCAAAAAATACCCTGAGAGCATTTGGCAACTTGCTCACCATGTTATTCAAAGCCTTTCAAAGTTGTTAATGCCAGACAGACACTCATTCAGATTTCGACAATAAAGGATGTTTTATTCAGTTATCAACAATAGATGCACTTTGACATTATTTCTACAACACTTTTACATCTGAAGTCTGCAACAGGCCAACTCAGGAGGAGAGATTGAACTTGCGCTTGTAGGTCCCTGCTTGGATCTCCTTCTCCTTCTTGTCCTGCAGAGCGGATAACAACATAAATACGGGGTGTTTTTCCCCCCCTTCTAAGCGGAGAGAGAGGAATTACAGCAGCGTGACAAAGGCACTCAGTACCCAGGTCTCTGTGACATCGTTCTCAGATTCAGAGAAGATCTCAATGACAATGCAAGAAGAACGGGGGGGGGGGTGTGTGTGTGTGTGGGGGGGGGTGCCATGCAGACTAAAATGTCACTGAGAATCTTGAGAGAATAGCAGCAAACTGAAAGTAGATGAGATGAGATCGTCTAGCACATACTTTCCCCTGACTTTAGTTACTTTTAACAAACATTGAAAACTTGAACTATTGTGGAGTCAGACAAAGCTACAAAATGGAGGCACTCCCCATAATGCAAAATGATTACCTCCCATCATGTCACTAAGACGGATGGACTAGGAGTGATTTCAATTTGGCTCTGACGTCACATACTCAAACTGGTCTATTCAACAACCAAAAAATACATGAATGAAAATGTGGACACAGTCTAATATAAATGTATGCATTTAGTAGGCCTAACTAATACATAGTAATGTTTAATTTCTAAAGCCCATTTTTTAAACCCAAGTTGCTGATGGAAATAAAATCCAAAATGCAGGACATCGTATTTAGACAAAATAATAAACGTTACATACATTTAACATTGGATCCTGTTGACAGGAGAACAATACAACATGGGCCTCAAAAGCTTTTTTGAACAACTATCTTTAGCTGTGCCTTCAGTGAGGCCCCAACTCCCCTGCCCTGACTGGGGGTTTATCATACAGCCAAGATGCCACACAACCGAAAGCCCAGACATTAAGGATTTGTCTGCTGGGGGAGGGTTGGGTGGGCAGGATGAGGTCAGATGGATACTTGGTTACAGAGTTGTGGACTGCCTGAATGCTGTGAAGTCAATGGATCAGCATACAGGGAGTGAGGGTATATTGAACAGCACTCAAGTGATGTCACAAGCACAGCAGTTTTTGACTAAATGTTTAAGCACTTGGCAGGTGCACCACAAAAACGTATTAAAGTATGAATTCAAAAGCGAAACATGAACACCATGTCTTACTCATTGCGCATACTGGTCTGCATTTCATGCTGTTTTGCATGGAGCCACCCTAAATTAACAGCAGGTTGTTGCAGATGAGACAACAGATTAAGGACAGTCGACTGTGGCCCATGTGCTACTAAAAACTAGCTACTTTGGTGACTGAATACAAAACAACTAGACCCAGGAACTGGTATGCCTATACTTAGCAAGTCTGGCTTTGGAGGTACATACCCTGTCCGTCTTCAGCACGAAGTACAGAACGAAAAGAGGTAACACGCCAAAGAGCCCCCCTAGCAGCGACGTTTTCTTGGTGGGTCTGAAGTTGTTGAAAGGGTTGGTACGGGCGTACACCCAGCGTGTCAAGGCAGGGTCTTCCTTCAAACATAAAAACAACAGCAGGTTAATTATGGTAACGGCCATTCTTTGACAGCCTGGGATAGATTCGCCGGACGTACTGCCATCTAACTACCGAGCGGGGCAGAAACGGATTTTATCATCAAGGTCACATCAACAGAATTTAACGAGAATTTAACGAATTTAACTTCCTTTGCGGTTGCCTGCGGTTATAGTTATGAATGGTCAGGCTAGCGAGTTAAACACAGAACAGCTTTGGCTGAATACATTATTATATATCGAATGTAGTGAGAATTTATGGGGGCAGGTTTAAGTATGTCTAGCCAACATTAGCATTAATCGGACTGAATATACTGTCTAACAAGAATCATCACTTTCAATGTTGGTCTGACATTGGCAAGCTAGCCTTAGCATATACATTGAATATGTGCTTACAATAAGCTCTTTTCGGAGCGGATTGTTTAGTTGCATCTGATATTGTCTCTTCAGCTGAGCCCTTAAAGTAGCCTTCTCCTCCACGCTTCGTCTCTTGTCCAGCGAAAGGTTAAAATATTCAGCTGGGTCCAACGTTTTTGGCCGACTAGCCAAGGGCGCCTCTCGGTAGTTCGCCATGTTTGTGAATAAAAACAAGGGACGTGATTCCGACAAAGTCTCGCGGTATCTACTCTGACGAGCTTCCGTTTCCCTTGGTAACAGGAATCAAGTGGTCCACCCGGGTCTCATCCACTTTTCTCGAGGAAAATATTCCCAACAAGACTTCCTAACAAAAACTAGAATTTGATATATTTCACCCAGAGTATGTCACATTATCTGCAGTCAGATTATGGGTTTTATATGAGTAGGGTGTAGTGGTGTACGACGCAGAGGGGGAGAAACAAATACAGAACAGAAGTCTTTGCTGTGGGATAACTTGAGCTCCAGAAAGACAGAATTCAATGATCTTCAACATTAGCTTCTAGTATGCTTTGGGCAAATTGAACAAATTGAAAAGCTCCGACACTAAACCAAATAAACGAGAAAATCCCATAAAGCAGCATGATAAATGCCGTAGGGCTAGAAAACAGTCCATTCTCAAAATCCAAAAATCCACTCCCCACCTTAGAACAAAACAACACCAAAAATGTCAAAATGGTTAATAAAAAGTGCAATGGAATGGGGTCATAAAACTAAAAAATCAGACACCACTGCAGAGTATGCTCAATGTCCCACCAATATAGCCACATTCAGCCTTACAAACTCCCTCAAGATGTCATTGTTCACTGTCTATACACAGTTGTATAATTCTGTGAATGGGACTAAACAATGTTATGTTACTGTTCTGTCCTCTGTTACAAGAAAACTGTCTTTTAGGAATGGTCCCGGGACTTTCAATTCAATTAACAAAAAAAATTCTGTTTATTTCACATGCTGACATGAACACAGCTGAATTGGTGTTCAACAACACATGGCAACGAGAGCCAACATTTTCATTGCACAGATGTCTTGTAACCCCAGAAAAAGCCCTGTATGGTCATGATGGATATCATAAATTGGTAAAGAGGAGATTTTTTTGAATGTACTAGTAGGCTGACATTCAAATGAACAAATGGAAGACCACTCTCAGATAATTTTATCTGGATTCTTTACCTCAGTATGAACCGCTGTAAAACATCTTGTGGACGTATAGGGAATCAATAAGCAAGCATACCACAAACGCACTAATACACACCCATAATAGTTGAGTCATAGGATTTATTAGAAACAAAGGAATCACACGATACAAAAGTCTTGAGTGCTACCTCATATATGAGGAAGTGAGTTACCACCTAAAGCAGATGCATTATCACACAGAGGAGAAAACAAATGTTCTGGGGTCTGAAGGTTCTCACATCAGGCCCAGTTTATACTCCACCATGATATGAGGCTCACCCATCATCTCACTCTGGGCTGGATCTGCAGGGAAATACAGTGTTTTGATCAGTTCACAGCAGAAAGACATGGGAGTGAGATCTAAAACTTCAACCGTTATCCCAGTCTGTTTTAGTTAATAATGTAATTGTTATGCATTATCCTTAGCAGGAAATGTACTGGCATAGATTCTCTTACCATTGAGGATATCCTCAAAGCTGATGCTCTCATCATTCCCTTTGAGAGTATCCAAGGCCAGGTGTGAGCTCTGCAGGAATGGCAAGCGCTGAATCTGAGAAGGGATGGGGGGGTCATAAGGTAAAGATGGGTTAGTGGAAGATTTAAAGGATGTTATTATCCAACTGCCCTGACACATTGTTTTGTTTTTAATTGAAGAGCAGAGATGACTGTGGTTAAGAGAAGGTGTACCTGTCTAGCTGCCCTGTATTCCATCTGTAGTTTCAGGGGAGCGTGGAGACCCTGGATGTTTCTAAGGGTAGAGAAGTTCATCTTGTCTTGGTTCAGCTGAAACTGTAGAGAGGAGAAAACACTCAATACTGGAGCTGATGTAGTGTGGGTGCTGGATTTCCACACATATTACAACTTTTTATTTGCTCATAGAACCGCTTCACAGGGGTTTTAGCTCAGCACACCACCTGGTGTGTCACTCACGTTCTTCTCTGAAAGCTCCAAGGCATGACTGGGTAGCAGTTCATTTTTTACACTGCTGAACCTAAGAAAGAGGAGCAGAATTCAATGTAATTTATATATAACCAACGGTCATGTTAGCAGCATTTGAATGAGTATTGTAAATCATTCTCTCACCCGCTCCTGAGTGTGTCCTGAACGCCATACGCCCCTATTTGTGTACCCAAGCCAGTCACTGGTACACTGTCCTTTAGCTGTGATCGGAGTCCACGTGTATTCTTGATACAAAGAAAATCACAACTCGATTAGCTAGAATTGTAGCAGAAAAGCATACTGACCAGCTATTCTTCCTAGGTGAATGTTACTAGTTAATATTTTTTTTTTGCATCCCACATAGCTTGCCTGAAGTTTCCTATTGCCAAATGGAGCGGCCAAGAATAAATATGTAGGATTAATTCAAAATCCATCTACTTAGTTTACGTTAGACATACAGTATTATCATAGGTAACTAGACCTAATGCTCTTAATATAGCTAGCTAGCTAGGAGTAGCTAGTTACATATATACAGCGAATGTTACTGCTATAGCTAGCTGGCTCAACGAGGAGTGACTAATCAAAATACGAACGTCTCTACAAACACAGCAAGCGAAAAACGACCAAAACCCCATTAATGAAGCCACATTAAGAAAACGTGATCTACTAAAAAGATACATTTGAACACATATAAAACATAAGTCATACAACAAGTGCTAAGAATGTAAGAGCTACCATTGTCACTGTGATACGGCTTAATGCATACGGCTTCGTACAGATTCCACTTTCAATACAAAACTTCCGGTTCCTGTCGCGTTAGTTTTGACGACACTTCCGAAACGTAAAAGGATTAGAATCCGGAATATTTTAAGAAATGAAAATAAAACACCTTTTGAGCTGTTGTTTAAACTACTGTTGTCATTCATATATGATTTTACAAAACTCCTAATCTTTTGTACCCAATATTCAGAATATATTTTATCTTTATATTTATCTTTATGTAAGTTCCGTTTTTTCATGGTTGTAGAAAGGGGGTATAGCTCAGTGGTAGAGCATTTGACTGCAGATCAAGAGGTCCCCGGTTCAAATCCGGGTGCCCCCTCATTTTGTCCTTAGTTTCACTTCACATTTTGTGTGATTACAAAAACTCAGAGAAACACATTCTATCTGATTTACCTACCCATAGCATCATTAAGCCCATTACATTAAAAAAGGTGTCTAGACAAAACACTACAGCGCATGTATTTTTCTTTGTTTTACTGTCTAACCAGGTACAATTGTGGTCAATTGGAACCAATTCATAATTTCAGTGAGGACCTGGCTGAAGACTTTCAGTTGCAAGATGACAACAAAATACACAGAATATTAATAATGTAAAATCTTACTACAAATAAACAACACTATATGCAGATACAGGTTTGACAGATTCAGCAGGAACATGGATCATACAGTAGCTTGTTTCATTTCTGAGAGAGCGAGGTGTAAGGAAAGTGTCGGTGAACATAAATTGCTTCACATTTTGCTTTGTTACTGTTGACATTTAATTAAATCTCACTGCATACTGTCACACAAACAGTCTCTGTTTGTATGTGTACATTTCTGGTTTAGTCAGCAATGAAATGCAGCCTGCCCACCAGTCAATCAGAGAGATTGGCCTTGGAATGTTCTGACTGGATGAGGCTGGAGACCAGGGGGTGGGTGATACTTCTATTGGTGCCCACCTGGCTGTCCTCTGGATCCAGCCCTGAGAATGTCCCACATGGCTCCAGCATGGAAGGGGTCAGGCTCTTCACTGGTAAGAGAGTGACAGTGAGAGTTATCCTTTTTTATTTTTTGCTGTGTACATGTTTTGGCAAAGTAAACAATTTTCCCCATGCTAATACTTTGAAAGGGAAAGACTGTAATTTCTCCCTTTGGCAAATGGGGGTGCTATAATCCCACTGATTTATGGTGTTCAGTACGTCTCTCAGATCAAGGAAGAAATAAATTAACCTTTGCAAGACTCAGAGGAATTGCTTGTGCCCACACTTCTCCACTCATAAATATACCTGCAGAAACATTAAAAAAACATAGTTGCTTTGTGTATAACTGCATCGCAGCTTTCTGACAAAGCGTGACCAAAACAAACAATGTTTATTGTGATTGCAGTTTCTTTTTACAATCGCTAGGACCATTTCTCAATACTTAAGTCACTTTTTCAAAACTTTTCACAAAGTGAGCACAACAGCAGGCCATATGGGCACAAAATGCATTCCATAACAACATATTTAAAATGACATGAATAATTTTCTCACTCAGACACAATGACCACCAAAACTCTATGTACGTACAGGCCAATTTGCACATTTACATACTCTTTTCAAAACTGTTAAACTTCAGTTCAAAACCAAACATAACACAAAATTGAATAAGACAACAATTCCCTAGTATTCTACAGTAATACCGTATTGAAACAAAAAAATGAAATACTATTAAAAGTTGACCAACCACAGCGGATTCCTATTGTAGCTGAACACCTACCCAGGTGTTAGTCTTTCAATTTCATTAATCTATGCAAAAGTGGACATCTTGGCAATCGTTTTGTGCTGTCATGTAAACATGGACCCAGCCACCTGACACTCCATTCCTCAACCCCATAGAGGAATTGTTTTCCTCATGGAGGTAGAAGGTTTATGACCACCATCCACATGATCAAATGTCCCTCAGATGTAATGACTTCTGGATGCCTGGACATATCTGCAGAAGATTGCCAGGGAGGAAGATTTGGGCGACAGCCTTTGCGATTGTTATGGAAGAATTAGTTGATTTGAGACATGTATGAAGTGTTTTGGTAGTTTTAATGCCTTCTGGATCAGAAATCAACCACATTTATTTAGAAAGCCCTTTTTACAACAGCAGTTGTCACAAAGTGCTTTTACAGAAACACCCGGCCTTAAACCCCAAGGAGCAAACAACAGCAATGTTGAATTTCAGTGGCTAGGAAAAACTCCCTAAGAAGGCAACATTTTTGGAAAAAACCTAGAGAGGACCCAGGCTCAGAGGGGTGACCAGTCCTCTTCTGGCTGTGCCAGGTGAGATATTAAGAGTCCAATTGGAATAATTTATAAATGCATGTGGGCTAAATCTAGAGTCTATTTAAATTTAGACTAGGTCAGAAGTATGACCAGGTGGAAAGGACAGGGACAGCAATGGGCCCCCCAAACCAGGTGCCCCCGGGGTGTGGACCAGGACCTCATGTCCTCCTAAAGTTTAAAATGGGAGGAGACTGGGAAAATTCAGAAAATGCATTCCTCATATCAACAAGGATTTATAGTGGAGAAGGAGAACTTAGTGGGGAAGGAGAACTGACCCAATCCCCCAGCACAATTATATTGCAGCGTAAGACCTTGGGACTGAGACATGAACTGCTGTGCCAAGCTGAAAGTTGGTCAGGAAATCTGTGTGAAGTGTTTAGAAAAAATTACTTAAGTGTTGAAAAATGGGTCTTGGCGATTGTAAAAAACTGTAATAATATTATGGCAGTTTTACTCATCAAAATTTAGAGCGTTTGTCCACTCCAGTAACTCGTCCACCTCCCACTCTAGGATGAGGTCGGGTCCCAGCTTCTCCACGGCATCCATCATGCCTTGGACTGACTGTTCCACCAGCACCGCAGTCTCACTGTGCTCCGTGCGTGCTATCAGACCGCCACGGTCATACCTGGCGAGGGACAGGTCAAAGCCGTGTTGATCACACTCAGACAATAGCAGAAGTGGTTGCAGGTGTTGCTAAATGCCAATTTATTTTCCCTCTGCAACTTGGGGTAGAGGGACATTTGGCGGTGACTAGGAAAGATCGAAGGACAGGTGGGGGTGAGTGGGAAAGGTAGAAGGACAGGTGGGGGTGAGTGGGAAAGATAAAAGGACATGTGGGGGTGAGTGGGAAAGGTAGAAGGACAGGTGGGGGTGAGTGGGAAAGATAAAAGGACAGGTGGGGTGAGTGGGAAAGGTAGAAGGACAGGTGGGGGTGAGTGGGAAAGATAAAAGGACAGGTGGGGGTGAGTGGGAAAGGTAGAAGGACAGGTGGGGGTGAGTGGGAAAGGTAGAAGGACAGGTGGGGGTGAGTGGGAAAGTTAGAAGGAGAGGTAAGGTGAGTGGGGAAGGTAGAAGGAGAGGTGGGGGTGAGTGGGAAAGGTAGAAGGACAGGTGGGGGTGAGTGGGAAAGTTAGAAGGAGAGGTAAGGTGAGTGGGGAAGGTAGAAGGAGAGGTGGGGGTGAGTGGGAAAGATAGAAAAACCGGTGGATCAGTTGAGGGACGGGTGAGAATGTTATAGGTTAGCTGTCAGAGACAAGCATTTATGGTGCTGCTTGATGTCATGGGAGTGGGATGCTAACAGTGTTCTTCATTCAGATGATGGGACAGTTCCTCTGAGAGGTGTAAAGGTTAGTGGACAGAACATGTAAGAAAAATTTACCAAGAAGGTTCTACGCATCGTTCACTCAGGGACTCACATATGCTTCATCCACTCGATCTTCCTCCTCTTCCTCCTCCTCTCTACGTCCTGGCGACGCTGCAGTTTGGAATGATGGAACTCCACCTTCTTGCCATTGGTCTCCAGTGTGATGATGTCACCTAATAGAGTAGACTGAACCAACAGAGCAGTTATATAAAAGCAGTGAGGACACCATAGTATATCGCAATGAACCCATTGGGACGTCATTCTGAACACTTGCTTCACCTTCCCAGAGAGCAGTCTCCAGCCGTTGTTCTCCACTCGGTGGTACCACCCAACCCGGTCGTCCTGCGCCAGGGACCGTTGGTTGTGTGTCTGCCTGGGGATGGGCCTCTTCTGCCCAGGGTGAGTGTAGTCCATGGGACTGTTGGCACACATGTCTACGATGGGGCGATGGGTGTAGATCTTATAGTAGATGCTGGGGGGGAAGCTGGTCTACGGGGGGGGGTGAGACAAACGCATCTCACATTAGCATGCGCAAATCTATTTGTATTGCAAACGCCGCAGAAGATCTTCAAAGGCTTTCAAACACATTCCGGCAAGCGTGTTGTGAGTAACGGAGGCTTCGACTGCATTATGTCAAAATGAAAATTAACTTACTCCTCCCAGTCTGAATCTGATATGGACTCCAGCCGCAGCATCCAGAATGTCTGCCTGCAATAACAACCACAGCACCATTCACAATGGTGTGTGTCTGTGTGTGCGTTTGCCTGGGTGCGTGTGTGTAGGTGGTGAGGGATGTTTGTACCTCGTTGGGGTTCTCTCTTCTGAGCAGGAGTCGTGGATCCCCCCGGCTACGGAACCTCACGAGGTTCTTGAAGTACTGGAACACACGCGTGTCCTGCACACAGGAAATGGATGTGGATTCAGGGTCTCTGTGTGAGCGCACAACGAACCACCGAATGACGAAATGAAAAGAGTGAAAAAGGGTCAATCATGGTCACTCGTTGGTTATGAACTCCCTTTACCTGGCCAATTAACTCTTAATTAGGACCTTCCCAAAACTGGTGACCACAGCCTATAGATAGATATTTCTACACCACTGGGTGTGTCATGACTCCACCCACCACATGTCTCCTCCATGTCCTCTGTATGATCCTGGCAGCACTGTGGTTGACCATCTCCTGCTGTGGGTCCAGCTCCACCATATCCTCTCGCGCTAGAGGGTCCTTCACCGGGCAGGATGACGGCGCGCTGCTTGGGTCAGGGTGGTGTGAAGGTTATACCCGTGCGGCGAGCTTAGATGGTGGTTGAATAGCGCTTTAGATGGCTGGTACTAAAAAGTGGGTCATTTCGCTCTAGGCCTATCTACGCGAACACAACTGAGACGTTGTAAACGTGATATAACTGGTTATTCGGTGGAGTCGTGTGAAATATTTACGCTTGAGAATAACTTTTGCTATACCTTTCCATTGCACACTGGTTTAGGTTCTTCTCCATCCTCGTGGCCTGGAATGTAGCTTTGACTGTGACTACATAGAGTGAATACCAGTGAATGCAAAGGACATTAACATGGTACCAAGAAAAACAGCACAGGTACAAGCAGAAAACGATATAAAGACAAAAGCAAGTTACTTGCCCAGTAATGGTATCCTAAAATCAGACTGGTTTCAGCGGAACACGTCAGTAGGTAAAACTCTGAGAGCTGATATGTTAAGATATGTTACATTGCGGATCCGACTGGATAGATATCTTACATTGAGGGGGATTTAAGATATCTTGAACTGGAATCGTGAGTCAGAATTAAATTATAGATATGGAACTGTAATTACAACTAGTCATAATTCAGTTGAAGATATATACAATAGACATTGCGGATATTTGCAATTGATTTAAAGACATCTGTAATGAGAAACCCCACAGACATGAATGACAATAGTCGTTTAAAACTGACAAATCAAAACTGAATTACAGATATCTCCAACTGTCGTTTTGACCATTCAGAATAACGTTACAGATATCTTGAATTTGAGTTTTGACTAGGCTAAATTATGTTGCAGATATCTGTAATGAATATCCAGCCTAGCGAATAAATGTTAAAACGGCTTGCCATACGTACCCTAAATGTATGTGTTCAAAACAGAAAGCTGGCCTGTGGATAATATTATATTGCGTCACGGCCTACATTTTCTCACAATATTATGTCATATTATGTTGATGAGATTTTCCGTTTGCGAAAACGCATTTGGTCACTAAGCAACAAGGACATAGCGCGCAATTATAAAGTTTCTCCGGATAAAGGAGAAAATAGTGGAACGCCATAACACGTTACTGAAGCGTTATTGTATGTCTGAAAAGGTTATAGCTTGTGGTGTGCAGTGAATGTGCCTTAAAACAAACAAATTATAACTTAGACGACTCACGTGAGGGATTGTCTTTCATTCAATTGTCAGGAACGTCAGACGCTGGGTTTTCGGGATTCAGCCCTAAACGTTTTTTTCCCCCCCTCAGCCCTTATTGCTTTTACTTGAGGGCGTTTGAAAGTCCTCTGACAGCGCTGTCAATAATTTTCTTAAACATTACCGTTCATATGTGTCTGTATTCCTTTAGTAGATTTTATAAAATAAAAACTTTTTAGTAGAGGTTCTGAGGGATTTTTTAAATTACATTCTTCTATTAAATATCAAATAATTTAAGTTGCAGCTACCCTTGCTCAGGGCCTTGTACATATTAAATATGATATAATGCCAATACATTTGTGTCACACACCTGCCAATGCAAAAGGTAACCATTTCCGTTCCCTGGTTTCAATCAGGATTAGTTTCAGAATCAGACTGTGTTCTGAGAGGCAGTTCACTGAATTTAAGCTGAGCTGACAGCATGACAGTGGTTTTGAGAGTCCATCCTCTCAACAGAAATGAAGAAGGAACTAGAGTAAGAAGATTTTAGTAAGTCTTATATTTGTGTGTTTAGGTTCACCTGCCTACGATATTTACCAGGAAATTACTTAGGTTATCACAAGTTGGAAGAAAAGTTTGAAGTACTTTTCAAGTTAATGTGTTCTCGAGGAACAATAACAAATGAAGCCCTCCTGTTCTCCACTCATTACCTGTATTAACTGCACCTGTTTGGACTTGTTACCTGTATAAAAGACACCTGTCCACACACTCAATCAAACAGACTCCAACCTCTCCACAATGGCCAAGACCAGAGAGCTGTGTAAGGATATCAGGGATAAAATTATAGACCTGCACAAGGCTGGGATGGGCTGGGATGGCCTAGAACACCATCCCAACCATGAATCATGGAGGTGGAAACATCATTCTTTGGGGATGCTTTTATGCAAAGGGGACAGGATGACTGCACCGTATTGAGGGGAGGATGGATGGGGCCATGTATCGTGAGATCTTGGCCAACAATCTCCTTCCCTCAATAAGAGCATTGAAGATGGGTTGTGGCTGGGTCTTCCAGCATGACAACGACCCGAAACACACAGCCAGGGCAACTAAAAAGCGGCTGCCGTAAGAAGCATCTCAAGGTCCTGGAGTGGCCTAGCCAGTCTCCAGACCTGAACCGAATAGAAAATATTTGGAGGGAGCTGAAAGTCTGTATTGCCCAGCGACAGCCCCGAAACCTGAAGGATCTGGAGAAGGTCTGTATGGAGGAGTGGGCCAAAATCCCTGTTGCAGTGTGTGCAAACCTGGTCAAGAACTACAGGAGACGTATGATAGCTGTAATTGCAAACAAAGGTTTCTGTACCAAATATAAAGTTCTGCTTTTCTGATGTAATAATTCTGATGTATCAAGTATCTTATGTCATGCAATAAAATGCATATTAATTAATTAAAAATCATACAATGTGATTTTCTGGATTTTTGTTTTAGATTCCATGACTCACAGTTGAAGAGTACCTATGAAAAAAAAATAAAAAATGACAGACGTCTACATGCTTTGTAAGTGGGAAAACCTGCAAAATCGGCAGTGTATCAAATACTTGTTCTCCCCACTGTATATTTGTAAATTTGTTTTGCTTCTAAATTTCAGTCAATCTATTCAGCAGTTACTTGGACGGGGCTTCGGGGGATTAAGTGCCGATTTTATTTGGTTTGGTTGTGTCCATTTTATTTGGTTTTATTATTGGTTTTATTATTTCACAATTGATGTCAGCAGTTGTGGCTAAAGTGTCAGGGCTTAATTTATGTCCCAGTCTGCACCTAATCAAAGTTGTGAGAAATGCTGTGCAAATTACCCAAACTTTCCTGTAACTATGTTTGCTGCTGCTGTACTTCAATGCATGTAAGGCTGGTAAACATTTGATCAATTTGTCACTCATATAGTTTTCATTATCAAACATTCAGTATAATGGTTTTATTGAATGTCTCTTAGAGAAGTTGTCAGTCTTTGTCCTTTTTTATAAGTTCTCAGGGATGTTTTATTACACATTTCTAAATTAAACTTTTGTTTATCAAATGGTGATAAAATAAATATACAATATTTAGATTTGCTGCTGCCACAATAATCCATTTAAGTCTGGTACAATATGTTCTCTTGTTGGTTTTGGACGATTCAACAGTTCCTGGACACGTTATATAACGCTTCAACGTTCCACAGTTCACAGACGTTTAGTGACAGATTAGTTACAGGTTGTTTGTTTATTCATTTTAAGAAGTCTGGACCGTCTATCACCATGTATGTGTGGATGATATACTTTAGTTTTTTGCTTTTGATTGGATTTTTATATAACCGCTTTCCTTACTTTCTGCCTGATATTCAGTTCGTTAGAAAAGTGTTATTGAACAGATACCGTCTATCAAAGGTCAAAACGAGAAACAACACAATTCTCGACCGATTCTTGGAATCTGTGAAGAGGCATTCTGTTTGAGGATAAATCTTACTCGTATTTGGACGCTGAACACATGAGCAACAAAGTTGCCAGAGTCTTGCTGCAACACAGCAACATTGATGAAGGAGATACAGTTGCAGTTTTTTTAGGAAATCACCCTTTTTTTCTGTGGATTTGGTTGGGATTGGTTAAAATAGGATGTTCTGCTGCTTTTCTGAACTACAATATGAGGTCGAGATCATTGCTGCATTGCTTTTCCTGCAGTGGGGCAAATGTACTGATAGTGGCTGAAGGTACAGTGGGATAGTTTCTCCATTATTAACATGTACATTTCAAAACTGCCTTTGTGAATGGGACAAGCTACACTAGTTTATATACAACTGAGTTATGCAGCATATGTTCTTATATAGAGTAACTAATGGGAGCAAACATACCTTTGACCCTGTTGGCTTGGATCCAAACCCGTGACCCTTCGGTTACTGGCCCAATACTTTTACATCTAGATATTTTGCAATCCTCTGTAGGCTGTAGTTAAGGTACATAATGGACATTTAACAGACACTCTTATCCAATGGGACTTACAGGAAAATGTTATGTTAAGTGCCTTGCTCAAGGACACAACCACAACCTTGTTGGCCTGAATTCAAATCAGCAACATTTTGGTTGCTGTCCCAACACTTTCATCACTAGGCAACAGTACCTGCAAGAGTTGTTTAAATCATGTTCAACAGATGGATATTGTGTTCCATAATCAATATAATACTTTTCTTTGATATATTTGTAATATGTGAGTGAACATTAAATTCAACCAGAACTTAAAGAAGCGGTTGAGGAGATCTTGCCGACTCTGAGAGAGCAGAACGTCACGGTCTTCATCCTGACCGACCAGTGCACCACCGCCGCCATGGAAAGTTTCACCGACAAGATTAGTCAAGCCTCACCTGAACCAATACCAGCTAAAATGAGGTCAAAAGTCACACTGATGAGTCCTGCAGCCTACATTTACACTTCAGGCACAACAGGTAGAGTATTATTCAAGTAGAATCCTGCAAATTCCTACAAATTACTTTGCATTCACCTTGGTTCGGTAGGTTTAAATCATTTCGAGGAGGAAATCACAGGGATTCTGCCGAATAATTGGGACTTCCGTGTACGTTATTTTCTAATGACTATTTGTCTGTCCCCTGAGCACACGACATCCATAGAATCAAGTATTGGAATTCAAGCACAGATTCGACTGCAAAGATCAAGGAGCTCTTTTTAAAAGTCTGATAAAGGAAATTGATTAGTGGATGGGTGTTAATAACAAATCAGAACCTGGTCAAGTTATTAATGAGGCAAATGTGTAAAACCACCTGGACACCTAAGACAGAGTCGTCCTTCTGAAGTGAGCTGCTGGTTAGGAGGAAAACAGCTCAGAGATGTCACCATGAGGCCATTGTTTTGAAACTGCAAGAGACTTTGATTGGAAACCAATACAATTGGTTAGGGTTTCAACTTGTTGCAATGAAGCCATATCTTCAAATAAAACGTGTTTGAGGTTTTTTTATTCAAATAATCTCAAATTACACCTTGTCCAGTGTTGCTAGGTGAAGAAATTGATTGTTTCCCGATAATTTCTAACCTATTCAAAGGTGATATTGACGGTAAATATAAACTCACTGGTGAAGAAAATAAATCCTAAATTCCATGTACCACAACATGTTATTTATTTTTGCTGTGTAAATGTGGTGAAAAAAGAAGGTTAAAATTGTGCAAGTATTTATTTACGCACGACTTGGCAAATTAAAACTTTTTGGCTGAATCACATCTGCAGGTCACCTTAAAATGTTACTAAACTGTGTTCTTTTTTTTTGCCTTTTTTGTCATTCTTCTCACAGGTCTTCCCAAAGCAGCAATGCTGACCCACATGAAATTGCAGGCCGTGTCCTTTTCTCATTCAAGTTTTGGAGTGTCTTCCTCTGATGTGTTTTACATAAATCTTCCCCTCTACCACTCTGCTGGCTTCTTTGCATTCGTTGGAACCATTGAGAGAGGTACCTGGACAGTAGTTGGGTGACGCCAACATCAGGTTACATTTTTTGTATGCAGAATTATTGTGTTATAGTATTTGTAAAATTACTTTGTCAATTGTATACATGGTCTGAGTGAAATTTGATGTCCGCTTTAACCCAACTCCGTATTGAAAAGCTGTTTCCATTTATATATGAAGTCTGGATAACCCTTGAATACCTGACTGTGTTTTCATAAAAAATTATTCTTAGCTAAGAGCAATTTCCTAACCAAGAATTTTGTTAGGAGTATCTGATTGTTTTTTGATGAAACTATCTGTTATTGGTAGAAAGGTTGGCAACACTTTCTTATTTGTCTATTTACCAATTCTGTCCGAATAATCCATCCCTCCTGAACAGACTGAAATTGAAGGCATGTTTCCCCCCCACAAACAGCATGTACATTATATATATAAATTAATCCATGCTTTCGTTATTTCTAGACTAGATTACTGGAATGCTCTTCTCTCTGGTTATCCAGACAAATTAATGAATAAACCTTAATTAGTGCTGCACACGGCTGCTAGAATCCAAACTAGATTTTCTTTTTTAACACATTACTCCTGTCCTAGTTAGGGTTAGGGCTGATTTTAAGGTTTTACTCTTAACCTATAAATCAATACATGGACTTGCTCCTACTTACCTCGCTGAAATGATCCAGCCATACATACCTACACATAACCTACGATCGCAAGATGCAGGCCTTTTAATTGTACCTAGAATTTCTAAACAAACAGCTGGCGGCAGGGCCTTTTCCTCATAGAGCTCCATTACTGTGGAATGATCTGCCAATTAAGGTTAGAAATGCAAACTCAGAGCAAACTTTCAAGTGTCTACTAAAGACTAAAATCTCTACAGCATGGTTTATAATTAGGTGTAGCCTGGCCCGGGGCGTGAAGGTGACCAGTAGGCTTGATACTGTCCACCCTTGCTGTTTTGCCAGGTGGGCTCTCATCGCCACTGGGATGCCCTCCCTCCAATGCCTTTCGGGGGAAGAGTCACTGGCTTGTTGTTGTCACTCGGTTGCGCACTTGTGCAATTGGGCTGTACTCTGCTGGCAATACTCTGCCCTCATTCAGGGGGGTTGCGGTTGGTGGGTGTCCCTTTGGTTGATGCCTGGCAATGTGGGTGGATTGATTTCCTGCCTGTTGGGCCCTGTGCGGGGCCACCCCATTGTCGCTGGACCCCCCGTCTCAGTTCCAAGGTGTTACGCTGCTATACTATTGTGCTGGGGGATATGAGGAATGCACTTTCTACCTTCTCTCAGTCTCCTCCAGTTTTAAACTTTAGGAGGACATGAGGTCCTGGTCCACACCTGCGGAGTACCTGGTTTGGGGGGCCCAGTGCTGTCCCTGTCCTTGTCCACCTGGCCATACTTCTGACCTAGTCTAAAATCCAATAGACTCTGGATTTAGCCCAGAGAAATGTATTAATTATTCCAATTGGACTCTTAATATCTCACCTGGCACAGCCAGAAGAGGACTGGTCACTCCTCTGAGCCTGGGTCCTCTCTAGGTTTCTTCCTAAAATTCGGCCTTCTTAGGGAGTTTTTCCTAGCCACTGAAATTCAACACTACTGTTGTTTACTCCTTGGGGTTTAAGGCCGGGTATCTCTGTAAAGCACTTTGTGACAACTGCTGTTGTAAAAAGGGCTTTATAAATACATTTGATTGATTGATTGATATTATAATGCTCACAATATCAGTGGGTGATTTTGACATCATGTGGGAATATCATCAAGAAAAAAGGGCAGGGATTGTGGTAGTTTTGAGTTAGAACATATCCAAAATATTACTCCTACGACATTTGGTGTAGGTATTTGGGATGATGCTGATGATTCTGTCACTCATCCATTTTAACATATTTTTTATAGGTTCCACTATAGCCCTGCGGAGAAAATGTTCTGCCTCTCACTTCTGGGACGACTGCATAAGGTTCAATGTGACAGTGATACAGTACATAGGTGAAACCCTACGATATATCTGCAGCACACCAAAGGTTTGTTGACCTGGTCTTATTGTTTATCATTTAGGCCACCTTCACCCAGAGGCACATCATCCAGTCAAAGGTTAATATGAAAATAGATTAAAGAAACCTAACATTAAAGCTAGGAAAAAAACTAAAAATGATAACTCCCTGTAACTTAATGAAAACAAACTACGTTATTGTCAAATTAGCAAGTACTTAATTATTTATAAACATGAATGAACAAAAGGGAACCATTTGAATTTAAACTCAATTGAAACTCTCATAGAGACCCAATGACCGGAGTCATAAAGTGAGGATTGCAATAGGGAACGGAGCCAGAGCAGATGTGTGGAGAGAGTTTCTGGACCGCTTCGGACACATCAGCGTCAATGAGCTGTACGCGTCAACAGAAGGAAACGTCAGCCTGTTCAACTACGTTGGGAAGATCGGTGCTGTTGGGCGAGTCAACTTCTTTCACAAGGTAAAACTGCAATTTAGCTCGTATAGGACATTGTTTTAGTTGCAATGTGACCTTCATTGGTTAAGTTAGCCTGGCATCCCATCTGTTTTAAAATGTTTAACCTTGAAACAATGACTTTACCATGCTATTGTTTTGTGTCCTAGTGGATGTTTCCCTATGCCCTTGTTAAATATGACATAGAGAGAGAAGAGCCTTTTAGGAACTCTGAGGGTTTCTGTATCAAAGCAGCTACAGGTATATTCATTCAAGCCACAGACACACAATGAATGGATTGTGTTTGTCTCTTCTATGTATTACATTTTTTCTATGTATATATATTTTTCCAGTTCTTCATGAGTAATATTAACTGTTAAACTTTATTTGTTATTAAGATAAAATGTTATCATTGACCACTGTGCTTATTGAACTCAGGTGAGGCTGGACTGCTAGTCACCCGGATTACACAGATGACACCTTTTAATGGCTATGTCAGGGATGTAAAACAGACTGAAAAGAAGAGGCTGCATGATGTCTTTGTGAAGGGGGACCAGTACTTTAACACTGGAGATCTTCTATGGATTGATGGGGAGAACTTCTTACACTTTAAGGATCGTGTTGGGGACACATTCAGGTCTGCTCTATGTTGCAAATTTCTGTTTTACAATTTCTTGGGACATATTTTGCTTCAATAAGGTATGGCATATGTACCAAAAAATGTAATAAAACATGACCCAGTTTCATGTGTTGAGGATTTCTTACAAATGTTCACCATTATTATCATCAATGATTATAATTCAATAATAAATCAATAACTTCTTGATTTAAAGCTTGATGAAAGTCTTTCTTAAACACATTGTTATTCACAGGTGGAAGGGGGAAAACGTTTCCACAAATGAAGTATCAGATATCCTCACAATGGTGCACGGTATCCAGGAGGCTAACGTTTACGGTGTAAAAGTGCCTAGTAAGTTTGCTGTTAGTCTCTCTCTACATCATCAAATATGTTAATGTCTTAATGATAAACGTTTAGCTTGGTGGGTAACCACATAACCACACAACGCAGTAAAAGTAGGTACATACTTACTAAATTAAGTTATGAACTTAATACAGCTTGGTTTAGCCTGGCTAATGTATTTACATTTTAGTCATTTAGTGGGTAGAGTATGGCTCAGGTGAAAGAGCATGGCTCAGCTGATAGAGCTAGGCTCAGCTTGTAGAGCTTGGCACAGCTGGTAGAGCTTGGCACAGCTGGTAGAGCACGGCTTAGTTGGTAGAGCTTGGCTATGCTGGTAGAGCTTGACTCAGCTGGTAAAGCATGGCTCAGCTGGTAAAGCATGGCTCAGCTGGTAGAGCATGGCTCAGCTGGTAAAGCATGGCTCAGCTGGTAAAGCATGGCTCAGCTGGTAAAGCATGGCTGAGCTGGTAGAGCATGGCTCAGCAGGTAAAGCATGGCTCAGCTGGTAAAGCATGGCTCAGCTGGTAGAGCAGGGGTCAGTTGTTGGAGCAGGGCTATTCAACTCCGGGCCAAAATACTTATGGTTTTTGGTTCTACCTGCTGTTTGATTGCCTTTAGCTGGCATATCAGGTCTAAATCAGCCCCTTATTAATAGTAGAGGATAAAAGCCAGAAACGAGTTGAATAGGCCAGTTAGAGCATGGCTGAGGTAGTATTGCATGGCTCAGTTGGTAGAACATGAGTCAATATATTTTAAGCAATGCTCTAGCGACACTACTACAATGTACAGTATGTATTCACTACTCTTGATAAGAGACTGAAAGACTCATTGTAAATGTAGTCAAAAAGTTGATTGCCTTTGTGCCATATTTTGTCCCGTATCTCCAGGCCAAGAGGGACGGGCTGGAATGGCAGCCATTAGATTGAAAGAGGGGGAGCCCTTTGACGGCACCGGCACATGCAGACATGTCTCCAGCTACCTACCTGCTTATGCCAGACCCCGCTTCATAAGAATTCAGGTAGCCCCCAGCCCCTGCTTCATAAAGATTCAGATAACCCCCAGCCCCCGCTTCATAAGAATTCAGGTAACCCCCAGCCCCTGCTTCATAAGGATTCAGGTTACCCCCAGCCCCCGCTTCATAAGGATTCAGGTAACCCCCAGCCCCTGCTACATAAGGATTCAGGAAACTCCCAGCCCCCGCTTCATAAGGATTCAGGTAACCCTCAGCCCACGCTACATAAGGATTTAGGTAACCCCCAGCCCATGCTTCATAAGGATTCAGGTAACCCCCAGCCCCAGCTACATAAGGATTCAGGTAACCCCCAGCCCCTGCTACATAAGGATTCAGGTAACCCCCAGCCCCCGCTTCATAAGGATTCAGGTAACCCCCAGCCCATGCTTCATAAGGATTCAGGTAACCCCCAGCGTCCTCTGTAACTCAGTCAGTCAGCATGTTAAAGATTTTGAAACTTTATGAAGATTCGAGTCATAGATAACATGACTGTGTGGCGTATATTATCTTTAGAGGACAGATGGAGCTCACTTTAGGTTGACTGTTCGGGGATATCTGATATGATGAAGTCCACTGCGTGAGTCAGCTCAGTCTGATTAGTGGGTAAACTACGCATCGTTTACCTTTGATCAATATAACAGAATCTGGTGTTAACTGACCACCTGGAAGGATTTGTCTCTTGTGGTCACCAGCGTTCCATAAATTCCTTGTGTTCTTGGTTCCAGGAGTCTCTGGCAATTACGGGAACGTTCAAGCATATGAAGTTGAGGTTGGTGGGGGAAGGGTTCAACCCAGGTGGAATCTCGGATCGTCTGTACCTTCTGGATGAGAAAACCAAGAATTATGTTCCACTAACACAGGGGATGTATGACTCCATTGTATTAGGAATAGTGAAAGTTTAAATTTAACTCTGAATTCCCAAAGAGTTTTGGGCTTTTTTGAGTATTGACGCTTTCTTTAAATTCCTTTCATCTCTTCCATTCACGTGCATGTTATAATAAAATGCTGCATGCATTTCCAGTTGCAAATATTTTTATAAAGCTTTGATTTGAAGTCCAAGAGGCGTCAATGTAAGCTTGAATAAAAATGAGTGATTGTATCAAGAGCAATGAGTGTCACTACATTTCTACTTCAAATTGTACGTAATGTATCAATACCTTCAGAGATTCTGTGTCCTTCCATCCTGCAAAAAGAGAATGAGCATTCTAAAATGTTTTCATTAAAACTTCACAGATACCGAGTTGTTTTAGGGTGTAACCTTCTTCTGCCTGCCAAAAAGTAACACACCACACTACCACACCCAGTTTTCAGATTTTCTAAATTACCATTTAATTGACATTTTAATAAGTCTTAATTATGTAATTATTGGAAGACACCGGTTTGGGAAGGTTGTTTTGTTCATTTTAAACTGCGCTGTGAAGAAATCCTAAAAGTTGAAGTGTGGCGACAAGCAGGTGCCTGTATGAAATGCTTGAGCCCTTCTGATAGGACTGGGGGAACAATTACTGCATTTCAAAGAGTCATAGTATAAAACTGAAAATCTATAAAACATTTTAAATTATTGTGCATATCCATATTGAATCTATACAGACACAAAATGAACATGAATTAGCAAGACACTTTCAACATCCTCTGTTTCTGCGTTCAAGATGACTAAAGTACGAGACACCCATTGACAGCTTGCACATGTCAAGTGACATCAAAGAGAGCCCAGCCTCCACTCATTAAATGCACTATTTAAAGCAGCAAATACATAATAACGCTTTGTTTCCAATATTGTTAGTCTAGCTGGAATGTGGATTGGTAAACCTGCTTTGGAGGCATAACTAGTCAGGTATGGAAGCAGAAAGACAATTCACTAATGTGACTGCACAAACTATTTGGTGAGATATGTTGCTGGACAGGACAATTCAATTTAAATAGCATACATTAGGCAGATACAAAAGAAGAAATTATTCATCATGGACCCTAAATATACTGTAGTTACCACATACAGCACTGGAAAAAATTAAGAGACCACTGCACCTGTTTTTTTTCATCCCAAAAAAGTTGAAAAGGAAAGTTTTGAGTGAGGCATTGAATTTCCAGTGGTCTCTTAATTTTAACCCTTATGTTCCTCACTCAAAACCTTCTTTTCCAACTTTTTTGGAAAGGAAAGAAAAATGTGCAGTGGTCTCTTATTTTTTCCAAAGCTGTATATAAGTTAATCCCCAAAATACCTGCTGAATTTGCACATAAATTAATTCACAAAAAAAGTGTAATAATCATCTGTTAACAATGCACACAGGCATTAACAAAATCCAACGCGACACAAAAGAAAATACCAATTTCCATGAGATATAATACATTCAAATATAAGCAGCGCTTAACAATGAAATGTGACCCTGGCCAAACTGAGTATGGTAAACTCTCCAGGTGTAGAGCTGGACAGCAACAGGGGTCTGTATTCTCAGAGTCTTAGTTCAGGAGTCATTCCCGATCAACTCCGACTATCAGATCAAAGCAAGGGTTGATCCAAGACCAGCATTCCTGCTCCGAGATGCTCTGAGAAAACAGGCCCTGACCAGAACACCTGCAGATGTTTTGGAACAGGACAGGATAGCTTTACAGAGAGACATTTATTAAACCAATCGGTATGAGACAAAGTAGTACTTTCAAATCAGCAACATAAACATGCCCTATTGATAATTAAAACATCACCAGTACATGTTGAGAGAGACCCATATCCAGGCAATATGTGACATCATGACTGCACCAAGTCCAATGCTTTGGATTCCAAAATAAGAGCAGTGTCAGAACTGCTTAACAACAAGTCGATTTTAGTTGAGTTTTAAAGCGTGACAGTATTATTCCTATGTAGGTATTCCAAAATGAGGCAGCCACCTTAGACTATTGAGGTGCACCCCAAACAGTATTTCCTCTTACAGTTCTGTCTCCTTGTTGCCGCCGTCACCTGACAGATAGTATTCATCGTCTGTGGTTGAGTCAGAGTCCCTGTCGGAGCCCACGTCCAACTCCTTGAAGGCAGCAAGGCTGGAAATGTAGCCTCTGGATGGTAGGTGCCCCCTAGGGGACAGGCTGTCCGGTGACGCCCTCCTGTCTGATGGGGAGAGGGAAGAGGAGGAAGAGCTGAGGGATCGATATGTGCGTCTGGAAACTGGGGACCAGGGAGGGGATGGAGGGGGGGTGGGAGGACCCTCTGTGTCCCACATGAAGTGAGAGGTTACCGGGCTGCTGGGGTTCAACATGCGGCCACAGATGGTAGTTGGAGAACAGCCGATGACCTCGGAACTCCATGAGACATTTCTGGATTTGGATCCAGTTCTTGGGCTGTCACCTGTAGTTTTGTGGTCAGCGGTTGAATCTGAAGACAATATTTTCCGATCACCTTTTGCCCAAAGGTCATCGCCAGTCATGTCCTCACCTTTGAAGGTCAGAGCAGGGTCAGTGAGGTCACTGCAACTGACGACTCTGGGTCCTGTGGAAATACGTCCAGGATCTGAACGTCGGTTTGACATAACATAACTCACTGAGAAGGAACGTCCGGCCTCCAGACCGTATTTGAGGTCAGCACAGGAACCGGAACCCCTGTTCCTTGGCTCACAGAGAGACGTAGTCTTCTTCCTCTGAAGAAGTTTTGGGCTGAGGAACACATTGTCGTTGTCAGAGTATTCTTGGCTGAAATGGAAGACAGAACTGGCTGAGGACGGCCTGTAACCAGGGAGGGTAGCACAACGACTGGGGTCCCAATTCTGACACCTAGTGGGGGTGACCCCACTCTGTGGAGAGAGGTTTCTGGCTCTCCTGATCCGCTCTTCTTTGTAAGCTTCAAACTGACGCCTCGTTGGACTGATCTCACTGGGAGAAAATTGGTTGCTGGGTTCAGTGATGTTTTGGTCTTTGTGTGACTCAATTTGAGGAAGGTCCATAACAAGAGGCTGGCCTCTGTTTTTAGTCTCATCATTATCTTTAAAACCCTTAAGCTGTGAGTGTTGATGATGAACCTTGTCCTTATTTGTATCTGAAGTGTGCTTATTGCCAATCCAGACCGAGTTTGGAGGTTTGAGAACGCTCTCATCTTTTCTCCGGACTTCCTTGCTCTCCTCATCCGGTTGTTTTCTAGAATCGCTACCCTCAGTGACGTAACTAACATCGCTGGGTTCGTTGTCACAAAGAGCCGGGGTTGTCCTCTTTCTCCTGTCGTCGTCGAAGCGTTTGACTCTGAAGGTCCGACGGAGTCGACACAGCATCTGGTCCATTTTGTTTGTTGCCTTCTGCCCCTCCGGTTTGGGTTCCTCCGAGGGAGGTGTAGCCGAGGTTCTCGGGACACTGGCAGCAGCTCCACCGACGACACTGTCCCTCTTATTCCTCAGTGAGAAGAAGCCTTTCTTCGGACTCTGGGTTTGCAGCGGAGCCACTGCACTCTTAGGGAAACTCTCCGTTTTACACATGTCTATCTCAGTGGCTACTGCACCGCCGCCATTGGAGCTTTGGTACGATGGACAGCTGGGACTTCCAATCGCCTGGCAGTGTTGTGACGACGGTGAGGGGCCAGAGGGGGCACAGGGAAGCACATTGCACTTGATCTCTGAGACTACCTGTGTGTCTTCGGTGTGTCCAGGCCAATAGTGCTGTGCAGGCCTTATACTGTCCAATACAGCAGACGAATCCACTTTAGAAATCCTGTATACAAGTACTTCAACATTGTCTTCACTGGTCGGTTCTGAATTATTTTTGCCGCTACTGGTTTCCAAGGCCAAAACATTTGAACCATCCTGTGACCTAGTCCTGTGCCGGTTGTAGCTGGGGTAGTGTTGTGGTGAGGTAGGGGGTGAGAGAGGGCCTTGGGTGGAGGTTGTACGTGGGCGTGAAGACTTGAGGCTGGCGTACGGCGGGGAGCTAAACCGGGGCTTGTAATAGCTTCCAAAATCGGGAAGGGAGAGAGGGGCAGCCGTCTTCCTCTGCGGTCCTAGTGCAGCCCAATCCGTTCCCACGCCGTCAAACGTAAACCGGGAACCGTGACTGCCGCCACGTGAGAGAACCGGCCCTTCCTCATCCCCCACGGTGTCAGACATTCTGGACAGGTGATGCACGGATTCTCCCCTCCACACGTGTAGTCTGGTGGTCCTCGGTGTCGGAGGGGACAGGGGTGACGTCGAGCTGCCCGACCTCAGGGAGGAGAAGATGGCAGGGCCCTCTACGCTGCGGCGGGGTCTGGTTGGAGACAGAGGGCTCATCAGGTCTGCCGGACTCTGAAGGGAATGAGACGGTGGCAAGCCGCCGCCCATTTCCCCGGAGTGTCCCGACTCCAGAGAATCCCGGCCAGGTCTCTGAGCCGTGGACCTCCCCTGCGCTGAAGACGTGGCCAGGCTGCCCGTGAGCGTCCTCTCCCCAGGAGGAGGTCGACGGGAGTAGGGGGTGGGAGTCAGGTAGCGAGTGAGCGATTGGACGGCCGTGACGGAGGTGGGGGTGTGGTCAGTTTTAGGGGACTGCAGTAGGGATGTGGGAGCGTGCGTGCTACTCACTATGGGGTCCTGGTTTTTGATGATTTGGAGCGGATATTTAGGGGTGTTGTGAGGGTCTCTGGTGATATCGACTGAATGGGATCTATAAAGGGGCCTGTGGCTACTGAGACATATGGAGGCACCGCTGGTTTGTACAGAGGGCTGTCCAGAAGAGGAATCATGGGCACAACCGAAGGATGTAGGGGTGTTGTTTTCGCAGTGACTTTTTGGACTGATGGCACTTCTCTCCCGCTGAACCCCCACTGGTGTTCGTGTTTTGCCCACTGAAGGCATAGGGGACATTGGGGTCCTTTTGAAGTGTTGGTTGGAAGAGCTGGTGTTACTGAGGGAGGAGGACCTGTCACCAGTTTCAAGGCCGTCTGGCGTCTTGGGGGAGTTGGGGCTGAATACAGTCAGAGGAGCAGAAGTTGTATAAGAACTAGATAGCCTTCTGTAGCTTTCAGGCCTGCTGGTGTTTATTGGGCTACCGACAGTGTTTGATCTAGTTGGGCTATTAATATTAGAACTAAAATGGGGTTGTCTGTCATTCGAATTGAAGGCATCCTGCATCCTAGGGCTTCTGTCGGAATCGTGATCGGGTTCGTCTTGGGCATCGCTTTTCACAAGGGTCGCCACATTGGTGTGTTTTCTAGTGACAGCGTGGCTGTTTAGGTTGGCACAGAAATAATTTTTGTTACTGATGGCACTTTGGTGATCAATGCGGTTATTGTTGGTGCCAGAGGGGCCTGTGTTGTCATTGGAGGACATGTGTGAGAGGCTGGACACGTTGTTATTGTTGTTAGCGGTGGTGGGACTGAGTGGGGAACTGGAATTAGATCCATCGTCCCCCAGAACACTGAGCTTCCTCCAGCTAGTAGAACGCCAAGCGGTTCCTCTGGGAAGAGACTGGCTCCGCAGAAAATCCAGACGGTCATACAGAGATGGAGAGGAAAGCAGGTGAGATTCACCAACGGGAACTGTGGTCCCATCTGGCCTGTCTGAGGGGGACAGTCTCTCAACACTACTGAAAAGAAGAGTCTGCTTGCTGGGGATGGTTAGGTGGGGATGTGCCCTGAATGTCTGGGGACGGTTGGTAACGGATGGGCCCTCTGAGTCTAAGTAACTGGGTGAGGTTGAAAATGGGCGTGTCCCGCGTGAGGCTGCTTCACTGTCATTGGATGTAGGCCGGTAAGCAGGGGAAGCACAATAGGGGAAGGACTTGGACGTCTCTCTATCGCCATCATTGGTGAAGGACAGCTGAGCCCTAATTCTGTCTGACGACCTGTCATTAGTTACAGTTGGGGAAACATCCAGGCCTGAAGTGTCTCCATGCAGAAACAGCTGGTCTCCTTGACGACCGGCCTGTGACTTTACCCCTGGTGCATGCAACTGGGGAGAATTGGGAGAGGTGGGAGTAACAGCTCTGTTGAACAGCCTCCCGCAAACCCTCTTGTGGGCTTGAGGTCCGAGGATCAACCCCCTCTCTCCGACACGTTGGTTCTGCGTGGTCTGCCTGTAAGGGTAACGCAGGTTCAGAAGCACCGTCCCATCTTCTCCATTCCCTTGGGTTTCCTGTCCGGCCTCGCCGGTTGCTGTGCCAACCACACCAATGTCCATACTGGCCATGCCCCTTTTGTTCCTGCGTTGTCGGCCACTCCACTGTGGGGCTAGAACTGACACCAGCGTGGACGACAACATGGCCGTCTCACAGACTTCCTCTTCAAAGGGAGGCAACGTCACTTCCTCCTCAGAAGGGTGATTGGCTCATTCTGCGACAGAATCAGATTGGGATTCTTCTCCTTTCACCTGTTGAGAAAGACAAGTCAGATCAGATTGAAGTGAATACATTTAAAATGTTCAACTGCTGTTCATGATCACCAAAATTACAAAACGACATATTGGTCACACAATCGGTTTGATTGACTGGACTTTTAAACGTGGTGAACAATTTTAAATGGCATCTGGTTTTTGTGTTTACGGACAAATCCCATTCATGACATGTTCAATCATTGAATGTTACTTTAGTGAGCTTCATAAGCACTTTAGATACTTTGGGATGTTTTGCACTAAATGCAAGAAAAAAAAAATGCAACACTGTTATCTAAACCATGTTTTTTTTTTCATTAATCGTTCCAAGACTGCTTACAGGGTACAAAAGAACGGTTTATGGCAGTGCAGCTGCAGTAAAACAAGTCTTAGCCACTGGAAAGGAACATGATGAATTCTCCCCTCTTGGCAAAGGAGAGAGTATTACGCCTTTTCAAAGATGACATCGTGCATTTCTACATTGTTTGTCATAGTGCACAGAGTTTTATTTTGTGATTTATCGATGAGTTACATATACTCATTGAGCTTTTAGGAATATCATTAATAAATGCTTCATGAGTTATGTTACTCATGCAGGTGCCCTTGTATGTGCGTTTGTGTGTTTCCCCTCCTGCCGTTTCCCCAGGTGTCCTTTATGTTCCTGATTGTGCTTGTTGGTGTTTCCCACCTTGCAGTCATGAGTGCATCGCCTCAATGCTGAGGTGGACCAATCAGTGGACACCCCTCCTAATTGCACAGCCTGTTCCTTTTTCCATTACCCAATCGCATCACACATCCCTGGTTTAAAAGCCCAGTCAGTAGGTTCTCCCACAGAGACTCTTATGCTTTTATCACACAGACATTGTTCATTCATACAGCTCACTTTGTCATGTTTCATGGGAGTATGTATTGTTGTGGTGTTTGGTTTGGTGTTGTCTAGTCAATTGTTTGCTGTTTTGTCCTTGTTCAACCTGTGTGTTTTGTTTGTCCCTGTGTCCCTGGGAAAATATTTATTTCTATCAAGTCGTCCTTGGGTATAATCAACACCTAGGAAAACGTTGTCTAAAAACACTAGTTAGAACTGAGCAGACCACACTGTATTTTTTATTGGTTAGTAGTCAGCTAAGTGGTTCTTGAGGCAGGCAAGTTCAGTTTAGGGGTGTTTGGACTATGTTATTTCATTTCTTGGGTCCAGCTCAGCCCCTTTTCCCTAACCTCTTTACCGTGTGTTTATTAATAAAGCTTTTGTTTGACGGTAGCGTTGGTTGTCTGTGTCGTTTGTTCTCACTGTTCATTTACACTACACTTTGCATGAGTTTTGTTACGGGTCTCTGTACCATCCACCCTAGACTGCTAAAACCACAGGGTTCGTAACAAGTTAATATCAGCTGATGCGCCCAATCGTAACTAATTGTATTTTTCAATTAAAAGGATTTTCTGACATTAGCCTCTGAGCAAAAAGGTTTTCCATGAAAAGGAAGACCTAAGGCCATCCACAACACCAGTGTTCATGTCAATAACTATCAATGTGATTTTTTCAGTTGAACTATTTACAGTCTGAAAGTTCTGTGACTCCTCAAACCACACCCATTAGATGAAACTGTGGCATGTAATGATTTCTGTGTGTCAACGCTGAGGCATGTCTCTCCACACCTACCTGGGCTATGTGGGAAGGGATCAAGCAGCTTTGTGGCTATTAGTGTGTGACAAAGACATTTAATCTGACAGGAAAATGCAAAGAGTGCACTCATTGCAACTTGAGCTGTGCAGGAGTCATGTTCCCTTGGACATATTTAAGACAATTAGTCTGGACAAACGGGTTGTATCCAAGTTCCTGGATTTTCTGCAGAAATGCAAAACTTAAACCCACGTTGGTTGTTTGAGATCAAACAGTTTTCCTACTGACATAATACGTCCTCCTTCACACAGTTGCTGTAATGACGTCATGGGCACAACAGATGACGTGACCTGCTATGACTGTTTATGTTAAAAGTTTTAATAATATTATTACGTTATAAGTGTCATCTACGAAGTGGTCTTCAGCGCTCCACAACAGCTCTCGGAGAACCGGAGGGACGGAGAAAAACCCCGGGAAAATAATTAGAATCAATAAGACTGCGGTTACTATCCCAACAGACCGTGTAGAAACAGCAACATATGCACATACATAATTACTGTGTGCTAATGCTGTTTAGCAGTAATTAAAGGTAGTTCATGTTTCAGATTCACCTGACCAACGGGATTAACTACATTCCTCATGTCGCCCTTCACCTCTCACTCCACCGTTTCTCTCTCTCCTCTCCGCTCTCCCTTCACCTCTCCCTCAGCGGTTCATCGCTCACCTTCGACTTCATTTTCTTTCCCTGTCTTTGTACCTCTAATAATTGTCCCACATCATGAAATTGGCAGGGGTATCAGCAATGGTCTCTGCGCGTGAGTAACTCCTCGGTATCTCTGGCACTAGAGGCTTGATTTTGAAGAAGATTATTAAGCGAATAATGCGTACTGGCACAGATATCAGGAATGTACACAATGATGCAGATTGGCAGTATAATGCACAATTTAAAAAGCTTCCGGTCGGCCGCGCGACAGTAAATTCCCTGCCTCGCCCGCGGTTAAGCCTTGTCTATAAACCAGTAAAGTCACCCGCGGTTAAGCCTTGTCTTTACAATCAGTAAAGTCACCCGCGGTTTAGCCTTGTCTTTACAACCAGTAAAGTCACCCGCGGTTAAGCCTTGTCTTTACAACCAGTAAAGTCACCTGCGGTTAAGCCTTGTCTTTACAACCAGTAAAGTCACCCGCGGTTAAGCCTTGTCTTTACAAACAGTATTATCATCTTAGTTTATGCATTCTGACGGCGTCCTTAACAGTTTTAATGGAACATATAAATAGTTGACACACACACACACACACACACACAAACTACATGTTGTTTCGGTTCAATAGAGACTTGAATTTAAAATGTAACTAACACGTAGGATAATCAAATTTGAATCAAAGCATGTACAATTTAATCTGCGTCATTAAAAATATTTTTTTATTATTAAGTGTAGTAAAATGCTTCATGTACAAAACGTGCCTGTGAATTTATTAAATTGTCTTTAATCAATCATGATAAAATTATAATCTTCCCCAGAATGCTTTTGTTGACTGAAACAGCATACTGCAACTAATCTAGCTGGATTTCTGATTAAAAGAAAATGCTCTCTTAGGATATATTTTGGGGCGTTTCTAAAGCTTGTATTGATAGAGAGTGAGGAAAGAAAAGATTAGAGTTTTTGCAGAAAAATATGTGGGATTTGAACCTATGCTGCAGCAGTACACCTGCACCCGAGGCAGAGTCCAAGACCACCTGACCATACTGAGCTATAGCGATTCTAAACACCTGACCCACCTATGCTACAGTGATTCTTAAAGGAGTTTATGATCCTTGTTTCCGGTGATGTAAATATTCTATAGTATTTGAAAGTGTCACCAGACCGATTCTGTTCTATTACTGATCGGAATTGCACAAAATGAGCTGGATGAGAACCCATTTAATTATTCTGAATTGAAGCCAAAGACTGACACCCACACAAACACACCCACTCACACAGCGCTACTAAATAAGGTCATGTTGAGGGCGGTTGTGTGTGCAGTCTCAGTCTAAAGGGCTAACATGGAGAGATGAAGACACAGGCAGGTTAAAGGTCGTCTGTTGCTAAGTTATAAATTGCTCAGACTGATAAAGAGTGGACACTTCATTCACGGATGCTGAACGCAGGTTAGCACTCACGAACGGGAACACACAAATCAATCTATACTATACTCTCAGTAGGGCAAATAAAACATAAACCCAAGGTTTAACCTGATCACATTCACAGAGTTCATTTACAGAGCATTGTTGGCATAAATCTGTCTGTGCACATAAAAACAGACATTGTGCAAAAACATTGTATAATAAAAAGTTGGAAACATCAGATAACAATGGAAACATCAGATAACCTAACACAATAATTTACAGAACTGTGCAAAAGTCTTAAGAAACTGAAAGTAAAACTAAGGCCATTTATTTGGGCAGTGTTTTAATAATGTATATATATATATATATATATATATATATATATATATATATATATATATATATATATGAATACATGAACATAATATATAAAATAATATATATTATATTCATGTATTCATATATATTCTTTCGTTTTTTTTTTTTTTACAAATGAACACTTTCCACATAAATTACCTTAGTCCAACTTTCAGGTGCCTAAGACTTTTGCACAGTTCTGTGTCAGCTAACATGAGCAAAGCCCAGAGCAGGAGGATAACACAAAGTCCAACACTAATCAGTCACAGGAAATAGCAGAATCACATCGAGCGAGGTGATTGTTTCAACAGAGCCTTGCCTGCAATTTATTACAGCATAATCCAGTCCCGCCACTCAGTACTCCTACCCAACCCGGTGGGCCACAGTGGCGACTGACCTGCTAGCTAACACACAACACACATCCCCCAATGCAACAGACAAGCCCATAACTCTCCCTCTTAATGTTGATTAAACCAGTGGATTTGCAACTTATTGGGGACAGGGATCCCTGTCGTTATAGAACCTACGTGCGTGACCCTCTAACGATCAGTACCAAACTGCGGTGAGATGAGATAACACACAAACAGGTCTAAAATGACTTTGGCAGTGCAGCTGCAGTGATCCAAGGCTTGGCCACTGGAAAGGAACACGATAAATCCTCCCCTCTTGGCAAAGGAGAGAGCATTACGCCTTTTAAAAGCTGACATCCTGCATTTCTACACTGTTTGTCATAGTGTAGAGAGTTTTATTTTTGTTGCTGTTTAAAGCTAATGTACTGCAAATTCTACAACTGTTGCCATAAGGCAGAGGAACTTTCAAAGTTCACATTTCAACTAAATGTATGTTAATAAATGAGTACTTTGAATACCAGTACTTCTGTGTCGATAAACAATATTTTGTTATTTTTATTACAACTTGTAAACGTATTCAACAGATCCCTTGGTCTGTTTAATCCGTTTTAGTTGCTCATAAAGTGAAAAACACAAAAACATCTTCATGAAAACCACTAGACTAAACAACTGGATGCTGTCACAGAGAACCAACCTATGACACACACGTTTCCCATGATCCCGGTCTCAACACGGAATACACATTAAGAAAAAATCACAACATGCCAGAATAATTCCACAAAAGATCAGATTCTCCGCATTGATTGTGAACACAGTGTGGCCACCGTCAAAAACACTGAAGTGAAACGGAGTACCATACCTCCGTGAAACGCAGGGCTAATCACCACCAAAGCCCTGTTTTGTCCAGGGCAGGCTGCACTTCAAATCCACCATGACCGCCGTTAAAAGCCTCTGGCTGAAGTCGATGACAGATTCTGTCTGTCCACCTCCGTATATTTTGTTCTTCTGTTTTGTTTTTGCTTTTTCCTTTCACTCTGTTTCTCCCTCCCTTTCCTTCCCTCCCAACACAGGCCCTATGGGTAGGGTGAAACAAGCTATTACACAAGCTGCTACGCCTTTTCATTAGCAAAGACATGTTTCGCTGTGGGGCTTAATAAGCCTGGTATGATAACAGGACAACGTGGCATGACATGCTATGAGCAGCCGTCTTCTGTGGTAATCATCCCTCGAACTGAAGATTAATTGCCAAATTCAACATACTGTGGGGCAGATTTCTTTTTTTTTTTTTACTTTTCATTTCTCCCACAGGCCACGGAAAAAGTACCCTAACCCTATTCAGAGGCACAGGACTATATGTTTTGTCATTTATCTGACGCTTTTAATCAGAGCCATATACACTGTTTTGTAGTTTATAAATTATTGTTAGCTTTTAACCGAGGGAGAAGGGATGAAGCAAGGCCATATCATCCCTAACTTCCAACTCAAAGCCGGGGATGATAGTGAGGACGACAGAGTGGAAGATGTTAATATGAAGCCAGATTGTCTACGGAAAAAGTCCCTTTTGCTGCCCTGGGACATTTGGTTTTGATCTTTAGATGAGAGTGAAGAGCGTCCCCCACTGGCACTCCAATGCCACCTCCAACTGCGTCTGGCCCCCATCCAGGGACCAACCAGGACCTCGTCTAGCTTCAGAGGCACAGCAGTGGTTTGCATTGTGCCGTGATAGTAAGGTAGACGTTAAGACAAATTCTGATAGAGCTCAACTAGCATGCTGGCAGCACGGAGCCAGAACCCCAAAGCAAACATCCTGTCTGGAGAAAAATCTCCACATTCGGTTCTGAGTAAATACAATCTGCACACCACAGTTGCTTTCATGTGCTTGGAGGGGTTCCTCTCTGCACAGAATTTCCCTGCACACGGAAGCACAAAATGCAACACCAGGGTTAATGAAAATTTTTTTAGGCTCTTTGGTACTATTATCAATAGCATGTTGTGGTCTTTCAAAACTCTTAGTACAACACTCCAAACTGATCAGAACTTCCACTCAAAACAACTTGATGTTTTGAATGCTTTCATTTGGTTTGTAAAAATATTTTTTCCCAGAAGGTGACTGATTCAACCACTACGTTTTTGGTGAAATATAATGACAAAATTAGTAAAGTCATCAAAACATAACAGTGTAATACTCTCAGTTTATTCATTGTAACAATCAGTTAATCCAAGACCAAACAATGTAAGACACATGTTCCAAAATTAGTCTTTGAAGCTCTAAAGATAATCTTTTACAGTTTATTCATCTTTGTTGTGACCTCATACTGGTCACTGGAAGTTCAACATGGCACCTCATGGCAAAGAGCTCTCTGAGGATCTGAAAAAAATAATTGTTGCTCTACATAAAGATGGCCTAGGCTATAAGAAGATTGCCAAGACCCTGACACTGAGCTGCAGCATGGTGGCCAAGACCATACAGCGGTTTAAAAGGACAGGTTCCACTCAGAACAGGCCTTGCCATGGTCAACCAAAGAAGTTGAGTACACATTCTCAGCGTATCCACATGTTGTCTTTGGGAAATAGACGTATGAGTGCTGCCAGCATTGCTGCAGAGGTTGAAGGGGTGGGGGGTCAGCCTGTCAGTGCTCAGACCATACGCCGCACACTGCATCAAATTGGTCTGCATGGCTGTCGTCCCAGAAGGAAGCCTCTTCTAAAGATGCTGCACAAGAAAGCCTGCAAACAGTTTGCTGAAGACAACAGACTAAGGACATGGATTACTGGAACCGTGTCCTGTGGTCTAATGAGACTAAGATAAACCTATTTGGTTCAGATGGTGTCAAGCGTGTGTGGCGGCAACCAGGTGAGGAGTACAAAGACAAGTGTGTCTTGCCTACAGTCAAGCATGGTGGTGGGAGTGTCATGGTCTGGGGCTGCATGAGTGCTGCCGGCACTGGGGAGCTACAGTTCATTGAGGGAACCATGAATGCCAACATGTACTGTGACATACTGAAGTAGAGCATGATCCCCTCCCTTCGGAGACTGGGCCGCAGGGCAGTATTCCAACATGATAACGACCCCAAACACACCTCCAAGACGACCACTGCTTTGCTAAAGAAGCTGAGGGTAAAGGTGATGGACTGGCCAAGCATGTCTCCAGACCTAAACCCTATTGAGCATCTGTGGGGCATCCTCGAACAGAAGGTGGAGGAGCGCAAGGTCTCTAACATCCACCAGATCCGTGATGTCATCATAGAGGAGTGAAATAGGACTCCAGTGGCAACCTGTGTAGCTCTGGTGAACTCCATGCCCAAGAGGGTTAAGGCGGTGCTGGAAAATAATGGTGGCCACACAAAATATTGACACTTTGGGCTCAATTTGGACATTTTCACTTAGGAGTGTACTCACTTTTGTTGCCAGCAGTTTAGACAATAATGGCTGTGTGTTGTGTTATTTTGAGGGGACAGCAAATTTCCACTGTTATACAAGCTGTACACTCACTACTTTAAATTGTAGCAAAGTGTCATTTCTTCAGTGTTGTCACATGAAAAGATATGATCAAATATTTACAAAAATGTGAGATACTGTATATGTATAGTCTACATGACTGTGTGTATGTATGTGTGTGGTGTCTACTGGACTGGGTGTATATATATATATATATATATATATATATATGTATTGTCTACAGGACTGTGTGTGTGTGTGTGTGTGTGTGTGTAGTGTCTACAGGACTGTGTGTGTGTGTGTGTGTGTGTGTGTAGTGTCTACAGGACTGTGTGTGTGTGTGTGTAGTGTCTACTGGAGTGGGTGTGTGTGCATACCTAACATCTGTGTGAGAGAAAGTTACATAATGGGTGTGTTCCCTGTAGAACACAGAACTGTAACAAAACACACCGTCCCAAATGGTTTAGGGACGACCCATTATGGGGATCAGAGTAAAAAAAATTAATCACCTATAATTACCACATGCCAAGCAGTGCGAGGGACTGACCCCGATGACCTCAGCCACCTGAGGGAGTCGCTGAGCTATGAGACCAGAGACTCCCTACTGACGATGCCTCCCCCTCCATGGAAGCTGCTGGCCAATTTGCATTTCCATACAGGGAGACTGCAAAGTTAACCGAGGTCGCCAGGTTAGTGAACGAACATGCCCTCACAAGCGCTGGCTCACGTGAACTCCTGGTTGGATGAAAAGCCACATATCTTGGCACAGATGCCCACGAGGAAGGGTTGCCGCAATCTTCGAAGTATCTCAAAACTGGTGGGAGTAGCTGCAGTGAAACGTTGGCGTAGATACAGTTGGATGTGACGAAATTGTTCTCTCTTCTGTTTTTGTAGGTTTTCCTTTTGTTCTAATGATTATTATGTTTTTGCCTTTGTTTATATTTAATTGTTTAAAGACAAAAAACACCCCCAGTTTATTTTTGGTAAACAAATCCTGTATTGCCAGTTTGGACACGCTTTCATGTAAAGGATCTTTTCAGTATAACATGGCCTACATAAAATATAAATTAATAAGGCTAAATGTAAGCAGCACGTTTAACATGTTGCATATTTATGCAATAGATGTTGTAATATTGTGTTCTAAATTTGGTAGTACGAATTCCTATGTACTGATGAACCTAATAACCCCAGTGTGTTTGAGATTTAGTTTGTTTTAAACCAAAGTGTAATGTTTTCTGATGACCGTAGACCAATGACGCCTGCAGAAGTGGCATTGGGAAAAGGGAGAAAATACCATCTTTTAGCCTCTTAAATAACTTTCCACCGCCGGAATTAGTTTAATTTTCAGGCACAATGATGGAGCGTTCATGTGTGAGTTCCACTAGTTGGACCAGAGCAGTTGTTGTTTCACAAAACACTTCGAAAGGTTGCGGGCTACGTTAGATACGACAACGATTTTATTTACAGTTAACTTAAAAAAAAATAAAAAATGAAATTAACATTCTACTATTTCTTTTTTGCAAACATGGCACATCGAAATTATTATTTCCAAAACCCATTGGCGGAAGCATGTTACTTTTAAAACATTCTTTCTACAGACGTCCTTTTTCGAATGGTCTTTAAATATATATAGCCTACATTTATTAACGTTGAACTCACGTCTTCTCCGTCCTCTTCCACTTTGCGTCTTGCTCATGAGCCTTTTGCGCTACTCTTCTTTCTCCTATTCAACTGGAAACTTGACTTCTACTTTCGCCGCGTCATTGACATTAACCGTCTACCTGTTTAGTGGAGCCCTTAAGGCGACTTAAGCCCTTGCGGCAGGAGGAGGTCTTAAAACACCACCGGGAAAAATCTGAAAGAAATGTGAGTAGCCTGCACATAAAACGCTGGCCCGCCATTCCACACCGCGCCCTCCGCATGAAATGTTTTTCTCTCGCCCTCCAAGCGTGACACATTGGCCATGTTCGAGAGGACAAAAACCCTACAGGTGACTGCCAACTGACCGACTAAAAATCACCTTGTATCTTAAAGACTGAATCATCACTAACCTAATGGTGTATCAGTCAGTCAGTCACAGATTACTCATAAAACATAGACGTTTTACAACTCTCAAACATGTTCAACTTTGAGCATGTGAACCTGGTTTGGTGATAAGATTTTCACTTTCTGTTACAAAAAGATTTTTAGCGAGTAGATTAGATTAGGTTAATGGACTATGCCTACAAAGGTGCGGTACATCAAAAAATTGATGGAGACGCACTCACATATATACAGTATCTCACAAAAGTGAGTACACCCCTCACATTTTTGCAAATATTTGATTAGTACTTTTCATGTGACAACACTGAAGGAATTACACTTTGCTACAATGTAAAGTAGTGAGTGTACAGCTTGTATAACAGTGTACATTTGCTGTCCCCTCAAAATAACTCAACACACAGCTATCAATGTCTAAATTACTGCCAACAAAAGTGAGTACACCCCTAAGTGAAAATGTCCAAATTGGGCCAGTCCATCACTTATATCACCTATATCGACGCCACCAAAGCAGACCGCTATCTGCTCCTTTGTATGAGGAGGAACAGGAGGAGCATTGCCAGAGCTCTACAAAATGACCTCCAGCGGGCTACTGGTGTGCATGTTTCTGACCAAACTGTCAGAAACAGACTCCATGAGGGTGGCATGAGGGCCCGACATCCTCAAGTGGGTCCTGTGCTCACAGCCCAGCACCTTGTAGGCAGTTCCAGTTCCTGGATGACGAAGGCATTGATGTAATTGATTGGCCCTAACGTTTCCCAGACCTGAATCCTATTGAGAACCTCTGGGACATTATGTACCAGTGCATCCAACGCCACCAAATAGCGCCACAGACTTTGCCTAGATGACAGCTTTGCACACCCTTGGCATTCCTTCAGCATGCTTTGTGAAGTAGTCTCCTGCAATAAATTACGAGGTGTGCCTTGTTAAATGTTAATTTGGGGAATTACTTACCTTCTTAACGCGTTTCAGCCAATCAGTTGTGTTGTGAGGTATGGTTGGTATTTGGAAGAGGCCTCATGAAGCTGGTTGAGAAAATGCTCTGAGTATGCACCATCGCAAAAGGTGGCTACTTTGAAGAATCTAAAATATGAATGTATTTTGCTCTGTTTAACCCCTTTCAGGTTACAAAATAATATATGATTCTGTATGTGTTATTTCATAGTTTTAATGTCTTCACTATTATTCTACAATGTGGAAAATAGTAAAAATAAAGAAATACCCTTGAATAAATAGGCATGTCCCAACTTGTTTCTGGGAGATTCTGGGAGGAATTGCACTAACAGAACAGGAGCGATGAGGTTTCACCCTGACCCTCTTTCCCTTTCTGTCTCTTTTTTGCTTTTACTATCACTGAAATTAAATGTAGCAGGGCCCAAATTGGGGATACAATCGATAACAGTGGGGCAACAATTGATAACATTGTCAAAGCAATTGAAAAACAACAATAATTCAATATAAAATATTTAAGAAAAGCGAAATAAACAACCAGGAAATAAATGTTGAAGACATTTTAAATGTTATGTTATTGTTATTAACCCTATCATGCCCCCCTCTCTGTAATGTCACTGAATAGCCACTAGAGGGCAGAGTCTCACAGGGTTGATTCAATGAGGCTCATGCATTTTTGTCTTTGTATCACTTTCTCCCTCTCAAACACATGCTTTTTTAAATATTCTATTTCCTAACTATCCCCTAACTGTAAACCTTACCCCAATCCTAACCTTAAAATTTACTTATATCCTAAACCTAACCTTAATCATCTATACTTTATGCCTAAATCTAACCTAACGTTAGACCTAACCCTAACCCTAAACACTTAAGCAGGAAAAACAAACTTATTCCTTGAGGACTGATTAAAACGCCTTGTGGGGACCCAATGATTCCCCCCCCCCCCCCCCCCACACACACACACACAGACTTAGATTTTTCGTTTTTCTAAAGCATTGACCAAGCAGAAAAATCTATATTAATCAGGGTTTGTGTGTGTGAGTTCTTGTGAGATTGATGATGCAAGGAGGCTAATTATTTTTAGTGTTGAATCATTGGATGTAATTAATTATCCCCATATTAACTCCAGATGAGAGGCAACTCACACACACATTTACTTAGCTATCTAAATGGGGACACCAAAGATGTCCATACTTATAAAAATCCCACTTTTATAGTGCCTAACAGTAAGTTTATTTGAATTTAGTCCCCGTACACACACATACAAACTAATACACACAAAGAACACACAGGTACAAGTAAATATAAATACTTTATTAATGTATGTATGTTTCATTCTGATACACATGTTCTTGTAACAGGTGTTATTCCATGCTTTGTGATAAAATGTGAATAGTTCCATGCCTGCTATTGTTCCTACATTTCATGTGGTTGTTGTAAGTGTCCCTGAACCTCGTCTACTCCATTTGTTGTGTTTACATGTGGAGGTGTTATACCAATTGGCTCATACAAATCTAGGTTGTAGTTGTGGACAACGGATTTGACCATTCAATTTTGAAGTGTCAAGCTACATGGGCCCTGCAATGCCCTAATTAACTGCTAGGCTGAAAGCCGTCCCAAAACATAAGAATGGTCAACATACTAGCTAGCTACTTGGTCACTGACTGTACACATTGTCGGTGGGCATATCCCCCTTTTAATTGATAATTTGTTCATTGCCAAGGAGTTGCTTCTATGGGACAATTTTGACTGGCCTCAACTGTGATACTGCCACTTCACACAGGGAGGTCCCTAATGAGACATTTCTGTCCCGATGTGGTCCTGCAGTGAGGTGTAACTGGCAGAATTAAACAGCCAGGCTTTATATATTTCTTACGCCTCCTGTCAGCTGAACCATAAATTGTTGTCAGGCCTTTTGAAAATGCATCATCTCCAATAGGGATTCAGACAGGACCCATTCATAACCCAGAATTGATTTTTTTTTAAAGTGGCCACATTGAGGGAGTGTCATTCAGGGCACGTATTGCGGTTAGCATAATCACGTTTTTATACAGTCTTCCAAAAAGGTAATCACAAAGGATAATCATGAAGGGAACAATCACTCTGGAGCTTAATTTGTTAGCAAACAGGCTGAGAGACAGATTCAGGCCCTGGAAAATAACTCCATTTCTGCTTAGTTTATTTTTCATTTTTTAGGGTCACTTAGTGCCCTGCATTAAATTGGGGGAGGGGTGGCTCTCATGTTTACCAGGTCCTTTGTGGTGTTAAAACTATTGTAAGAACCATCTGACAATACAGTGAGAGTAAGTACATATTTTGTGCATGTGGAGGTCTTCATTTAAAGGCTTTGACGTATTTAACAAATTACACTTAAAGATCATACTTTGCTGTCATTTACTCATTTACTAACTTCAATTGCTGGTATTGCCCCCTATGGCTAAAATAACTAAATGATTTAGTGTTGCTATTTCCTGTAACTCTCTATTAGTCTCTTACATCGACTGGGAGACATTTTTTCCCACCCTTCTTTACAGTGCTACTACAACTGTGTAACGTTCAAGGGTTTTCGGGTATGCACGGATGATTAAGTCCCCCAGACATTTTGACAGGATTGAGATCTGAGCTTTGACTCTGCCATTTCACAACCCTCCATTCCTTCTTTTTGAGACATTCATTTGTAGATTTGCTTGTGTGTTTTGAATGATTGTCCTCTTGCACGATCCATGTTCAGTTTACGCTTCAGATCTTTGATGTACAGGCTCACATTCTCCTCAAGCATTTTGTGGCACAATATGGTTGAAGAACATTCGCCAGGCCTGGGGGCAGCAAAGCAGTAACCGTGATGTCACTGCCTCCATGGATTGTGATTGGCTTCTGGTTTTTCTGTTCAAAGGAATTGTTTTGTTTTTGCCAAACATGGCGCCTGGCAAACAAACGCTGCCTTTGTCTCACCTGCCCGGAGCACATTGTTCCAGTTGTATTGATAATGATAAGGTGTTGACTGGCCAATGTCAGTTGGGTGATATTATATTCTTTGTAGGGAACAGAGGCTTTTTTCTTCTTGTCCTCTCATTTAGGCCAGGTCTTGTAGATAACTGCTATTTAATGCTCACAAGCTCTGCCATACCTTTTAAAGGTTCTGGTTGAGGTATATTGGCCACGTCATCCCACTACACCTAATTATATTAATAGCGCCAAACAATTTCAATAAATGAAGAATGTTTTTTATTGTTTTGTCAACAGCAGTGTTTTCTAACCTTTTTAATAGCAGCTAACCACATAGACCTCAATGTTCGGAAGCTCTATGAACTGCAGTGTTATTTAAATGTCTATGGGAAGTGCAAAGCGATGGTCCAGTGCTAATGCCCCCGGGTCCATACACATATACAGCTCCCCGGAGGAAAGTGGGTTCAATTCCCGTCTCTCGCCTTCCTGTGACTCCCTCTGATTCCTACTGTCAATAAAAGCCTGGCAGAAAACAATACTAATAAGTGACCAGGGTCACTGTCCACCCTCCTTATAAAAAATAAATGTTGATGGGATCTATAAGTGGTGGTTATATTTGCCAACCCACTGACTGGGTGGAGCGTGTGAGCTGTATAGAGAATGGGATGCTAGACTTCAGAGTATACATAGACCATCTCAACTGACCTGTTTACTGTGTCAGTATACCCGTAACCACCTAACTCAACTGACCTGTTTACTTTGTGTCAGTACACCCGTAACACAACTGACCTATTTACTATGTGTCAGTATACCCATAACAACCTAACTCAACTGACCTGTTTACTTTGTGTCAGTACACCCGTAACACAACTGACCTATTTACTATGTGTCAGTATACCCATAACAACCTAACTCAACTGACCTGTTTACTTTGTGTCAGTACACCCGTAACACAACTGACCTATTTACTATGTGTCAGTATACCCATAACAACCTAACTCAACTGACCTGTTTACTTTGTGTCAGTACACCCGTAACACAACTGACCTATTTACTATGTGTCAGTATACCCATAACAACCTAACTCAACTGACCTGTTTACTTTGTGTCAGTACACCCGTAACACAACTGACCTATTTACTATGTGTCAGTATACCCATAACAACCTAACTCAACTGACCTGTTTACTTTGTGTCAGTACACCCGTAACACAACTGACCTATTTACTATGTGTCAGTATACCCATAACAACCTAACTCAACTGACCTGTTTACTTTGTGTCAGTACACCCGTAACACAACTGACCTATTTACTATGTGTCAGTATACCCATAACAACCTAACTCAACTGACCTGTTTACTTTGTGTCAGTACACCCGTAACACAACTGACCTATTTACTATGTGTCAGTATACCCATAACAACCTAACTCAACTGACCTGTTTACTTTGTGTCAGTACACCCGTAACACAACTGACCTATTTACTATGTGTCAGTATACCCATAACAACCTAACTCAACTGACCTGTTTACTTTGTGTCAGTACACCCGTAACACAACTGACCTATTTACTATGTGTCAGTATACCCATAACAACCTAACTCAACTGACCTGTTTACTTTGTGTCAGTACACCCGTAACACAACTGACCTATTTACTATGTGTCAGTATACCCATAACAACCTAACTCAACTGACCTATTTACTGTGTGTCAGTACACCCGTAACCACCTAACTCAACTGACCTATTTACTGTGTGTCAGTACACCTGTAACAACTGAACTCAACTGACCTATTTACTGTGTGTCAGTACACCCGTAACACCCTAACTCAACTGACCTATTTACTGTTTGTCAGTACACCCGTAACCACCTAACTCAACTGACCTATTTACTGTGTGTTAGTACACCCTTAACAACCTAACACAAGTGACCTATTTACTGTGTGTCAGTACACCTGTAACAACTGAACTCAACTGACCTATTTACTGTGTGTCAGTACACCCATAACAACCTAACTCAACTGACCTATTTACTGTGTCAGTACACCCGTAACAATCTAACACAACTGACCTATTTACTGTGTGTCAGTACACCCGTAACAACCTATCACAACTGACCTATTTACTGTGTGTCAGTACACCCGTAACAACCTATCACAACTGACCTATTTACTGTGTGTCAGTACACCCGTAACAACCTGACACAACTGACCTATTTATTGTGTGTCAGTACACCCGTAACAACCTAACTCAACTGACCTATTTACTGTGTGTCAGTACACCCGTAACAACCTGACTCAACTGACCTATTTACTGTGTGTCAGTACACACGTAACAACCTGACACAACTGACCTATTTACTGTGTGTCAGTTCACCTATAACAACCTAAGACTTACTTACTTCAAAAATAACTAAATGTGTCGTACTTGCCAGTGTGCTCACATTAAAAAAAGTGGAAGACTTTGAAGTTGAGGCTAGCCTTAGCATATGAAACAAAGTTAGTTTGGTCCCTCTAGCTTGGACCGTTCAGATAATATTTTTATAATTAATTAACGCTACTTGTGCAAATGTGGCTATTTTAATTTAACCATAGTCGAAAACAGTTTACTAGTTTGAGTTCTGATTGCCTATTAACGAAATCAACTCAGCTGGTCAGTCTAGCTTCAAGAAGCTGCGGCAAGCCAACCTAATTAGCATTAGCAAACATGCTTACACTGCATGGTTAGGATTAATTTGCCTGTAGGTTCCCCATATTTTCAAATATCATCATACAATTACTGCCACCTTAACGTGGTGGAGGGGTTTGAGTACCCGAGTGACCCTAGGAGCTATGTTGTCTGGGGCTATATGCCCCTGGTAGGGTCTCCCAAGGCAAACAGGTCTTAGGCGACGGGTCAGACTAAGAGCGGTTCAAACCCCCCTTAATGAAGAACAACATAATGAGTACCGTGACGTCGCCCGGTATGGCGCAGCCGGGGCCCCACCCTGGAGCCAGGCCCGGGGTTGGGGCTCGTATGCGAGCGCCTGGTGGCCGGGCCTTCCCCCATGGGGCCCGGCCGGGCTCAGCCCGAACGGGTGACGTGGGGCCGCCCTCCCGTGGGCTCACCACCCACAGGAGGGACCATAAGGGGCCGGTGCGAAGAGGATCGGGCGGCAGTCGAAGGCAGGGGCCTAGACAACCCGATCTCTGGACACAGAAACTAGCTCTAGGGACGTGGAATGTCACCTCGCTGGCGGGGAAGGAGCCTGAGCTAGTGCGTGAGGTTGAGAGGTTCCGATTAGAGGTAGTCGGGATCACCTCTACGCACGGCTTGGGCTCTGGAACCACACTCCTTGAGAGAGGATGGACTCTTCACCACTCTGGAGTTGCCCATGGTGAGAGGCGGCGGGCTGGTGTGGGTTTGCTTATAGCTCCCCAGCTCTGCCGCCATGTGTTGGAGTTTACCCCGGTGAACGAGAGGGTCGTTTCCCTGCGCCTACGGGTCGGGGATAGGTCTCTCACTGTTGTTTGTGCCTACGGGCCGAACGGCAGTGCAGAGTACCCGACCTTCTTGGAGTCTCTGGGAGGGGTGCTGGAAAGTGCTCCGACTGGGGACTCTATTGTTCTACTGGGGGACTTCAACGCCCACGTGGGCAGCGACAGTGACACCTGGAGGGGCGTGATTGGGAGGAACGGCCCCCCTGATCTGAACCCGAGTGGTGTTCAGTTATTGGACTTCTGTGCTAGTCACAGTTTGTCCATAACGAACACCATGTTCAAGCATAAGGGTGTCCATCAGTGCACGTGGCACCAGGACACCCTAGGCCGCAGGTCGATGATCGACTTTGTTGTCGTCTCATCTGACCTGCGGCCGTATGTCTTGGACACTCGGGTGAAGAGAGGGGCGGAGCTGTCAACTGATCACCACCTGGTGGTGAGTTGGATCCGATGGCGGGGGAGAAAGCTGGACAGACTCGGCAGGCCCAAGCATACTGTAAGGGTCTGCTGGGAACGTCTGGCCGAGTCTCCTGTCAGAGAGATCTTTAACTCCCACCTCCGGCAGAGTTTTGACTGGATCCCGAGGGAGGTTGGAGATATTGAGTCCGAGTGGACCATGTTCTCCACCGCCATTGTCGAAGCGGCCGCTCGGAGCTGTGGCCGTAAGGTCTCCGGTGCCTGTCGAGGCGGCAATCCCCGAACCCGGTGGTGGACACCGGAAGTAAGGGATGCCGTCAAGCTGAAGAAGGAGTCCTATCAGGCCTGGTTGGCTTGTGGGACTCCTGACGCAGCTGACGGGTACCGACAGGCCAAGCGGGCTGCAGCCCGGGTGGTTGTGGAGGCAAAAACTCGGGCCTGGGAGGAGTTCGTGAGGCCATGGAGAAGGACTATCGGCTGGCCTCGAAGAGATTCTGGCAAACCATCCGGCGCCTCAGGAGAGGGAAACAGTGCCCTACCAACGCTGTTTACAGTAGAGGTGGGCAGCTGTTGACCTCAACTGAGGATGTCGTCGGGCGGTGGAAGGAATACTTCGAGGATCTCCTCAATCCCGCTGTCACTTCTTCCATTGAGGAAGCAGAGGATGAGGGCTCAGACGTGGACTCGTCCATCACCCGGGCTGAAGTCACTGAGGTGGTCAAGAAACTCCTCGGTGGCAAGGCACCGGGGGTGGATGAGATCCGCCCTGAGTACCTCAAGTCTCTGGATGTTGTGGGGCTGTCTTGGTTGACACGCCTGTGCAACATCGCGTGGCGGTCGGGGACAGTGCCTCTGGGATGGCAGACCGGTGTGGTGGTCCCTCTTTTTAAGAAGGGGGACCGGAGGGTGTGTTCCAACTATAGGGGGATCACACTTCTCAGCCTCCCCGGGAAAGTCTATGCCAGGGTACTGGAGAGGAGAATACGGCCGATAGTAGAACCTCAGATTCAGGAGGAACAGTGTGGTTTTCGTCCGGGCCGTGGAACACAGGACCAGCTCTATACCCTCTACGGGGTGTTGGAGGGTTCATGGGAGTTTGCCCAGCCAATCCACATGTGTTTTGTGGATTTGGAAAAGGCATTCGACTGTGTACCTCGCGGCATCTTGTGGAGGGTGCTTGGGGAATATGGGGTCCTGGGTCCTTTGCTAAGGGCTGTCAGGTCCCTGTACAACCGAAGCAGGAGCTTGGTCCGCATTGCCGGCAGTAAGTCAGACTTGTTCCCAGTGCATGTTGGACTCCGGCAGGGCTGCCCTTTGTCACCGGTTCTGTTCGTAATTTTTATGGACAGAATTTCTAGGCGCAGCCAGGGGCCGGAGGGTGTCAGGTTTGGGGACCACACAATTTCGTCTCTGCTTTTTGCAGATGATGTTGTCGTGTTGGCCCCTTCTAACCAGGACCTTCAGCATGCGCTGGGACGGTTTGCAGCCGAGTGTGAAGCGGTGGGGATGAAAATCAGTACCTCCAAATCAGAGGTCCTCAGTCGGAAAAGGGTGGCTTGCCCGCTTCAGGTTGGTGGAGAGTGCCTGCCTCAAGTGGAGGAGTTTAAGTATCTAGGGGTCTTGTTCACGAGTGAGGGAAGGATGGAACGGGAGATTGACAGACGGATCGGTGCAGCTTCTGCAGTAATGCAGTCGATGTATCGGTCTGTCGTGGTGAAGAAAGAGCTGAGCCGCAAGGCGAAGCTCTCGATTTACCAGTCAATCTACGTTCCTACTCTCACCTATGGTCATGAGCTTTGGGTCATTACCGAAAGGACAAGATCCCGGATACAGGCGGCCGAAATGAGCTTTCTCCGCAGGGTGGCCGGGCGATCCCTTAGAGATAGGGTGAGAAGCTCGGTCACCCGGGAGGAGCTCAGAGTAGAGCCGCTGCTCCTCCACATCGAGAGGGGTCAGCTGAGGTGGCTTGGGCATCTTTTTCGGATGCCTCCGGAACGCCTTCCTGGGAAGGTGTTCCGGTCCCGTCCCACCGGAAGGAGACCCCGGGGAAGACCTAGGACTCGCTGGAGGGACTATGTCTCCCGGCTGGCCTGGGAACGCCTCGGTGTCCCCCCGGAAGAGCTAGAGGAAGTGTCTGGGGAGAGGGAAGTCTGGGCATCCCTGCTTAGACTGCTGCCCCCGCGACCCGGCCCCGGATAAGCGGAAGAAGATGACATGACATGACATGACATGACATCATACAATTAGACATAGTCACTCATTGTAGTGTTATCAAAATATCACAAATTGAGTGATACAAATTATAACTCTACTGTTGTTATGGTCTGACAAATTACAAAATCTGTGAATGATAATGGACAATAATTACACCAAACTCCTACTAGGTAGATACTATATACAAATCCTGACTACCTAGCCTAGTCTAATCCAATTTCTAACACATTAACCTTAAAAAAAACCTTAACAAGCTGGCTTGCAGATAACAATGCATATGTTTCAATAATCACTATACTTAATCAAACTGGAAACAAAGGCCCAGAACTCTTCAGCAAGGGATTTGCTGTACAGGTGTTGGTTATACTGGCTTGGGAAAGAGCAGCTTGTAATCAGATCAGGTCAGAGGTCAAGTTCTGCTTCAAAACAGGGCTTGAGATTAGTTCTGAAAGTCCCCTGAAATAAGATCATAGGTAAACATTTGAATGATATGATCAGTAGCATTACATAGCGGTGAAAACACACGACCAGTAAATTAAAGGTTGCTAGATTGAATCCCGAGCATGCCCGAGGAAAGAACCTGCCATTCTAACCCTAGATGCACCTGAAAGTCACTCTGGATGAGAGTGTCTGCTAAATAACCGAAGTGGAAATGTGACATGTCATAATACATTCATAGATTGATATACTGCAGACCTACATCCATAGTGCAGGAAGCAGCGCCAGGTTTGATCGATGCCTCCAACCGATTCCCTGTAGACGTCTACATTTGATTGGTCCATCAGTCATCCCCACATGATGTGACTTTGGTCATTCCTCCCCTACAGCTGAAACACCACTATCCGTTATTCTCTCTGTACCTGCGGTTACGCCACTAAGAGCAGTCAAGAGTTTTTTATCACCGTATGAAAATGTATTAATGTGATCCCGAGGGGGCCCTCACAGCTGTGGGGGGGGGGGGGGGGGCTGTTGGAGCCTATAAGACCCTACAGGGAAATGTATTTTTAATTTGTGCGCAGTCTCATCATTCTCCCGCCGCAACAACCGGAGAGACCCGCTTGTATTTAAAGAGCCAGCGCAGCGCGAATGAGAGTGGGAAAGAAATACAGGTGAATCGGGCCTCTACAGCAGTTTTGTTTGTGTCCCTCTGTTGTGCCTAGCTTGTCCCTTTCTCTCCGGCTGATGGCCAGTGCTGGAGAGCGTTAAGCTGACTGTCGCTCTCTCACTCCTCTGAGATGCTGGACATCACCATGACAAACAAACAGCCCAGACTGCAGTCTGACAATGAGTAGTTATACTTATCTAGTCTTTTCTATTTCATCCTCTCTTCTTCACCCTCTCTTCTCTCTCCTCAGTTCTCTGTCAATTCCCCACTTTTTTATCTCTCTTCCTCTCCTCAGTTCTCTGTCAGTCCAACTCTCTCTTCGCTCCTCAGTTCTCTGTCAGTCCAACTCTCTCTTCTCTCTCCTCAGTTCTCTGTCAGTCCAACTCTCTCTTCGCTCCTCAGTTCTCTGTCAGTCCAACTCTCTCTTCTCTCTCCTCAGTTCTCTGTCAGTCCAACTCTTTCTCCTCTCTCCTCGGTTCTCTGTGACAATCTCCATCTCTACTCTATTTTCTCCATCGGTCAGTTTTCTGTTAAAGCCCCTCTCTTTCTTGATTCCCTCGTCCATCTCGGTCTTTCTCTGTGTCTCCTCAGTTTTTGCCACCCCCCACACCACCCCCAACCCCTGTCAATACCTCACTCTTTTTCTGCTCCTCGGCCTGCCGGATTCGGTCCAATCGGAGAGGGAGAGGTTAAACGCCCTCGGCCGCAGTATTGACTTCTGGGTAATTAGCCTTAAGTGGAGACTGGCGGAGGAAGAATGGCACTAACAGATTATCTTTTCTGAAGAGATGCATTCCCTCTAATCAATATAAGTCCATTTGTAGGAATGGAGCAATTTTGGGAGAAATACGCCCCTGTCCCTGGCCTGGACAGTATACACAGAGCCCGTGCAAGAATCTACCTCTTTCTCTGACTTAGGTTAGCTCCCATTTCTCAAGTGCTTTATTTTCCAATGCCATCGACTTCACGGCCTCAATCTGCATTTCCTAACTTTCTGATTTTCTTGTTCTTGTACTTTCTTGTGTGTGTGTGTGTGTGCTTGGGCATGTGTGCGTGTGTGCGTGTGTGCATGTGTGCGTGTGTGCGTGTGTCCGTTTATTGGTCCGCTGACCTGACCCTGTGGTTCGTGGTGTGATAACTGATTATATTTTCTCTGCTGTGATTGCCTCCTCACCGGCTGATGTCATCTGCTGATGTCATCACCAATAGAACAATATACCAGGAAGAAATCCCTGTAGGAGGAGTGGCAAATGTTTTTATGTGAATATGTTTGTTTTTAAAGGGAAGGCTAGAAAATATGTATTGGTTTAACATTTTGAATTAGGTCCTCAGAAACATAGTTAAATGTGAAAGAACTGACCTTATTAGGCCATTTTGTCATTCCCCACATGGACAAAGTACATTTGTGGCTTAGGCGTCAGGTTTAGGGTGAAACTTACACTTAGGGTTAGAGTTAGAATTTTGGTTACTTCATGGTGTAGGCATTATGGGTTAGGGTAGGCATTAGGACTAGGTTAGGTTGAGGTTAGGGAACATGGATTTTTTTGTTTTCTGGTCCCCAAAAGGATAAAAATACAGAAATGTGTGTGTGTGTGTTTGTCCACTAACTGATGAGGTTCTGTAGGACGAGATGGTGTCTGTGTCCATTGAGTCTGTTAAGGGTTGTAAAGAGAGCAGGTCATAAACTAAAGACTCACTCTCTTCTCTTTTTCCAGTAATTTCCAGTCCGGCTTGACCCGTTTTCTCTGTCCTTTTAACTCTATGGACTTTCACTGACTGGCGCCTTTACTAATTTATACAAAAGCTTGCGAATGTACAATTTATCCTGATTCACTCCATTTAACTCATGGTTGTTTTTACTCTAACAGTGTGTATGTGTGTGTGTGTATATATGTGTGTGTGTGTGTGTGTGTGTATGTGCATGTGTGTGTGTGTGTGTGCATCTCTCACTGCTACTGTCCTGTTCAGTTTTTCAGGCCTTCATCATCACGACACCCTGCTGAAAACTCTCATTACACAACACTTCAACCAACCTATCAAATTCACCCATGAAACACTATATGAAGCAGTAATAACAACACCTCTGTAAATAGGTTATGGCGATAACACGATAGGGTCACCATCACTGCAGGAGAGACAGGGAGAGAAAGAGAGAACAAAGGAGAGAATGATGTAGGGAATAGAGGAGAGTTGATGTAACCCATAGATCTGTGCTAGCCGTAGTCTGATGTTCATCTAATGGATGTCTGCTACTTCCTCCTAATGTTCCCCCCCATCTCGTATTGCCACAACGACCAGACTCTAATCCAATCAGGGGAGAGGCAGCGCTCAGTCACCCTCCCTACAGTTCAATGGGGGTGGCATTCATCTTTATGGGAAGGGAGGGTGGGGTCAGAGTGAGGAATGGAGGCTGAATACGTGAAGGATGGAGGAAGAGGACTTGGGTGGAGAGGAGGATGTGAAGGAGGGGAGGGGTTGGCATGGAGGCGGAGGTGTAGGGGTCAATCGAGGGAGACGAGGGGTTTAGTTAAGGGCTGAGGAGGAGGAAGAAGAGGAGCAGCAGGTGGAGGCAGAGGAGGTGACCATAGCTACACTCTTGTTTCTCTCACCGTCATTTTTCACTGAATTGTGGGTCATTTTGGACGATTCCCTTGTGCACACTTTGACTCTTCCATGTCTGTGGTCCTCCAGGAGTGGGGCTTTAGAAGAAGTTAGGCCAATTCATCTTCAGAGACCGCTTGACCACACGGACACAATAGGATAGAACCTACACATTTACAGCGAGGGCCTTTTCAATGAAATACGGGTTTCTTGAAAGCTAAAACTTATGTGAGGGCACCCGTTTTCCTTACAATGTAAAGTGCTTAGTAAATGCTATGGCCAGTGCCTGAAGTACCACAAAAAAGCCAGAATGACAAATTGTTTATGTTATACACTCATTGAAATAAAGAAGCAGGGGAAACAAACATTTTGGATTGCCCCAGTGGCTGAATTTTAACACACACAATCTTACCCTGAGATGGCAATACGATAGAACAATTGAACAAGAAAATGTTCTTCACCGGCTGGTCCAAAATAGTATTTAGAGAAAAGCTACACCCCTAGTAAACGACACTTCCACTCCAAGGCTCCTCCAGGAACCCACTGCTACAATGGACCGAAGGTGCAAATACTAGTTCTTGCAGGAACAAGGTGCCTCAAGTCATTTAAGTGTTCACCCGGAATGTGATGGAAATCAATGCATTTCATTCAATATAATTCTAGTCAATAAGAAATTAGTTGAGGTAAATGATTCCATACTGTTGTATTCAAATTAAAGTAATCTTCCCCTGGCAGTGGTGATTGTAACTGTGTCTATATGCGTGTGTGTATGTGTGTGTGTGTGTGTGTTTGTGGTGCGTACTGTATTCATGAAGCAAGTTCTAAGGGTCATTAGTTCAGAGAACCCTCAGGTGGTTGGGCCTCTGTGTACTCAAACAGGGGCTCTTTAGAGGGGGTCCAGCCTGCCGCCCAGACATTACCCCTCTTACTTAACAAGATTTGGGGAATCTGTCACTGTCTCTGAGTGGGGTTTCGTGGCAGTAAAACTGTCCTGAGGGAGACGGACACATTTTAAACACAATTACTTAAAAAGACATAACGGTGGTGGTGGTGGTGGGGGTATTCTTTCTATTTATGACTAGAGAATGGGGCCTTAACATACAATCTATTCAAGGCTGGAGAACAGGGCCTTAACATACAATCTGTTTAAGCCCCTGTGTGTTTTTATGTGACAGAGAGAGAGATAGACAGAGACAGACAGAGAGAGAGACAGGCAGACCTAGAGAGAGAAAGAGAAAAAAAAGAAAGAGTCCAAGCATCTAAGCAGGCAATTCTGATCTGTGTATTGTATGTCCATTGCTTTCACAGCAGAATGACTACTATGATGAAGATGAAGATGATGAAGAACAGGAGGACAGTGATGACATTAATGATGATGATGTTCTGGGTATGGCCGCCGCCTGCCGACCGGGTCCATACAGACTGCTGCCTCAGCAGGACCCGATTCAGCTGTCCCAGTTACTGCCCGCTCGCTTTTCTGCAAGCTGGCCCTTTCCTCTGCCCGACGGCACATAAACTCAACTCCATCCTCCCTTTTTTATGATTACCACACATTTTCTTTATATTCTCTCTCTCTTTTTCCGTTCCTCCCTCCCTTTCTTACAGACCCTCCCTTTTCTTTTCTTTCTTTCTTTCTTTCTTTCTTTCTTTCGTTCTTCTCTATTCTTTTTTTCTCTGTTGGCGTTTCCTGACAGTCCTTGTTTAATCATGGCTCTGATGATGATGATGGCAGTATAGCCACTGTAATAATGGTCAGGCCTCTTTATCGAAAATATGACTGAGAATATCTTAGTGCCGTTATCGAACCCTCCCAGTGGTATTTAAGATGGGGATGGAATGGATGGAGGGATGTGGGAGAAGAAGGGATGAACAGAGGAAAGAGGAGAGTTGTGAGAGGGTATAACTGATCAATAGCTAACAGTGAATTAAGTGATAGCATATTTTGTATCGATGCGTATTACAGTGTGTTTGACAGCAGCGAGCCGGAATAGCCTCGCTCCACATCACTCTAGAGACTAGATCGATAGAACCCGGAGAGAGCAAGAGCACCTCTCTGTCGGACAATCTAATTGGCTATCATAACTGTGTGAAAGACCCTTCTAGAGAAGTGTACGTTTGGTGTAAGTGTGTGTGTGTTCAAGGAAGTGTTTGAAACGGGAAGGCACGTGTTTCATTTACCATTCACCTAAAATATCAATAGACTTAACTTTATTGTTGTTATTATTCTGGTGAAGTATGCCATGGTTTTAGAACCTCCATTAGGTAGCCAACAAAAGCTCTGTCCAAAAGGTCTGAATGGGACAGCCCACTTTTAATTTGATGGGCTTTGACAATTTGTCTGACAGGTAAATTGTCTGGTGAATTGCGGGGCGTTGGTTCAAGTCCCACGCTGCTCTTGTGGTGGTGACCCCAGGCCAGGCCAACTAATATACACATGAATAATGTGACAGATGTATAGAGTCATGTGAAGAAACATTACACAGGAGGGAGCCTGGAACCAAAAGCCCAGAACTATCTCCTTTCTCAATTATTGCCTTTATTTTTGTGACAAATTGTACACTATTAGTTCATGGTGGTATTGTTTAGAGGATTGGGCCAGTAACTGAAAGGTCACTGGTATCCAGAAAAAAATATGTTGATTTGCCTTTGAGCAAGGCACTTAAACCCTAATTGCCCCTGAAATCGTTCTGGATAAGTGGCTGCTAAATTAATAAAATGTTAGATAGCATGATGCACTAGTTTGAAAACGTAATGCAATTACTATCCAGCTAATCTCAAACATGCCATAATTGGACTTTGTGCTTATGGATCTCGGGGAGGGGTGCAGGGCACGTGTCCCGAGGCTAATGAAATAGTCGGCGGGGCGCGAGGTGACAGCTGTGGCCCCCGTGTTGTCAACCAGGGACAGCGGGACCCCACCAGTCGCGAGAGAAGCAAAGGAAGCAAGATCAATAGGCGCTCCTGTGGGACACACTATTTCGCTCTCTCTCTGGACGCTGGCTGCCCGAGCCCCCGTTCTTCGAACACTTTTCGATCCTCGAGCGCGCAAGGAAACAGTTGCAAATCCTGATTAGAGAGTTTCTCGCTCATTGGAAAACCTAAATTTGGGAGGGGGAAACCATGACAACGACAGAGACCGGAGACTGAGAGCGGAATCGCAGTCAACAGACTGTAAAAGACTGCTACGAGAAAAGAAGCCTTTTGTTTTAACGAGAACTGTTTTAAAGTCCTGAGTTTTTACTCTGTGAAGTATGAAATCTTTAAAGGCGCTTGCGGGTCAGAATATCCTCAGAGTTCTATGGGGACTCATGGCCGTGGCCTCAAGCGTTCAGGGCGCGCGAGTCGTCAGTGGTAAGTTGATTATCACTTTTATAATATTGTTTTTAGGTTGAATTTAGATCTACTTTCAGTGGTCTTATAAAACAAGCAAGCCTTAGACGAACATTTGGGAATTTCAGTTATTCACAAGCTTCGAGTAATGTAAGAACAGTTCATCAACACCTGAACCGCCAATAGGTTGTTTAGTTGTCTCTTCATGCTGATAGCCAACCATAAACTACTAGTAAAACGTAAAATGTGTGGTTTACATTTCAATCTTTCATTTTAACCATAACAGTGCGGTCTCCCACCTGTATTTTGGTAAAAAGCTGATGGATGGGTCAGGAGAAAATATAATCTACTCAATTTCAGAGCTATGAAAGCAAGGCCTACAAATCTGTACGTGTCAATTTCTAGTTTGATTTTATTGATAGTATTACCACTGTACAGTGTTTGTTTATATTTTGTACACTTACTTACATATTATATTTTGGGTTGTATTATGAAAGTTGAATTAAGTTAATAGCATTTAAAAGTTATATTCTTCAAAAATCAATGGGTGTATAATTAAAGTAATAATAACAATGTATATGAAAATAGGAATGTTTGCTTTAAAGCTATGCCTATTACCTTATGGTCATTTTTATCATCAAACTGAAATGAGATTACAAGTCCAATTAAACGTAATTTAGTAAAAAAAAAAAATTGGTTTCTGGAAAATATGAATACATCCAAGATTGGCCGCACAATCTGTGCTGTCTGAAACATCTTACATCGGGGGTCATGTCACAAATACAATTATTGTGGTTATAAGTTTTGCTTTTACACATTTCTGAGTTTAGTGTGTGCTGTCTTTAGATTCTGTTTATGAATGTGTGTGAGCCTTTTACATTTTGTTTACCCATGGGAATGGCTTTATTGGTTTTATTGACTTGGGGGTTATTGTGACTGTAAAGATTAAGTGTAAAGTGTGTTTACGTTCCTGTCCCTCTGGGACTCTTAATATATGAATACTATCAATTACAGCAAAGAGCTGTTGAACGTTAGTCAGTGCTTTCAGAGAGAATTATAAGGCAGACTGCTGACTTACCATGATGGTATTACAGTCTTTGTGTGTGTGTGTGTGTGTGTATGTGTCTGCGCGTTAGTGAAAAAGAGAGTCAGAGTGATAGACAGATGACAGCTGGAGAGAAATGGGAGAGCGAGCTGCTTTTATTTAATTTGGGGTTGAAGTATGTCCCAATTTAACCAGTTCCCTGCCGTGCGATTCGGACTAAATAAACTGCATTTGACCTGGATCGGGGGAGGGAGAACACTCAAAGTGACAGAGAAGACCTACAGGAGAGAGTGGAGATGTTTCAAGAAAGGGAATGTGCAGAGATTGAAAGGTGAGTTTGAAGAGGAGGGATGAAGGAGGGAACCTGAGGAAGAGGCCAAAAAGTGGGGGAAGGAACAGCAAATGAGGCAGTTCTAGGAAAAGAAAGAGAACGCTTCAGGGTGAATATCCTCAGACCGATGAAAAATGGGACTTGTGGAAGCAGCAGTGGAAGCAGAATAGAGAAGAGGAATGGATGAAGGAGCAAGAAAGAAGAGACAAAGACAGAAAATCGGGAAGAAAAGATGATGACGATTTGGGTTGAAAAGAGGTCAAAGGGCAAGAACAGGCAGAATGAAGGAAAGAGAGAGAGGAGCTGTGTGAGCATCTGGCCTAAGAAGGAGCATTTTTAGGCATCCAAAACTGAAGAAGAGGCAGGATGGATGCAGGGAGTGAATGAGGGAAGTGAGGAAGGAGGTGAAAATGCTGAGTGCGTTGGTCTTCAGTGCACCTCGGCCTATTACTGGGTCCCAAAGTGATGATAGTGCAGAACTGATGTAGACCAGGCAAGCAATCATTTTAAGTACCTCCTGGCCACGTTACTAATTTTATTATTAATCCTCTTTAAGTTGCTGTGTATTAATCACTGGTATTAATCACCGTTATCAGGCACAGTAGCGTACACACACTCTTTTCATGAGTTTGTTCATAATCTGGGCCAGAACTACCAATATTCAGTTTACACAGTTAGCATCCATTGTAGAGGACAGCTTTGCCAGTACACACATGTTCACCTCCACAAGTGGAATAAATACTCTAACCTTTATGGTAATAAATAAGCATTATTATACCTCAACTAGATACCAATTCGCCACCGGTCAGTACATGTTGGAAACACCTTTGGCAGGGATACCAAACTATTAGGTTCATCTCCAAGAGCTTAACCAACACTGTGGTTGTTCGTCATTCTTTCCAGAACGCTTTAGGATTTGTCAAGGTGTTGTGGATCTTGGCGACATGGCAATTTTTAAGTCTGGCTGTAGATCTTTAAACAAAACAGTAACTTTACTGTATTCTTGGTTAGTGTCGTTGTTTATTTTTCTGCTGAAACCTGAACTTTTTTCATAATTCTTACCTGCAAAACTTGAAAAATAAGTACGCAATACCTTTGTAATTGCTTTTTTAGATTGGAATTTAGACAATTCCTTTGGCATGTTTCTTTTTGTTGAAATATTAAGTAAATCACTCATAGGATGCATATTTTATGAATATTGTGTAAGTGAAATTGGTAACAGAGCTTTTGAGGGTGTGTCGGTAAACCACAATACAGCATGGTCTGCTTATGGTAAACGTGACAACAGAAATGAGTGGGAACACATCCAGCGACTGTGTGTTGTGGGAGGCAACAAGGCAGTTGAGGAAGTGGGTCTACTGGGTGATTAGTAGCCCTGCAATAGAACAGTCTGTCAGCCACAGTCACGTCCTCAGTTGACAGGATATTGACCGCGTTGGGAAATCTGGACAGTAAATTCTACAGACGGAGCGGATGGGAATGCGATGACCACATCATTTTGGAGGGTAGCCAAGATTCGTTAAGACTGCGTGTTGTGTGTGTGTGTGGGGGGGGGGGGTCATGTTTGTGTTAGATGTTTACCCGCCCTGGAGTAGGACCATGAAACCACTTCATAAGAATAGAGGTCCCGAGAGTTCCAGTCCTGCTGAAGTACACTATTCTGATAAATTAGCTGAACATTAAGGTGGTTGATTTGTTGATTGCTTGACATATTGACAAGGGAAGAGACTGACTGGGTGCAGATACAGTGCTCTGCAGGATTTACCGATCACTAAGTGGTTGATTGATGTTTTGTTAGATCAGTAGATAGATCAGTTGTGTTTTGTTAGATAGATCAGTAGATAGATCAGTAGATAGATCAGTTGTGTTTTGTTAGATAGATCAGTAGATAGATCAGTTGTGTTCTTTAGATAGATCAGTAGATAGATCAGTTGTGTTTTGTTAGATAGATCAGTAGATAGATCAGTTGTGTTTTGTTAGATAGATCAGTAGATAGATCAGTAGATAGATCAGTAGATAGATCAGTTGTGTTTTGTTAGATAGATCAGTAGATAGATCAGTAGATAGATCAGTTGTGTTTTGTTAGATAGATCAGTAGATAGATCAGTAGATAGATCAGTAGATAGATCAGTTGTGTTTTGTTAGATAGATCAGTAGATAGATCAGTAGATAGATCAGTAGATAGATCAGTTGTGTTTTGTTAGATAGATCAGTAGATAGATCAGTAGATAGATCAGTTGTGTTTTGTTAGATAGATCAGTAGATAGATCAGTTGTGTTCTTTAGATAGATCAGTAGATAGATCAATTGTTACTGAATCCCCAACTGAATTTTGCTCTACCTGGACAATCCCATGGATCAAATAACCCCTCAGGATCATTTAACCAGTAAGCCTATGGCCTCATGAGTGTTCTCATCGAGATGGAGATGAACCCAGAGTCGGGCGGAGAGAAGCGCCAGCTGGTGAGGTCTCCATCCGGAAAGACAGGAGGGTGACAACAATGTACTGAGATAACAGATTGGAAAATAACACAGTAAAAAGGCAGTCTACCACCTCCAAGAGAGGCCATCGGTGTACAGTATAAACCAGGCATGAATCTGATCATGGTACATAGGAGGGACTGAACAACCCACGAGTAAAGTCGTCTGTTACAGTCAGTAGATAATTGAGGATCCCCCCCCCCCCCCCCCCCCCCACCCCACCACACCCCCCAGGTCAGACATTGTGTGAGAGAGGGGCGGAGCATCCGTGCTATAAGATTGCGTACTTCCAGGACGTGGCGGGCCGCGTCGCTTTCGATGAGGCCAGGCACGCCTGCGAGATGGACGGAGGGTCGCTGCTGAGCGTGGAGACCGCTGCGGAGCAGAGACACATAGAGTACCTGCTACAGGTCGGTGCGTGTGACTGTGCAAACGCCAAAACACCAGAAAAAGACCTCTGTGTTATGTGAGGCGTAAGGGGGTGGGGTATACAAAATTAGAGCGGCTTCGTATACAGCGATTATCACCCAATCTGCTTTCAGGATTCAAACCACCCGATTTATTAAGAGAATGTACACCGATCAGCCATAACATTGTGACCACTGACAGGTGAAGTGAATAATTTCGTTATCACGGCACCTGTCAGTGGGTGGGATATATTAGGCAGGAAGTGAACATTCTGTCTTCAGAGTTGATGTGTTAGAAGCAGGAAAAAATGGGCAAGCGTAAGGATCTGAGCGACAAGGGCCAAATTGTGATGGCTAGATGACTGGGTCAGAACATCTCCAAAACTGCAGCCCTTCTGGGGTGTGTCTGCCGTGGTCAGTACCTATCAGAAGTGGTCCAAAGAAGGAAAAGCATGAACCGGCGACAGGGTCATGGTCCAAGGTCCATTGATGCACGTGGGGAGTGAAGGCTGGCTGTGTGGTCCGATCCAACTGACGAGCTATTGTAGCTCAAATTGCTGAAAAAGTTAATGCTGGTACTGATAGAATGGTGTCAGAACACAGTGCATCACAGTTTGATGCGTATGGGGCTGCATAGGCGCAGAAAAGTCAGGGTGCCCATGCTGACCCCTGTCCACTACCCGAAAGTGCCTACAATGGGCACATGAGCATCAGAACTGGACCACGGAGCAATGGAAGAAGGTGGCCTGGTCTGATGAATCACGTTTCCTTTTACATCACGTGGATGGCCGGGTGCGTGTGTGACACTTACCTGGAGAACACATGGCACCAGGATGCACTATGGGAAAAAAGCAAGCCAGCGTAGGCAGTGTGATGCTTTGGGCAATGTTCTGCTGGGACATCTTGGGTCCTGCCATTCATGTGGATGTAACTTTGACACGTACCACCTACCTGAGCATTGTTGCAGACTATGTGCACCCTTTCATTGCAACGGTATTCCCTGATGGCATTGGCCTCGTTCAGCAGGATAATGCGCCCTGCCACAAAGCAAAAATGGTTCAGGAAGGGTTTGAGGAACACAACAATGAATTCCAGGTGTTGACTTGGCCTCCAAATTCCCCAGATCTCAATCCAATCGAGGATCTGTGGGATGTGCTGGACAAACAGGTCTGATCCATGGAGGCCCCACCTCGCAACGTACAGGACTTGGATCTGCTGCTAACGTCTTGGTGCCAGATACCACAGAACACTTTCAGAGATCTAGTCCATGCATGATGGATCAGGGCTGTTTTGGCGGAAAAAGGGGTACCTACACAATATTAGGCAGGTGGTCATAATGCTATGGCTGATCAGTGTATACCATATGTATGACATAACCAGTTTTTACTACTCTTAATTAAGTTGGCCACTGGTTTACAGTAGCTGTAAGGCACCTTTGGGTTTTGTATCCGGGTCAGTGATGGTATATTGGCCATGTACCACAGCCCCTGATGCCTCACTGCTTAAATATGCTACATCTGACCGGTTACAGGAGCTACAGGCGTCTTCAACAGGGACCGGAAAAGGGAGTAGAGGAATTGCAGACGGTGATTTCTGGATTGGGCTGAGCAGAACAGGTGATGACAATGTCCCGGAACAGAATGGCTTCACCTCCTGTCCGGACCTCTATCACTGGACAGACGGCAGTGTGTCCCAGTTCAGGTTTGTGTGTTTGTGTGTTTGTGTGTGTGTGTATTTGTGTTTGTGTGTGTATGGGTATTTGTATAGGAATGTGTGTTTCATACAGCAACTGAAAGTTTGACGATCTGTTGTGGACATTGTGGGAGATGAGGTATGTGTGTTTTAATACATATAGGTGTGCAAAGTGAACACGCAGTTGTTTGAAGGTGAATTTTGCATAGATTATTTTGTATTTTAATATAGAGTTGTAGTACGTACAGTATGTAGCTTTCCCGAAAGAATAATGGGAAATTATTTGATATGACAGTGAAAGTGCATTTAGTGTTAATGTGAATAAAAGCAGATTCCACAAAATCTACCAAATTTGCCATAAAATGTGCCCCAAATGTGTGATGATGGAGATGGATGGATGGATTGACCTGGGGGGATGGATTGACATGGATGGATGAAATGTCATGGAGGGATGGATGGATTAATATGGATGTATGGATTGACATGGATGGATGAAATGGCATGGATGGATGGATTAACATGGATGATGAATTGACATGGGGGGATGGATTAACATGGATGATGAATTGACATGGGGGGATGGATTAACATGGATGGATTAATTGACATGGGGGATGGATGGATGGATTAACATGGATGGATGGAGATGGATGGATTGATTTGGATGGATAGATTGACATGAGGGGATGGAGATGGATGGATGGATTGACCTGGGGGGGTGGATTGACATGGATGGATGAAATGGCATGGGGGATGGATGAATTGACATGGGGGATGGATGAATTGACATGGATAGAAGGAGATGGATGGATTGACATGGAGGGATGGATTGACATGGATGGATGGATTAACATGGATGGATGGATTAACATGGATGGATGGTTTGACTTGGATGGATGGATTAACATGGATGGATGGATTGACTTGGATGGATGGATTAACATGGATGGATGGATTAACATGGATGGATGGTTTGACTTGGATGGATGGACTGACAGACTGGCGTTTTTTTGTGCTCGTCAGGAACTGGTATTTCGACGAGCCCTCGTGTGGAGGGGAGGCCTGCGTAGTGATGTACCATCAGCCCACGGCTCTCCACGGGCTGGGCGGGGCCTACATGTACCAGTGGAACGACGACAGGTGCAACATGAAGCACAACTTCATCTGCAAGTTTGAACCAGGTACGACTATGCAGCGCCCCGCAGGCACGCCCATGCCATGGCACTGGGGTGTCTTTGGGAGTGTCCCATCTGTTGTAAAATGTGTTTATTTTCTCTGGTCTTAGCCTGATTTAACATTACACTGACAGAACATATACATGTATAAATTTCACTGGTTGTCCATCTAGAGAGCCATCTTGCGAAGGAGCAGGGGGACAGGCCTGGACCTCGTGAGCCAGGTAAACGGGCATGCGTTGGGGAGTGCCACATCAGCCCCCCTCCTGGAGGTCCACCTGGTTAACTGTGTGACCAGTTAGTATGTCCCTGTTTGACCTGGTGTCTGTCTATTCCAGATGTGCCTGGGGTGCAGACAGAAGTGGTGATGCAACCTGGATCCAGTGAAGAGGAAACCCCACGCGTAGTTATAGCCGGGCCCTCAGGTGAGACAAGTAGAGGCAAGACTGGTGATTGGTGGAGCCCCCAGAGGTTGTGGGGCAGACAGGTGAACTGACAGAAGGTGAAATGTGTGTCCTGAAGGGATGTTGCTGGTCTACGTGATTATACCCACAATCCCTCTGCTACTGCTCATCCTGGTGGCTTCTGGGACTTGCTGTTTTCAGATGTTCAGTAAAAGGTAAGACACGGTACAACACACACACACACGCACTTACTGCTGATACCAACACAAATCTCTCTCTGATCTTCATACAAACACTGCATTCATTTCCCCCACAGCACTAACGCTGCTCTTTCTTAAACACCACTCGCCTCCCATAAATCCTCCCCCTTTCTCTTTTTAAATTCTTGAAATTGGCATGGTCTCAAAACTAATCAGAGACCAACTCTGAACCCCGACCCCCCCCTCCCCCCCCCTCCCCCCCTTTGTTCATTAATGGATGGGTCCTGGCGTGGTGATGGACGGCTCTTGGGCCATAAGTGTTTGGTAAAAACTGTGCTTACTCTGTCATAATCACTGGGATTACACTGAGATGCCTTGTTAGCAGAGACTAATATAACCATGTGGGACACGGGCTTGGCTACGTCTCATCACTTATTATTGTAAGTATGTGTAGGTGTTGTGCAATCTGGCAACGGACAGAGAATCTCTGATTAGAGGGTCGATAGTTGGATGGCATCCCTACAATAACCAAAGTGCGACTACAGCACATTGTATAGGGCTAACCAACTTCCCATAACCCCACCGCTAGATTTCCATAACTGATATATCATAACCCCCCCCCCCCCCCCCGCGCACACACACACACACACACACACACCTCGCTCCTCAGAGTCTAGCATAAGCAGCTACTGTAATGCCTTTTTTCATTAACTATGTTGATCATCATCGTTCCCTGTCTTCTATTTTTTCTTCTTTTCCTAGATGTTTTACCCACATTACCGACCTGTTTGCTTATGGCACAGGTGTCAAACCGGTTCCAAGGTGGGGCAGAGTGTCTGGAGGTTTTCACTTTTACCTTGCGCTCGTTTGAGTAATTAGGTCACTGATTAGTTAGGATCTCCCCTCACCTGGTTTTTAGGTCTTTATTGCCAACCGATAAATAGAAAAAAAACAGCTGACACTAGGCCCTCCATGGAACTGGTTTGACAGCTCTGATTTAGAACTGGATATCAACATGTCCTCCCTTGCACGCTTTGATAAGCCATTCCACTTCTTAGCACATTTCTCCCTCAACCAAGAAGTATTGGTCAGCACCTACACACTGGGGGAGAATACATTCCCTGGCCAACAACTATGATTATGCTTTCCTGCACTAGGCCTAGCAGCAAAACTGGGAATGCTCCCGTAGCCTTCTGGGTAATGGCCATTGGTCCCTAAAGTGTGCATGGTCCCTCCTTTACAATGGGTGAACCGAGGAGTAGGAGTTACTAGGAGTTATAAGGAGTTCTATCACTGAGTATGGCCGGTGTTGTGTAAGCAATAAATGTCATGTTTTACCCACACACGCAGTTTGTTCCTATTACTATTTTACTGCTGTTAGCATTATGTTTTCAATGTTTTGATTTCAAGTAAACCACGGACGAAAACCAGCGTGAACCAATCAACTCTCTGGATCTCTAACACCCCCAAGATGGACAGCATGGACGTATGAAGCGCAGGAGGCATCGGCACAGAGATCAGCAGACAGAACAAATTATGTTTACGAACTGACAGAATGGTCACTCTTCTCCTGAAACTGCCTGTAACTTCCCACTTCAACCAATGATCTGCTCTGTAACTACCCATTTCAACCAATGATCTGCTCTGTAACTACCCATTTCAACCAATGATCTGCTCTGTAACTACCCACTTCAACCAATGATCTGCTCTGTAACTACCCACTTCAACCAATGATCTGCTCTGTAACTACCCACTTCAACCAATGATCTGCTCTGTAACTACCCACTTCAAACAATGATCTGCTCTGTAACTACCCACTTCAACCAATGATCTGCTCTTCCTTTTCTCATTTCCATGATTGAGTTTGTCTTTACACTCCATGGTATTCCCTTGCAATCACAAGTTGTGTCAATACCTGTCTGATATCAAGGTACTGCTTTGCCTTTCCCCCATCGCTGCTGTTCCCGGGGAGTTTCCACTGGGATCCTGACGTGATGAAATTATGTTGCGCGTGCACTATATGCTATAGTGTGCGTGTGTGTTTGCCTGTGAGTGAGTGTACTAATGGGTGAGTAATGCGTGTATGTGTGTGTTCATTTAATTGGACCCAAACAGAGGAAGTAATTAAGTTGTGCGAGTGGGGAACCTGATAAAATGAGGAACTGAAGCATCCCCTGTGACGAGGAACAGGGTCAGAACCACTTAATACATCACAGATTTTTCGGTATTGCTCCCTCACTGGTAGGAACAAGCGGAGGAAGGGGGAGGGAATGATGGGGGGGGGGGGGCTCTAGGGGGAAGTGAATGAAAAGATTAAAAGAAGGGAATAGAGAGAGAGACAGTGAGGAAAATTTGAGAATATGGTTTTAAAATGGTTGTGGAATTTTGTGGTTTGATCTGCTTCCTGTGCGGTTCTGGTTGCGCTTGACTTTCTGTGACCTCACCAGTCTGGTGTGTTCCATCCCGGATCTAATGCATCAATCACTGTCTTAAATATCACGACGAGAAAAACATGTTATCAGGCTATTACAGAAAGATTAACTTAAAAATATACTGACCGGATCATTGCTTTCACGAAGAGGACGATTCTGACATTAAAACGTTTTATTTTGTAGTAATACAAGTTATTTTGCCAAATAACGCTCTATGATTTTAGGAGAGGTTGCTACCAAGATGAGGACCAAAGCTTGTGAACGCACAGAAGGGACTTATCCTAAGGAAATCTAATTGAAAGCGTAATGCCAGTGATTCATTAATGGATGAAACAGCCACTATTGCTCAAATATATATGTACAACGCCTTATACTATATGTGCAGTTTCGTGCATGTAATGTGACTGCCGTCTTCTGTTTTATATTCTGTAAGCATTGCCTAATGTGAATGAGATAATTTACCGCACCAATATTGACACGTCATACACAGTATCGTAATATGTACTTAATATGTAGGGCCTATGTTACGATTATTTATGAGCACGCTACACGGGTTAGCGGTAAATACGTGTAGCGTGCTTGGCAATAATTGACCAAGGGTCTAAAGAAATGTGTGCATATTTTGATGTGTTCGTGTTGGAAGTAGCGTAGATCTGACGTACACGAAGTTGTGGCGGTGGTGCGGGTGCATACTGGAGCCTGTGTGTGAAGGTGTTAGAAATCGGTATTTCTTTTGTACATGGTATTGTGAAACAGTCACTGTCCCGCTAGCATGTGTGAAGTGGTTCATATGGAGCCGTGAGGAAACTTGAACCGTTTTCCAACCGTAACTTGTTTTGTGATGAGAGAGAATTCAATAAAATACTTTGTGTGATTCAGTGACACATCATAAGTGTTAATTGTATTTTCCAAATTGAGAAATGACAGAAACACACACACTTCGGTGGTTTACCCCTAGTATGTTAAGCAGTAGGCCTACTTTGTTTAAACGATTAGCATGCTAATTAAACTAATATGTTCTCTGCTTCAACAAGACAACGCTAGTGCAAATGGAGGTTCTGGTAATTATAGATATGAGTAATTACTGCATTCTGAAGCGCAGGGTAAGATTAGGAAAATAAAATCTCTACTCACTGGAGTTTCATTAGAAACGGACATACTGCTATTCTCAGTCACTATCGATAATGCATAGAACAATACATTGTGTTTAAACAGTGCTGGTCTAACTGGAATGTAATAACATTGCTGGATGCAGAAGTGTGATCAATAAAAACCCTCTTTAATGAAAGTGATATTGGTAGAGAGACAAAAAAAAGAAGTAAAGCCGTTAGCCCAGGTAGTATCTGTTTTGCTGTTCTGCTGGTGTCGTTGAGATACTGTATATTCGTAAGGTATTCAGACCACTTCACTTTCTCCTCATTTTGACGTTATAGACATATTTGATAATAAGGCCATCAATTTACACATAGTGACCAAGCGAAACATATTCTTAGAAATTTGTGCCAATGTATTTGAAATAAAAAACTGAATTAACTCATGGACGAAAATATTCAGGCACTTTCTAGAAGCGTCTTTGGCAGGGATCACAGCTTTGAGACTTCTTGGGTATGCCTCTAAAAGCATTGCTCGCCTGTTTTTGGCAGGATCTCATATTAATATATGCAGATTCTCTGTAAGATTGGATGGTCTCCAGGTCTCTATAAAAGGTCAGAATTCTCAGGTACATGAGATTATTTAGTTTTAATTTTTAATAAATTGGCACAACTTTCTAAAAACGGGTTTCCACTTTGTCAGTAGACTATTATGTGTAGATTGGCACCTTATTTCCAATGGTACCTTATCTATTGTGTACTGCACTTATGTGCTGTATTTCTTGTACTTTTAGTATTGATCCTATGAGTACACCTAAGAGCCCTGGCCATGGTCCATGCGGTTCCTTTGTAATTCAGTTACATATTGACCATATTGCAAAAGCATCACAGTCACTGCAACCAGATAGCACCTGGAGCCAAGATGGACGTCAGTGGTAGAGGCTGAGGTAAATAACTTCATCAAAATGTGAAAGATTCTCTTATGGGGCACTTAACACACTAATATAATAATATTATGGTCATTTATCAGATGCTTTTCCTATACAGGTATCACATACTTTTTTATGTGTTTGGCCCATCCTCAAACCCACAACTCTGGTGCTCTAAACTACTAACACAGTGCTTTAAATAACTACCACTGTGCTCTAAACAACTAACACAGTGCTCTAAATAACTACCACTGTGCTCTAAACAACTAACACTGTGCTCTAAATAACTACCAATGTGCTCTAAATAACTACCACTGTGCTCTAAATAACTACCACTGTGCTCTAAATAACTACCAATGTGCTCTAAATAACTACCACTGTGCTCTAAATAACTACCACTGTGCTCTAAATAACTACCACTGTGCTCTGAATAACTACCAATGTGCTCTAGACAACTACGGTACCACTGTCTGGTAAACAACTAACAAGTCTCTAAAAACGTACACTGTTCTCTAAACAACTATCACTGTGCTCTAAACATCAACACCAACACAAAAGCCCTGTAGTCTATCACCATTATAACCACTGTTCAACTGATCTCAGATCTGTTACTGATGCCAACCCCCAGCCCTCGTCCTTATGGCGAGCCAACGCTTCTGTCTGTCTGTGTCTGACAGCTGAAATAGGACAACAGCGCCCCTGTCTGCAGGACAGTAGAAGCACAGTCAAACTCAGTGAGACAGGGAAACAGACAGCTGCTCAAGCATTGGGGGGCCACTTAACAGCATAAATAATCTTTTTTGAAAATGAATCGGTGACAATGCCCCCAATAGGGTTGACGCAGCTCAAGAGGGGGGGGTGGAGGGCTGCCAGTTCACTTGGGTCTGTGTCACTGACAGACATCGTCCACCACCCCACACAAAAAATAGTGGATGTGTCGATGGCCCTATCGCAGAGTCAATTCCAATTTTCCTAAAGTGAATATTGTGTTGGTAGGCCCTCCTTCTCTGGTTTTACTCCACTCCACAGAGCCTAAGTTGCCTGTACACTTGCTGAGCTGAAATTACACACAGTTATGTAGTATTCTGTGTCACTGTCCTGTGCACCTTGCCTTAATTCTAACTGCGGGGAATAAGCAGAAAATATGGAATCACTCAACAAGAATATCTGGGAATGTTCAATTAACAATTACTTGAATAACAAAATCGGACTTTAAATGTCCGATATGGAAAAAATTGAATTTATTATTGCAATGGTTAAAAATACCCTAAAAGGTGTTACCGCACCCATCTGAGAAAACTAAGCAGTTCCTGGTCTTCTTAACACACAGACAGAGCATTAGCATTGTACACAGGGTTAATTTAAATGTGGACCAATTGGCCCAGCTGTCCAGCGTGGATTCACCCCTGGAAGGGTTTCATTTGGCCACCATCCATCCCCGGTCTCCAAGACGGTGTGTTGCTCCACTTTCTGACCGGCACAGGTGCAGCTATCAACCCACAACTGTCTGGAACGGGGCATGAAGAGCCTCTCTCAGGTGATATCTCAGGACCCAAAGGACTGGAGGGTTAATGAGACCAGGATCAGGACCACTCCTGCAAAGGAATTCAGCTGCACTGAGTCTGACAATCACCTACAGAAGGAAATAAATCATATTAGTTTAATGAAAGAATATGTGTCTGAGGATGTTTGTGTGTGTGTGTGTGTGTGTGTGTGTCTAACCTGTACAACAAAATGTAATTGTAGTGATACACCAGGTGGTTGTCGAGGGCACCATGGCAACAGATCAGGAAAGGTTGATTACAGCCAGGGCAAATATGAAAGTAATTTCTTCACCTGACTTAAAACTGACCTGTACTTAAGGACTAATACACAGAGAGAGAGAGAGAGAGAGATGGAGACATAAGGATATATAGTGATACAAAAACTGAGAAGCAGATCAGCGAGTCAGTTGTGTAATCACTCCCTCTAGTGGACAACACAGCATATAGCAATATAGACAGCATGAGGAAATGCTGTGGGACATACAAACAGGTCAGCTTAAGCAATAATTCAGAGGTTTTTGACCGACATTGGGACATGGGAGAGTTAAGTAATTATAACAATTTATTTCTATGAAACCACTACCTTTCAGGTCCTGGCTGAGGTCATCAAGGCATCTCTATGCACCTAGGGGTCCCAGTCAGGGCCTGCCCGCAGAGGTACCTCTGGACATCTCTATGCACCTGGGGGTCACATTCAGGGCCTGCCCGCAGAGGTACTTCTAGACATCTCTATGCACCTGGGGTCACATTCAGGGCCTGCCCGCAGAGGTACTTCTAGACATCTCTATGCACCTGGGGTTACATTCAGGGCCTGCCCGCAGAGGTACTTCTAGACATCTCTATGCACCTGGGGGTCACATTCAGGGCCTGCCCGCAGAGGTACTTCTAGACATCTCTATGCACCTGGGGTCACATTCAGGGCCTGCCCGCAGAGGTACTTCTAGACATCTCTATGCACCTGGGGTCACATTCAGGGCCTGCCCGCAGAGCTGCCTCTAGGCCTCTGCACTACTGTTTCCGGTTGACCCAATTTTGAGGCAGCTGCCCCACGTTGTCTTTAGTTGGGGACCCTATTTAAGTTGCTCTTTTGGACCTTCAGTTTCTGGATCCTTATTTGTACAGGTTGTGTTTGTGGTGTAGTTACACACTCAGTTTGGCTCCCCTTTTGGTGTTTTTTTCACTAAGTATAATAAAAGGATGTTCTGCAGCTCTGCGCCTCGTGTCCTGTCTCTCGACCATGACACTACGCTCAGCTTAAAACAGGACAGCGATGCTTGTCAAACAAGGCAGACCTACTGTCCCAGCTGTGGCTGGCTTGCAGTGAAATCGCCCGGACGGTTACTAACCTTACCGAAAAAAGGTTAATTTTTATACTGTGGGCTGCCATTCGGCTCAAGTGTAATCCGTTGTGATGGATACAGACGAGGTGTGTGATACAGCCGCTCGGTGAAGCAGCAGACAGCGAAGCACCTGCACCAACTACACACACCGACAAAAGAAAACAACACTTTATTGGTGTCCACTAATGGACGGCCCTTCAAAAGGTTTTACGGGCATTTACCTTTAGCCACTCGCTGTCTGAGACAACAGAGACCCAACCCGTCCCTCAGCCCATCTGTCGCTGGTTTCCCGTCGTGACAAGGGTGAGCCTGAGTAGGCTAATCCACAGCACGCCTGGAGGAGGTCCTGCCGGTTAAAACTTGCACGCAAAGGAGGGTGGACGGGGGTGGGGGGGAGTTAACTAGTGTAATTTCAGTCTAAGAAGATTAGTGACCGTCATTAGCCTGTCACAGGCGCGTTGGCTGCCTGGGTAGACTCAGCAACACAACGAGGGGCACAGTGGACGGAGGACCGGTTTTGGCTGGAGTTAGGGTGGGAAAGGCGCACTCTCGATCCAGGCCTTGGGATGTGGGCGTCGTTGGGTTGGCAAGCATCCCGGTGATACCCCGGCAGCAGGCACGCCGTTACACCGGGCGGTGCCAGATAGGACAGCCATGAAAACCCGGCCCACAGGAGTCCGTGCCTCCAATTCTGACTGGATGGGTTCGCTTTCACCTAAACTCACAGCCATGCCCTTAAAGCATCTGGCTGTGCCAGGTATGATACGCTGATCTGGTGCGTGTTGGACAGGGGAATTATAGGTCAGTTGACGTGATGGTATAGAGTTGACTGTGGGTCGGACTTGGTTTATGACCTCCCACTGCTAAAGGCTCTCGGGGATTATATCGCTTTAACAGTAAAGCCACACTTTGGGGAAATAAACAAAGCCCAGATTTTCTGTCCGAGGAACTGTTGAGGAAAGTTCAGGTTGGATGGAAAAACACGTCTCCTTTTTGTGGCCGAGTGATCCAGGTGACTTGTTCGGAGCACATGTATAGTTGACAGCGTAGTGGTGCTAGTCTGAGAGAGTCATCTTTAACATCTGAATATGACCTGAATGTGTTTGTTTCCTGTGCCTGCTGGAGTGAAAGGAGGACAGAGACAGAGATAAAGAGAGAGAGGACATGGTAACATTTGTGTCTCCATTAACTCCCTCCTTCTGGCTCCTGCTCCTTCTCGCCGCCAGGCTCCCACGACTCCTTTAGTTTCTGGGTGGATGAAAAAGCTCCAGTGGGTCCTGACCAGAAGGCCATCGTCAAGTACCTGGCCACAGCCTTTCGCTTCGTGTCCAAGAAGGTCATGAAGAAGTGGTCCATGACCCAGGTGAGGGTTCGAAAAGGGGTTCAGCTGGTTTCGTCGACTGAGTGACACTATCGGGGTAAAGAGGAACTCTTTGACCACGCTGTGACTTTTATCAACAGAACCTGACGTTCAAAGAGCAGCTTGAAGCAGGGATTCGTTACTTTGACCTGCGCGTGTCGTCCAAACCTGGAGAGTCCGGCACTGAGGTCTACTTCATCCACGGCCTGTTTGGGCACAAGGTGGGCGGACCCATCCCACACCGCAACACCCACATCCCAGAACTGTAAAGACTTATTTTGCAATAAGGAAATGTACAATACCTGCTCCTGATGCTTACTTTACATCGGTCTCTTTTAGGTGCGTGATGGTCTGTTGGACATAAACTCTTTCCTGGATGCGCATGGTAAGGAAGTGGTGTTCCTTGACTTTAACCATCACTACGCAATGGGGGAGGAGCATCACGCCTACCTCATCAACATGCTTCGGGAAGAGTTTGGACGCAAACTCTGCAAGATCAGCGCTGTCGAGGCAATCACCCTAGACTACCTCTGGGAGAACAAGTACCAGGTGAGACAGGAAGAGGTCAGAAAGTACCAGGTGAGACAGGAAGAGGTCAGAAAGTACCAGGTGAGACAGGAAGGGGTCATAAAGTACCAGGTGAGACAGGAAGAGGTCAGAAAGTACCAGATGAGACAGGAAGAGGTCAGAAAGTACCAGGTGAGACAGGAAGAGGTCGGAATGTCAGATGGGATGAAGTTGTAAATTTCCCAGACAGGATGAGGTCAGAAAGTACCAGGTTAAGCAGACAGGATGAGGTCAGAAAGTACCAGGTGAGGCAGGGAGGTTGGCATCAGAAAGTACCAGGTGAGGTAGGGAGGTTTAGGTCAGAATTTCGCAGATTTGGGATTTCAGTAGCAGCTAAAAAGTTGTCTAATAGATGCTGCTTCCATCACAACAGTGACATTCTGGAATAACACACACACACCAATTCCTGTCTGTAACAAGCTAGTCAGGTCTTAGTGGAAGACATTTAGACGATTAAGTCAGGAGGCAGTTAGTTAATGAGACAGTTAGTGTGTTTCTCTGTGTCCCATCTGTGTGTACATGTCTGTGTATTGCGTTGTGTGTGTACATGTCTGTGTATTGCGTTGTGTGTGTACATGTCTGTGTATTGCGTTGTGTGTGTACATGTCTGTGTATTGCGTTGTGTGTGTACATGTCTGTGTATTGCGTTGTGTGTGTACATGTCTGTGTATTGCGTTGTGTGTGTACATGTCTCTGTATTGTGTTGTGTGTACATGTCTCTGTATTGCGTTGTGTGTGTACATGTCTCTGTATTGCGTTGTGTGTACATGTCTGTGTATTGTGTTGTGTGTACATGTCTCTGTATTGCGTTGTGTGTGTACATGTCTGTGTATTGTGTTGTGTGTGTACATGTCTGTGTATTGCGTTGTGTGTACATGTCTCTGTATTGCGTTGTGTGTGTACATGTCTCTGTATTGCGTTGTGTATGTACATGTCTCTGTATTGCGTTGGGTGTGTGTGTACAGGTCTGTTTAATGTTGTCTATGTAAAACTATAGTACATAATTCTGTATATTTCCATGGCCCATGCTGAATACCAATTAGTAGTAATTTTATCCCATTAAGCAATGTCCCACTGTCTGATCTGCTATTCCTCCCTCCTGTCCTCTCGCTCTTTCATTCCTCTCCCAGTCCTCTGCCTCTCTCTCAGCCCTCCTGTTTCTCCCCCTTCCTGTCCTATTCTGCCCCTCTCCACCTGTCTGCCTACACTCCGAGCAAATAGACAGACAGACCAGAGGGTGAGACAGTAGGAGCAAGGAGACAGACAGACCAGAGGGTGAGACAGTAGGAGCGAGGAGACAGACAGACCAGAGGGTGAGACAGTAGGAGCGAGGAGATGGACAGATCAGAGGGTGAGACAGTAGGAGCGAGGAGACGGACAGATCAAAGGGTGAGACAGTAGGAGTGAGGAGACAGACAGATCAGAGGGTGAGCTGGGAAAAGGAAATGTTCTGATAGTGAGAGTCATGTGTGTGTGTGTGTGTGTGTGTGTGTGTGTGTGTGTGTGTGTGTGTGTGTGTGTGTATCTCAGGTCATTGTGTTCTACCACCACTCGTCGGCGGACGGCTGTCCATTGATGTGGCCCGGAAACAAGTGTCCCGCTCCGTGGGCTAACACTACCGACACGTCCAAACTCTTCCAGGTCCAGTTCTCTGTGTGTGTCCGTGGTGGCGCCGCTCATAGAACACCAATGCTATATTTATAAACTGTTGACCCCCATGATAACGGTGGTAACCATGCTGTGTAAATGTGTGTTTTAGTTCCTGGAAACAACGCTTGGTGAGAGAGCTGAGAAGGGGTCGTTCCACGTGACTCAGGCCATTCTCACCCCCAGGGTCAATACCATCGTAAAGGGCCTTGTCCGGGGCCTTCGCAGCTACCTGGTGGAGAGGTGTGTTCCTAACTCCAGTGTGCCCTTCCAAGAAGAGCCAGCAGAGGGCGGTATATACAGTCACTCATATCGTCTTCCTTGACTAAAATATTACGAGTCGTTTTACCGGTCCTTCAAATTAGGTCTGTTTCGTTTAGGCCTACACCGCCTCAGAGTTTTGATAGTGGTGTCAATCTCGCCAGGACAAAGTGACGTTTGTCAACAAATTTGCCTCAGTTCACTCTGCAAAATAATTGTTGGTTAAATAGAGGCGAAGGCATTGATAACAGTCACCTTGTCCTAGAAATATATACACAGTTATTAAAACACTGAGCAGGTGTAAGCCTACAGGAAAGAAAGACCATATTTGAAATGTACGGTGGAATAACGCAAAGACATTTACTCAAGTTTGGATGCTAGTTTTATGACAAAAATTTCAGTCTAAAATCAGCAACTATTTAATGACCCAGAACCCCACACGCTTGACCTTAGATCAGTGTCAAGAACCGACTCTGAAGCAGTCATTGGATCAGTGTCTAGAACCAACTCTGAAGCAGTTATTGTATAGAGATGGTGGGTTGGAAGGAAGTGGCCTAATTTTCTGTATCAGTGGAAAAAAGATTGTTTATTATCTTGGGATAAACATGCCTACTTCCTGGTTTTGTCCTCACGGCGGCAAGGGCTTAGTGGCAGGTTATGGGCTTCAAAACAGAAACAACCCTGGACGTTTGGTGTGTGTGTCTGTATGCGTGTGTGAGTGGGGGGTTTGGTGTGCGCCTATTAAGAAAACAATGAGAGCGCCAGCATAAACAGTAGCTCTAGTCAGAGCCCAACTTGAATTGTAGGCAGTCTGAGATGACAGCACTTACATTCTCTACCTGTCTCTCCTTCAGGAACCTTCCCGTCATACTGACATGGGTGGAGACCCAGAAGCCTGGCGTCGATGGTGTCAACATAATCACGTCAGACTTTGTGGAGCTGACCGACTTCGCCAACACGGTCATCAACCTTAACAATCTCCTGTTGACTGAACAGGCCGGCAAAAAAACATGACCAACGCCATGTGACATTTTGAATGGGTAGACTGGACGTGAGTCCAAAGGAAACAGAACGAGATATGTTCACGATGCGGTTCTATCCATCATGGCAGCTGCATCACTGATCGCAGGGTCACTCTTGGGTGGGATCACCTGTATTGATCCGACACTCAAGACAAACATCATGACAGAAACTCAAAGCTCACATGTTCAGCATTGACGGACAATGGTCAGGAACATGTCCATACTGTCCTCAGGACTGTAGCAGCGTATAAGAATTGAGACTATGTGCCACACACACACAGACACACACACAAACAAATGCTCACAACCCATTCAACACTTTTTTGGTAGCAGTTTTAACAGCTGTGTGTTGACACATAGTTAACACATTCATGATTGATCACAGCAAACTAGCAATGATAGTCTGGCTTCGCCACTCACACAGCTGTTTGGATCTCACTCTCTCTCTCTCTCTCTCTCTCCCTCCCTCTCTCTCTCTCTCTCTCTCTCTCCCTCCCTCTCTCACTCTCTCTCTCTGGGTGTGCCATTGTGGCTGTCCACTGATTATCATAATGACACACGGAAAATCACCAACCGCACATTCCTGTTGTCCTTCTGGAGGGAGGATGAGATGGAGGAACAGGGAAAGGAGAAAGAGAGGAGATACGGAGTCCCGGGCGAGGTTGGGACGGAATGGGGATGACACGGAGAGAGGATTGGGATGAGGCCAGTGTTGTGGGGACCAGGTGTGTCTGTGTGAGAGGAAGAGAAAGATGGGCTCAGGACTGCTGTGATGTCCTCTAAACAGCATGGATCTCTGGAGGTGTTCCTTCTTTTCAGTTAGGTACCCCCCTCTGTCTCCTCCCCTCTCCTTCCTTTCCTCTCTTTCCTTGCCTCCTTCTCAGCGGCTTAGGTGGAGAGTCTCTCAGGCCAAGCCACCGTGTTGACGCTCTCGTTCAGGTCACTGATTGGTCAAGCAGTAACACCCAATATTTAACGCACTCCCTCACAACGTACACACGCAACATACACACACACACACACACACACACACACACAAGAACAGTAATTACAGAGTCATTATACATACCACAGTGGGCCTGTGGGAGTGGGTCAAATGGATGTAGAGGGACCAACGCTGTCATTTGTTTGTTTGGTTTTCTCCTCTCTCTTCCACTCTCACATTCTCTCGTTTCCTCTCTCTCCTGCTCCTTGGTTCTGATTATCCCAGTTGGGTACCCAGGTCTCTAGGACAGTTTGGGCTTTACAACCCCCAATGGACCCTCGTTCCAATGGGTACAAAAGCCCTCTGCTGTTGGTGACTTGGTGGTAGGTTATGAATCTCAGGGCCAGGGATGACATGTTTGTGTTTTGTCTAACTCATGAGAAGTGTAAAAGGTGATTCTGCGCTAAGAGAGAGAGAATGGAAGAGGGAGCCGCAAAGAGGAGTAGGGTTAAATACGGCATGGGATCACACCAAACCAGCTAGTGCCTATTCAATCCGCCCCTTTATTCAGGCTGTTGCCCTAGACCCCGGTTTCCCAACACCTCCGAGACCACCAAGCTTTTCCCATATCAGTTAGTCCAATATTACCAAGTACTTTACTAATTAAATCAGGTGTGCCAGTGCTTGGCCACGCTAAATATGTGAAATGTCTGGGGTTTCCGGTTGGGAAACCCTGCCCTAGACACCAATCTGCTGTCCATTTTATGGCCCCTTTAAAGGTTAAACTTGTGATTTAGGAGAAGGTAAGCTGATCCGGGATTGATGCAGAGCTAAATAGTATTTCTCATTAGTTTCCTCTTTGATTGACAGTGGGTCTCAGGCTACAGTGCAACTTTAGCCTAATTGTTTCCTAACCAAAACAAGGAATTTGTCTGTATAAACGTGTTTCATAGAAACATATAGGCCCATGGAAACACACAGGCCCAGTGCAGTGCCCACCTACATTTCCCTCCACAGAATCACTTGGGAATTGCAGAATTCATAGTGGAATGCTGTACATTTCATAGCGGTCTTGTCACCCCAAACCAACAGCGGCTGTGTTTGGCTGTGACGATGTCATTTTGAAAGTTCATGGAGGACTCGACCTCAACACTGACTGACTACACCTACCAGAGAATGGAGTATTACGTAACTTTATGAAGGTATATATTTTCACTTATGCTGCAGGTAGAAAACATTCCACTAGCTACAGTAACAGGAATGGAATTGTAATGTCTTGGTTCGTTGACAAGTAGTTTGAACAAGTAGTTTGTGGAGAATAACCTAACACTTGCTGTAAGTAGTTGGTGTAGGATTGTTGTCCTTCTTTGCCAAAAATAAAAGCATCCCAAACAGGATTGGACATTTATTTGAAGGGCTTGGTTATAAATGCAGACATGCATGCATGCCGAGGTCTTTCAGGTCATCCGGTGAAGAGGGATAGGGTGGGACAGGGCTAGACACGCGCTGGACTTTCCTGTTTTCGTTGAATTTTCACCAGGTCAGATAGTCCATGCCGGGTCAGGGGTGCGTGCGCAACTCAACTAATGAAAGGCTATGGACGCACCCAGAAATTGTCGTGCGGTCCGCACTTTCCTATGCAACGTCGCATTGGCATTTTCCGTTTTGAATTTACAGGTGGTGATAGCTGTTTAACTTTCGTCTGGCTTGGGGCATGCAATCCCTAGAAGAGAGTGCTACACGCAATTTTCTTCAGTCAAGGATAATGGATGGATCCTTAATCAGAATAGCCCAATTTGGATTTGTAGGCTAGGGTCTCTAATCTAATCATGGTACAACGAGTTAGAATGTGTGAATACAAGCTTATTTTCAAAATACTTTATTTCCCCCTTCAAAAAGGCTAGTTAAATTCCCGAAGTAGGCTTAATTAGCTAAACGTCTCGGTCAACGAGCAACGCTGCTCAGGGGAAATGTACATATATCTTATATATTTGATTAAAGCTAAATGAGTATAATGTACGTTGGCTCTGGTTTAGCTTAGTCTAAGGACACAAATTAAAGCCACTTTATTGTCTCTCCACGTCTCTCTCTCAGAAGGACATTAGGTAAAGCAGAGGTTTCTATTTAAACCTGCCCATTATTACAAACACACACACACACACCACGTCCTGTCCCGATTCTTCCCAGGTTCGACTCCAGCTGTTGCGCATTCTTGTTTGCTACACGTCGCCACTGGCGTAGACCGGCCAGCGTGTGCGTGTCTGTGTTTGTGTGTGAGGGGAGGGCGCATTAAGTCTCCCCTGGAGAACCCAATTTGCCGTAGAACTTCTCGGTCCAGCTGTGGAATGTGCTTGTGTGTCCTTAATATTTGGTCTAGGAGAGATGCAAAGTGACAGCAGAAGGACAACTTGGATTTAAAACAGTTTGGGAATCCTCTCGTCATGACTGAGCTTCTCAGCCCCGTTTCCAACATGGTAAAACTTTCTGTTATTTTTAACCTGCAATTAGTATTTCGGTTTATAGTTAACACCGCATTAGCCTAGTGCGTTTGTTTATGTTATGTAGGCTAATACTAGAAGTATGTATAGTCCTAGACTAGTTCGTTTATTCTATTAAATGTTTATGTCCTCAGTGGCATATACATATATGTGGGAAGCTATAGCAACCAAATAACGTCTTAGTCTATAGCTTCATATGTTATTTGCAAATTATTATATTTTTTTTTACTGTTAAACTGATCAGTGTATTTTGTGTTCAATTTAACAGTAACACTATATATTGCGGCGCGGGCTGCATGCCAAAATTGTGCCGGGCAAGCCGGCACATGCAAAATAAATGTTGTGTCTACCAGGCGGTGCACATAATAGGGTCACGTGAATTATCCAACATCTGTATATCGTACTGCACGCATATAGGCCACGCCTCCTCGGTTCCTAGGTATTCCGATGACACGGGCAGATGGGAAGGTACGTCTGTCTCTCAACAGGCAACTGGGACATTCAAAGAGCTGAGTGTACAATAACACGACCAGGTCCAGGACACAGAACATCTGAAATATTCCTCAAAAACCTATAACCAACGTGAGCCATATACCCAGAACCACATAGGCTACTCTCTGACCCAGCCTTATCTATTATACAATCAGGAGTGAGCATAGAATGTGTCTGATGCACACAGAAAGGCCGGAAGCACATTCTCTATGTAATGAGACGATCCATCAGAACAGCATAGACTGAGGGACGTCTGGGCGTGTCTCCACACGGAAGGTGAAGAAAGTGGATGTGATGTCCTCAAAAGTGGATGTGATATTCTCAAATAATTGGTGGTGCCAGATTAATCTCGGAACGGGGTCACAGACATGGTTATTCTGGTTCTACACATCACATTTGTTTATTAGGCGGTTGAGAACATTTTAAGGTAGGTCTCAGAGAACCGTCGAGGAACAACGGCATAACAAAGATGTGAGATACTGCAGAGTCCTATCTCACAGGTCTGTTTTTACTTCAGTACCAGAGGAGTTTCAGTGTCAAGACATATATTAAGGATTAGATCCACATCACAAAGAGATGTAGACTACATTAATCATGCCTGAAAACAGCCATCACCTTTAATGCTGTAGAGTGTTTATTAAGTCTCTCTATGAAGGACGGGGTGTGTGTCGTTCATTTGGCCTTTGCCCCAACCCCCCCCGCAGAATGAACCTTGACCCCCGCTCCCTCTCCCTCTATTTGTAGCATATACCTCTCCTCAGCTCTTCCTCTCGTTAACTCTTCTGACTTTTGCTAGAGACCCTATCAGAGACTTTTAAACCGTTTGTCAGCTGACCCAGGAGCAGTGTAGTTTGGGTCTGATTCCTGTCCTCCAGCAAGCCATAACACCAGCTAATCCTCTGCAAGTTGTTATAAACTGTAGGTAATCCCACCTTAACGAACGCATTCCTTCACAAGAGATATTAACCGCCGTTTAGCCACTTTCAGCTGTCCAAACACCAGCCATTCCTTCATCTGTCGTCTTTGGAATCATATTTCCTTTCTAAGTTGTTTGAGGGTCTGCCTGCATTGTCACAATTAAAACAATCTGGTGTGTGTGTTTTAGGAAGTGTTCTGTGGGCTAGGACATATTAACCAACTGTTCTTCACTAAACAGTGGATTTCATTAGAACTCACCCCTTTGAGATATTTAGTTGTGCTACAAAATGTGATTGAAATTGGTTTAATTTGTGATTTTGTGATTGATGTACATAAGATATTCTATTATGTGAAAGTGTAAAGAAAATGATACAAATGTTTATACAATGTGAAGAGTAGCTAAAATATAGTTGTTTAATAAGTATTCTACAAATGACACATTAAGAATAGTAGACTCACTCAGGGTTAAATAATCGTAATTCAAGTGCATTTTTAAACACCTAGCCTTGACTGTTCACCATTCTCTGGTCCTTCTGTCAAGTGTTGAATTTCAAAAACAGATTCAACTACAAAGATCAGCTTGTCTTAAATATAAGGTCTAGCAGAGGAAAATAGGCCGTTCTTTCACGATGACCGGTAAAAGGTCAGAGGTTTTACTATCCTCCCAGGGACTTTTGGTCCCCACTAGAATAGTTAAACTTGTGCTCCCGTCCTGTGCACACACACACACACACACACACACACACACACACACACACACACACACACACACACACACACACACACACACACTAACACACTAACACACTAACACACTAACACACTAACACACTAACACACTAACACACACCTTCAAGGGGTTGAACAAAAATATTGTATGAAACTTTGAGGAATTGCAACCATTTTCACACACAGTCCACTTATTTCCGGGGCTCAAATATAATTGGACAAATTAGCACAATCATTAATAAAATGTTCATTTTTAATACTTTGTCAAGAATCCTTTGCAGGCAATGACTGCTTGAAGTCTGAAACGCATGGACATCACCAAACGCTGGATTTCCTCCTTTGTGATGCTTTGCCAGGTCTTTACAGCAGCTGCCTTCAGTTGTTGTTTGTTCATGGGTCTTTCTGCCTTAAGTTCTGTCTTCAGCAAGTGAAATGCATGCTCGATCGGGTTGAGATCAGGTGATTGACTCGGCCATTGCAAAATATTCCACTTCTTTGCCTTAAAAAACTCTTACTTTCGCAGTATGTTTTGGGTCATTGTCCATCTGTAAAGTGAAGCACTGTCCAATCAACTTTGCTGAATCTGAGAAGACAATATATCCCTATATATTTCAGAATTCATCCGGCTGCTAATGTCATCTGTCACATCATCAATAAACACTAGTGACCCTGTGCCATTGGAAGCCATGCATGCCCACGCCATCACACTGCGTCCTCCGTGTTTTACAGATGATGTGGTATGCTTCGGATTATGGTACAGGTTGATCTTAGTTTCATCTTTCCAAAGAATGCTCTTCCAGAACTGGGCTGGCTTTTTAAGATGTTTTTTGGCTGTCTAATCTAGCCTTTCTATTCTTGAGGCTTATGAATGGTTTGCACCTTGTGGTGAACCCTCTGTATTTGCTCTCATGAAGTCTTCTCTTTATGGTAGACTTGGATAATGATATGCCTACCTCCTGGAGAGTGTTCTTCACTTGGCTGAATGTTGTGAAGGAGTTTTTCTTTACCATGGAAAGAATCCAACGATCATTCACCACTGTTGTCTTTTCTGTGGATGTCCAGGCCTTTTTGTGATGCAGAGCTCACCACTGCTATGTTTTTTTCTCAGAATGTACCAAACTGTTGCTTTGGCCACTCCTAATGTTACTGCTATCTTGAGAGCACCTTTGACTGCATGTTGTGGGTTCACAGCAACAGCTTCCAAATGCGAATGCCACACCTGGATGTGAATACCCTCAAATTAAAGCAGAGAGATGGCACTTTCAGTCCATATTAATTGTTTAACTGTAACTTTAATATATTTTGGTAAACAGCCAAAATAGCAACTTGTGTAAGTGTCCAATTATTTCCAGGCATTACTGTATATCAGGGCAGTGTGGGTACAATAACCAGGGCAGTGTGGGTACAATAACCAGGGCAGTGTGGGTACAATGACCAGGGCAGTGTGGGTACAATGACCAGGGCAGTGCGGGTACAATGACCAGTGCAGTGCGGGTACAATAACCAGGGCAGTGTGGGTACAATGACCAGGGCAGTGTGGTGCAATGACCAGGGCAGTGTGATACAGTGACCAGGGCAGTGTGGTACAGTGACCAGGGCAGTGTGGTACAGTGACCAGGGCAGTGTGGTACAGTGACCAGGGCAGTGTGGTACAATGACCAGGGCAGTGTGGTACAATGACCAGGGCAGTGTGGTACAATGACCAGGGCAGTGTGGTGCAATGACCAGGGCATTGTGGGTACAGTGACCAGGGCAGTGTGGGACAGTGACCAGGGCAGTGTGGTACAGTGACCAGGGCAGTGTGGTACAGTGACCAGGGCAGTGTGGTACAGTGACCAGGGCAGTGTGGTACAGTGACCAGGGCAGTGTGGTACAATGACCAGGGCAGTGTGGTACAATAACCAGGGCAGTGTGGTACAGTGACCAGGGCAGTGTGGTACAATGACCAGGGCAGTGTGGTACAATAACCAGGGCAGTGTGGTACAATAACCAGGGCAGTGTGGTACAATAACCAGGGCAGTGTGGTACAGTGACCAGGGCAGTGTGGTACAGTGACCAGGGCAGTGTGGTACAATGACCAGAAAAAGATTGCAACTGAGCTGGAGGGCTGGAAAAGGCCAAGCGGAGGATGAATCCAGAGACAGAAGCGGGTTTGTGTTGAAAGGTCACTTCCGCCCAAGTAAGTGTTTGCTGTGTTCGCTCTGCAGAACTCCCTCCTTTCCATCGGACGTTACTGATTGATCTAAGATGTTGACTAGCTGGAAAGATTAGGTGGGACTAGTGGGGGCTGAAGGGAAGGGTTTGCCCCTTAGTACCTTTCTGTAAGTGTGCGTGTGAGTAAATGTCTAAGTGTGTGTGAGTAAGTGTATAAGTGTGTGTAAGTAAATGTTTAAGTGTGTGTGAGTAAATGTTTAAGTGTGTGTGAATAAGTGTATAAGTGTGTGTAGGTGTATAAGTGTGTGTCAGTAAATGTATAAGTGTGTGTGAGTAAGTGTATAAGTGTGTTTCTCTGTGTGCTCCTACACTGTGGGGCCCCACAGAGTAAAATGTGACAATTCGGTCTCCACAAGATTTTTAAGCCAGTCCCCGTTAGGGCTCATTTCAGGCAACTGGATGTGAAGTTCAGGGTTAGGTTAGTGTTAGGTCTATCAGACAGGAAAAAGGCAGAATATTGTCTCTGGTCCCCACAAGGATTGAAAAACAAAGGTGTATGTGTCACTCAGGGGACAAGGCAGAAAGCAGGGACAATAAGAGTTTTGTTGGGTGGGAGGAGGCCTCCGATGGAATGTAGGGAGGGACTGGCCCAGAAAAAAAACATGTTAAAGAAAGAGGAGAAGAGAGAGAGGAGAGAAGGAGATTCAGCGAGCATGCATAATGGGTTTCATGTTTTTTATTCCATACGCAGAGACCACACCACACACACACACACACGCCTCGGAAACTTACGCAGATTCACCACGCCCTGTCCACAACCCGCTGCTCAGGTACATGGTTTCTAATCAAAGTTGACGACTCCAAAACGGCACACGGATGCCAGCAGGCACAGGCTCGTTCACACAAACAGAGACACACACACTCACACACACCTTTGATCTCCAGTGACCCATCTGTAAAACAGCTGAAGGCTTCCCTAAATATATCTCCACATCTGGGAAGAAAGAGAGGGATGGAGAAGAGGGAAATACAGTTGTTGTCTCTCTGTTGCGCACTTGTGCAATTGGGCTGTACTCTGCTGGCAATACTCGGCCCTCATTCAGGGGGGTTGCGGTTGGTGGGTGTCTGGGGCCTCCCCCAAGACCCATTTCTCAACACTTAGGTCACTTTTTCAAAACACTTCACACAGATCTTCTGACCAACTTTCAGCTTGGCACAGCAGTTCATGTCTCAGTCCCAAGGTCTTACGCTGCTATACTATTGTGCTGGGGGTTTGGGTTAGTTCTCCTTCCCCACTAAGTTCTCCTTCTCCACTATAAATCCTTGTTGATATGAGGAATGCATTTTCTGAATTTTCCCAGTGTCCTGACGTTTTAAACTTTATGAGGACATGAGGTCCTGGTCCACACCTGCGGAGTACCTGGTTTGGGGGGCCCGTTGCTGTCCCTGTCCTTGTCCATCTGGTCATACTTCTGACCAAGTCTAAATTTAAATAGAATCTGGATTCAGCCCACATGCATTTATTAATTATTCCAATTGGACTCTTAATATCTCACCCGGCACAGCCAGAAGAGGACTGATCACCCCTCTGAGCCTGGGTCCTCTCTTGGTTTCTTCCTAAAATTCGGCCTTCTTAGGGAGTTTTTCCTATTCAACACTACTGTTGTTTGCTCCTTGGGGTTTAAGGCCGGGTGTTTCTGTAAAAGCACTTCGTGACAACTGCTGTTGTAAAAAGGGCTTTATAAATACATTTGATTGATTGACAGAGACATGGAGAACAGAGACAGATGAACAGAGACATGGAGGACAGAGACAGATGAACAAAGACATGGAGGACAGAGACATAGAGGACAAAGACAGAGAACAGAGAGATGGAGGACAGAGGGAACTTATGAAGAAGTGAAGGCAATATTCACACAGACGGATTCTCTTTAAGCTCAGTTCTACTCTTCATTTCATCCTGTCACAACATTTCTCATGTTTTCCTCACATCCCTCTCTCAGACTACCTCTGATCCTCCTTTTCCTCTCTGTATCACCTTCTCTCCTGTAATTCCAGTCAACACCCGGTCCGCCCATTCCTTTCTGCTTCATTCCCTGTCTCCCTTCACCAGTGGAAACGGCACCTATGTTGGTCTTGAAGCTGCACTTGAGCCAGAGCTCTTGTTCCGCTTTTGAGGCTCTGTCTGTCGAGCCGTTTAAACACGTCCGCTGTTATTTCTTCCTCAGGCATCAGGGCTCTGTTATGAAAACACATAAATCTGTTAGATACCCGAGAGATGTTTTCTGAGCTTCTTTATCAGCGGCACGGCCCGGCCCCTTCATAACAGCACACAGACTGAACACACACACACGTACACACACAGTTCACCTACTTTAAGCCAGCAAGTCATGTTGACATTACAAAGACCACAAACCTCAGTGGTGTCATTATTTACATCAACACTCCAGGGCAAATTCGCGGTAATGAATGCCTACGCGGTTGTACATTCTGGGAATCAAACCCAGAGCCCTGGGATGGCAGCTTGATACGGAGAGACACGAACATTCAATTCCCAACAAAAAGTCTTGACCTTGACTAAAGCTAATATTTTAAATCACATTTCCCCTAACCCCTAACATACCAACCCCTAACATAACCCTAAACCTAACATAACCCTAAACCTAACATAACCCTAAACCTAACAACCAAACCTGTGCCCTAAACCGTGACTCAAACAGTAAATTCAGAGAGCGTTTTCCTTGAGGGGACCAGCGAAAAAGTCTAATTCTCCTTGTTTAGCTACTCTTGTAGGGGTTTTCAGTCCCCACCATGTTAGCAAAACATACACACAGTCCAAAAACGTGTCCGCTAGGGAAGTTCAAGCAATCAATCAAATGGATTTATAAATTATGCCCCTTTTTACATTAGCAGTTTTTACAAATCACCCAGCCTGAAACATCAAGGAGCAAGCAACAGTGTTAAAGCACGGGTGCTAAGAAAAACTCCCTAAGAAGGACCAACATTTTGAAATAAAGCCTAGAGTGGAACCAGGCTCGGAGGGGTGACCAGTCCTCTTCTGGCTGTGCCAGGTGAACATGTTAGGTATACAAGTTGTAAAAATGTATAAATGCATGTGGGCTGAGCCCAGAGTCTATTCAACCTAATCCAGGTCAGAAGCATGACCAGATGGACAAGGACAACCCGGGGGGGGGATGGTCAGCGGACTGGCTGCTGGAATCGTCAAGTTTCGTCTTGATCTGCAGCACATCCAGGAGTTCCGTGTCTCGTGTTTTAGAGCGTCATACCAGAGGCCTCCACTAAGGTGTCCAAGCACCTGCCCTGACTCGCCCCCTCACCTGGGCGCCTGTCAGATGGGGGTGAGTTGGGGGGGGATGTAGAGGGGATGGGGGAGCGAGGCAGCAGGAGGTGTGGGGGGTGGAGGAGAACATGGAGGCGTGGGATCCTCACACTGCCCCCGTCGTTAGGAGGAGCACACCTTTAGATTCTTCTCTCCTTCAACATCACACACTGTTGACCTCCGTCCACGTCGGACCGTCTAAAATGCGTCTGAACTCCACATCCCGTTCATCCGTTGTTAGTGATCCTGTGTTTGTGCGTGTGCGATTGTGATTTCTGAGAATTTAGCGTTAAGGTAGTTCCCGTTTCCCTTAATGTGTTCAGTAGAATGTGTTTGTGTGATTTCTTGTGGTGGATTGTGGGAAGGTGAATTGTTGTGACAAAGAAAACAGCAGATTTGAGACTTCGGTTGTGGGCGAAAGGATACCAACGTGTGTGTGTTTGACGCAGACAGCGTCTGTACTCGGGCAATGGAGGAGTTCGAGCCATAAAGGATGTGAGCTCAGACAGAGGAAGTAAGTTCTGAATTAGAGGAAGTTCTCTGGGGTGGCTAGTGATTTGTGTTTCCTCTGGAAAAAACGACGAGGAGAGGAAGAGAAGACGAGAATGACACAAAAATAAATAAGATGGAGGTGAATGAGAGAGGGATAAGGAGGAGCTGGAGGAAGAGAGGGATAAGGAGGAGCTGGAGGAAGAGAGGGAGGGAAGGGAAGGGAGAGGAAAGAGGGGAGGAGGTGCGGTTGATGGGGTTTTAACAAGACTCCAATCATCTCTGCTGTGGAGTTACGCTAGTCTGTGTGTGTCTATGTATGTGTGTGTGTTAGGGGTAAACATATTTAGAGCAGTCGCCAAGGCCAACCCACCCAGAAACTCCACACACACACACACACACTTCCTCTCTGTCCTTCAGGCGCTCTTACTGTTTGTTTGCATATCTGTCAATTCTTCCCCCTTGCGCAAAGTGCTCGCCTTCCTAACAATTTCTCACGCTTTTTACTTTACTTTTCCACACTGTAATGCTCAGATTTTGAGTCATTGGCCTTTATTAGCCCAAATTATTGAACAGTCAGTTGTTAAAACAGAGCTGTGTAAAACATGCACAACCGCACTCCTAGAGTGGAATGCCATGACACTACCTGTCATTGTTGTTGTTTTTTTACATTCATAATTCAGTTCCCAAACAATCTACCCAAAAGAGATGTTCAAGAAGAGCCGCTGTTTGCGAACGACATCTCCAACATCCATCACCGGACCCAGCAAATCTAAAAACACAAGAGCACATCACAATTTGCCCTCCCAAATAAATACAGGGGCTATTAGAAACCTAGCTGGCATTTAGGATCATGTTAAAAATGTGAAATGAGACGGGGGGGGGGGGGGGCTGTGCCATCAAAGCCTTGTCCTGTTATGGATCTATGATCGCATGGCTGCGTCCCTTCCGATTGGCGATCACCCACAAGTTGGATACATCCCAGGCCAATTAAAACAGGGTAGACACAATATGAGGAAATGTACACACTGGCTAGACTTGGCTATTTTACAAACGCCCTGACTCATCCAATTATAACGACGTGAATGTGCATACTGATAGCCTATACTTAAGATATTAAGCCCCTGGGGGTGTGGCTTATGGTCGATTTACCACAGCTAAGAGCTGTGCTTAAATGTGGCATATTGGCAATATATCACAAACCCCTCGGATGCCTTATGACAATTACATAAACTGGTTACCAACGCATTAGAGCAGCAGAAGGTGATGTCATCCTGTGGTATACCGTGTCATACACCACCGCTATCAGCCAATCAGGATCCAAACCGCCTGGTTTATTATTTAGCAGTAAGGCACAAGAGTATGTGGTAAATTGTCGATATACCATGAGCTGTTTCTCTAGCACAGCGCATCGCAGAAACGCAGACACCGGTGCTTTGATTCGCAGCACCAGACAATCTGCCAAACTGCCGTGTTCTGGTTGTCTTCTGTGGTGAACTTGGTTCCTTGGGGGTGGGTCTCACCACTGGTTGTCAGTCACGTTCATGCCACTGTGGTGTGTGTACTAGTGTGTGTGTGTGTGTGTGTGTGTGTGTGTGTGTGTGTACTAGTGTGTGGGTCCAACTGCTGGCATGCAAAACACCCCTACACTCGTGGGAAATCACATGGAATGGAACATTCTTGCCCTCCTCCCACTGCAGTCTGTGTGTGTGTGTGTGTGTGTGTGTCGGCATGTGCCCTGTTGAAGGGAGTTTTTCCCCTCTGGAACACTTTCACATGGACTCTAACATGTGGCAGCTGTACGTTTTAGAGAGGGCTTGTGTGTGTGTGTGTGTGTGTGTGTTCTGTGTCTGTTCTAAGGGTGCAATCAGTTGGCTTTGAGGATCCCTCATACCAAAAGTTCCTAGGCTTACAGCTTTTGGCGAGACGATGCGGGTGTCTCTCCCGTATGCCGTCCTGATCCCAGTGCTGTTTCACTCTGCCTGACCCCCTCTCTCTCTCCCGCAGAACCAGGAGAAACGGTTGCAGCCAGAGTCAGACCAGATGAGCCCGGACGAGCCACAGGTGACCACAGTTCACACACACACACACACACACACACAGACACACCTGACTCAACAGAACCCTAAGAACGGACCGCTGGTGGAATAGCTGGCACACTGAGGCCTTCATGGTTTGACCAGCAGCCTTCATTTTCAAAAACAAGTCGCAGGAAAGTTCACTCGCTAGGTATTTCAGAGCCAAAACTCCTGTCGTTGAGGAAAACAGAAATAAAACCCCAGCACACGGTTAAAGTTGAAATAATACGTGGAATTAAAAGCTGTATTGGAGCAGAATAACACGTGTCTGTGGTTCTCAACAGTCTTCTCTGGACCTGGTGAACACAGGGAAAAGCCTGAAGGTCCAGACAGCCTCGCCACATCTGGTCAGCCTGGGAAGTGGGAGGCTCAGTGTGGCGGTAACCCTACTGCCCCTTAAAGAAGGTGACACGCCCATGCATGCACTTCACATGCCCGGCACATGCCACGCCCATTTTCTATCTGTCCACCTATACGCTGATTACCTTGTAACCATGGTGACTGCTACGGCAGATGTGGAGGGGAAGAATGGGTGAGACAAAAAGACAGTGTCAGAGAGACAGAGAGAGAGAGACAGAGGGGGAATATGATACTCCAGGAGGAAATCGGGTCACAATAGAATCATAACAGGGAGCCAAGCAGACTTCCTTCACATGAAACGACACACACACACACACACACACACACACACACACACACACACACACACACACACACGTACAGTATGTACACAGTCAACATTCACAGTATTCTAGTGTTTATTGGCATACATGTGCTATATGCATAGCCCTTTAAGTAGCTGACACCTCAGGTGTTTCTGCTTCATCTGTATTCAAGACAGACAGCATGTTCTCATGTCACAACAGAGTGTAAATGGGAGCAGAAATACGTGGATCCACACACACAGACTGACTGATAACCTGACTTAAACACCACGGTCATTCCAACTCAAAAAGCACAGGCAATAGGACAGACACCCACCATCTGAGACTGTCCTGACATCAATTCTGTAATTAGTAGCAGGTACGGAAGTTATTCCTTAAAAATTATTTGGTTGAAACATAACAGAACAACGTGCTAATGCTAACAGTTTGGCCACCTCCACCGACGGTCTGTCAGACCCATACGGTGCAGACCGGTGACAATTTCCAACACAAGCGACCGGCCACAGAAACAATTACAGAACAACCCGAGGTGGCAGGTGTCGTGGCACGTTGAGGTGAAATGGAAGGACCCTATGCAAGCCCAGCTCAGCAGACCACACACTGAACACCTCTAGCCTAGAAATGCAAAAAACTGATATCGACCCAGAAGAACCTAACATTGTCCCCTTCCAGGAGTGACCCGTATCGGGCGTGAGGATGCGCTGGTACCCCAGGATATCGCCATCGAGGGTGCGGGCATTGAGGCGGAACACTGTATCATCACCAACAGGTCAGGGGTCGTCATCCTTGACCCCTGTGGGAACCCCTGCTCCCTGGACGGAGTGCCTGTGACCTCACCTGTCCCCCTCACTCAAGGTGAGACGCAGGGGAAACGTTGTGCGTGGTTGTCTCCCTGCATTGGAAAGGCAAACGGGAGCTACATTTGATTTATTTTCAAAGACAACACAACCCACCGTACTCCATATTATCATAATGATTTGATGCTAGAAGTACAGTTCTAGAAAAGTATACAAAAACAATTTAAAGAAAAGCAAAATCCAAAGTAATTCTTCTAAGGTTTCATTTTTAAGTTATCGAAATGTGAAGGTGTAAATTCTTCAGTGACTTTAAACAGAGGAACATTGACACAAGACTGGAACTCTGACGCCACTTAGTGGTCATTTGTGTATCGTGCAGTTCCAGGGTACAGTGGCTGCTTTTGTTCCATTTGTGTGTGTGTGTGTGTGTGTGTGTGTGTGTGTGTGTGTGTATGTGTATGTGTTAGTGAAAGACAGAAAGAGTAAGTGAGTAAATTATGTCAGGTTTTACATTCCCGTACATACGTCTTTCATTGAATCATTTGGGTTTATCGCCTGGGTTCAGCGTGTGTGGATTGGCCTTTAGCCTAGCCAAATTATTCTCGGTTTGGAACTGATAGCTCTGATAAACTGTTTGCCATGACTCACAAATTCCAATTACTGACAGAACATAATCCCCTTTTCCCTTCCACTCCTTCACTCTCTCCATCCATTTTAGATTTTTCTCATTACAACATTTACTACTTCGCTTTTAGACCTTTACAAGCCCACCGAATTTTATCAGAATAGTAAATGAAAATGCAAAATAATTGCTCCATTTCCACATTTTCTGACTTTTCCTGCATCCAGCTCTCCTCATTAATCTCTGTTTATCACACCTCCTTCACACTCTTGGTGTTGGTCTGGCTGCTGTGAGTTACTGACAGACCTGTTTGTTTTAACACTGTCAGGCACACTCAAATATTGACCACATCTTGGTTTGTTTACTGAACGGAGGCCAAGGTATTGTCTAATAGGGTTGTAGCAGAAGAACGGGATGAAAAGAAAAAACAAAAAGGGCAGAACGAGAGAGAGAGAGAGAGTTCATGGTAAGGACAGAGAAGAGGGGACAAGGAGAAAGGAAGAGAGAAGAGAACCTTGTGGGTTTTTAGAGAGGGAAAGAAAGAGCGTGAAATGGAAACATCCTTCAAAGGATAATCCCTAAGGCTGCAGACGTAAACACACACACACACACACACACACACACACACACACACACACACACACACACACACACACACACACACACACACACACACACACACACACAGATACAGACACACACAAAATGAAGATGTGAAGGTAGGAGAATATACAGTATCTAAAATACTTAAACAATTGCCACGAGCAAGTAAAAATATATTTATTTGTTCCCATATCTCTCATCCCCATCTAATTTAGTCTCTCTTCCAGTTCTCGTCATGGTTCTCTCCTTTCCAAAGCTCCTACTTTCACACCCAAGCGCTCCACCCTCTTTCTCCCTTCACTCTCCCCCTTTTTACAGAGTCGTTTTCTAAAGAGGTTCTCCTATGCATCAGATAAAGGTTGATCCGTTTAAAGAGCCAAGCTAAAACTTGAAGCAAATAACATCCATTTGCTTTTGAGTAGTTGCATTCCCCCTCAGTTCTGAGGGCCTGGGTTTCACATTCCTCTCCAGGTGTTTCCACAGAAAAGAGTAGGTAGACGAAGAAAAAAAAAGGGTAAGGGGCGGGTACTGCATACCTCTGGCTTTTAAACCGCTGTGATCCTACCAACAGCGAAAAGGGGTTCAGTCATTATTTTAGCTTAACTGAAATGCGTGTTAGTAAAATACAGTCGCATTTGAAGATTAGAACCATCCCCTTTTTACCCACTCGAAGCTCGTAAACCTTCTTAGGGGGGGATTACATTTTTTTAGACCCCATGCTATGTGCGTCAGAAACGCGTCAACCCCTCATTTGGAACGGAGTTGGTGCGCTCCCTACCTCTACCCCATCTGGATGGAAATCCGTGGACCCCCGAAGTCCGGAGTCATTTCTGGAGTAGAAGGGGGAGAAAGCGAGGGGTTACGTTATAACAATTGTCATGATAATTAGGTCAGATATAAAGAAAAAAGGACAACTCCTCTGGTGTTTTGCTGGATGAGACTCCTTAAAAAGGTAAGCAGCCTGAAGGTAGCCTAATGTCTATGTTCACTGACTTCAAGGAATCTGGTGTGCGCGCGCGTGCCAGCGCTTTGCCTGTGATTTGTTCCCAAAGTAACATTGTACTTTTTATATATAGTTTCTTGCTGTTTGTGACTTTTATGAAACTGTTTAGTCCATTTTTATGATCGTCTAGGACTACTCTTTATATTTTTTGTCAGCTGTTTTTAATTAGTCAAAATGTTAAATGAAAGGGAGAAGGCTAAACGAAGCTATTTGCTTTAATTTCTTTCGAAAGCATGGTTTTGAAACATATCTTTCCTAGAGTTTATATCTAACTTCCTAGAGTTTATATCTAGCCTACCTTTGTACTGGGAAATTAACATTATTGAGTCGGTCGCCAGAAAACATGAAAAGGTTCTTACCTCGACGTCAACAAAGCAGCATGGCACGTATCAGTTACCTTTGTAAAGCATGGTATTGCTCTAGGGGTTTTAAGGCCTGTGCCCAAAGAAGACAACGACGTGATTAAACGACACAATAAAAAAAAAAAAAGCCTACGTCCGTAGAAAGCATCTGGAACTAAAGGAAATATTTAGCTTTTTTTTTCCGGGATTTGGGTTGGTTGGGGGGGGGGGGGGGGGGGCAGGATTTACCACAGTACTTTATTAGTTTTATAAAGGACATTTTAGGGAGGCAGTCGTCTCCCATCACAGGAAAAAGCTACACACGGACACGCGCTTTGTTGCTGTTGAAAATGAGACGTTAATACGACCGCTTCTCTCGTCCTACCTTAGTTATTGTAGTTCTGTGCAACCTGGTCTTATGGGAAGACGTAACATAGCAAATGGACATCTGTGACAGTCGAATTCGTGTGATACGTTGCGTCTTTTAGATCTCTCCTTACCCTGACATACCTGATGTAGCTCATGAAGGACTTGATAATGAGCTGGGCATTTGAATCAGGTGTGACAGAGCAGGGAGAGATCTAAAACATGCAGGGGAGGGGGGCCTCCAGGAGCAGGGTTGAGAATCACTGGGTTCGGGACTAGGTGTCAGAGCACTGGGGTGAAAGTTAGGATTAATGTCAACACACTCCTCCATGGGTTTGAACTTGGAACCACCAGGAGTGGGTAAGGGGTGTCAGGGAACTGTTAAGGTTAACTAAAACAGTACTGCTGCTAAGATTAGGGTAATGCTTTTTTAATGATGTGCCTTCTCTTACGAATTACATCTGTCAGAGATTTATTTGTACCGGCTTGTGTGTTCCCTTGGGACCAGCCTGACCTGGGATGCCCATCTTGAGTGGTGCCCACCTTGAGTGGTGCCCACCTTGAGTGGTGCCCACCTTGAGTGGTGCCCACTTTGAGTGGTGCCCACCTTGAGTGGTGCCCACCTTGAGTGGTGCCCATCTTGAGTGGTGCCCATCTTGAGTGGTGCCCACCTTGACCTGGGCAGTTTTGTCTGTACCATGATGTACTCATCAATATAGAAGCAGAAAACGAACTCATCTTGTCATGGATAATATTGCCCCATGCTTTATCCAGATTGGAAGATAGTTTTGTTATATTTGTAACACCTAAACACACACTGTATACAGCCTCCATGCAGGCTAAGAGAAGCAGAGGACCAATTCTATTGGACGGTGGCAAACACTGCATACAGACAGGTTGGCCTCCTATTACACTGTGATTGGGTGTCAGAAATATTGATCGGCGGGAATAAATTGGTGGGAGACGTGTTTACTGGCATCCATGTGATCGGCTATATGAATGCAAGATTGTTTGAGTGTTTTGGGAAGTGTTATTTGTTGTTTACAGAGAGAGTTGGGAGAAAATCAGAGAGTGGCGTGTTAAATAAATCCGTCGTGTGACGTAGATTGTTGCGTTTCAGAATCAAAGTCTGTTGTAAAACACATGTTCTGTCTTTGAGTTTCTCCTCTTTTCAGTCTGTTTGCTGCCCCGCTGAATACCATATGGTACTGTGAGTTATTAGACAGAGACTGTTAGAGTATTCATACACATACACACACGCAGGCGCACACACACACACACGTCATGGTACAGGTTCACACAACATTATAACCATACCTTATTCATGACAGCCAGGCCATACACACCACAGACACCACAGACACACACATATACACACAGACACCACGCACACACATAAACACACACATATACACACAGACACCACACACACACATACACACAGACACCACACACACAGATACCATACACACACGTAAACACACACAGAAACCATACACACATATACACACAGACACCATAAACAAACACACATTGACTCACATCTATGAGTACCTTGGTCTTGGGAATGAAGGTTGTGCTCTTTGCTAAGTGTGTTTGTGTGTGTGTGTGTAAAGAGATGTGCCACGTAGTCACAGCATGTATTCTGTCCTGTAGGATGAGTGTTTATTGTTCGGAGCCTCGTCCAGCTGTGTAGACTAAACAGTGATGTGTGAAAGCATTCTCAATTCAGAGGGGTTAAAAGCATTTCTGTCCTGACCATTATTTCCTGTGGTTGGTGTGTGCAGTCATACTCTGCTACAAGACGCTCTGAGTTTAGTCTTTCCTTGGCTTATCATCTAGTGGAAATACTACAGCGAAGCCAGAAAAGTACCCTCAGCTGAAAATGTGTGCATTCACACACACACACACACACACACACACACGTCACCTGCAATTTTTCAGGAAGAGCCAAGCGTGTCAGAAATGTTTCTTTGCACAGCTGAGTAGGAGGACCAGACACACACACACACACACACACACACACACACACACACACACAGACATTACTCACACACAAACACACACACAGACATTACTCACACACACACACACTGCACGTCAGCAACATGCTAAAACCACACATTACATATACAGTCAGACATGGAGTCCTCTGAAGGCATCACATCATCTCTACTAACCCCCCTCCTAACTATGGGCTTTGAAAGCGAGAGTCTAGAATTTTCTTCATGCTGTGTTTTTCTCACTCCTCTCCCTCTGTTGTCTTCTTTCTCTGGTTTGGTTTTCTCCTGTGGGTTCCTGTCAGACGCAGACAGATAGATGGAACAGTTATATGGTTTTGAAGCAGTTTTCCCCGTATTGAGGCTCTTTGGCCAGGACCACTGCACTCAGATCTAAACGAAAGCCACCAGCGTCAGAATGGTTTAAAACAGAGGTACGGGTCTGAGTGTTTCATCTGGATTGTGTGGAATGGTCAGTCTGAGGTTAGTCTCTCAAGGCCACACCTTCAGATGGCCATACCTCCTGGAAAAGCCTGGTCCAAGAGGCTAGCTAGAGGTTTATGGAGAGATGGTCAATATGGCTTTATTTGTCTGACCTCCAGTCAGTTAGGAGTTTCTCTCTCTCTCTGTTAGCTATTTGGACAGCTGTGGAGGACCGGTGTGTGTGTGTGTGTGTGTGTGTGTATACACGTGTTACATGGGGTTATGAAGGACCCCAATGCCTTATTCAATGCTTGAATGGGTGATCCTATTAATGGTCAGAGAAAACCCAATGGAGCAACTCTGACTGTGTGTGTTGGTGTGTGTTGTCTCCAGGTTACTCTCTGTGTCTGGGTAAGTCCTACTTCTTCCGCTTCAACCACCCAGAAGAGGCCAGTCGTATGAAGGGCATGCTCCCTCAGAAGAACCCCGTCTCCCCCCTGACCTACAGCACAGGTAACACGCGCCATCACGCACACGACCTCTGACCTGGCGGTGATCACGCTCATGTCTTCTGTGATTTTCTGCCCCCCCCCCCCCCCGACGCACACACCTTAGACACTGTGCTGGAGACTTGGCAGGGGGAATGCTTCTCGCATCTGGTAATGGCTGTCTTAGCGGTGATTGATCTCCGAACACAGTTTGTGTGTGTGAGTGCCTTTCTGTGTGTGTCGTATATCAGCATGGTCTCTGTAGCTAGACAGCAGGAATGTAGATACACGAACATACATCTGTGGGTATCGTCGTACTATCTCACACACACACACACACACACACACACTGCTAGGTTTCATATATGTACGGGTTTGCCCTGGCAAATGTCTCATATCAGCTCCTTCTCACAGTACAGTTATGTTTAGTGTGTGTGTGTGTGTGTCATATATCAGCATGGTCTCTGTAGCTAGACAGCAGGAATGTAGATACACGAACATACATCTGTGGGTATGGTCGTACTATCTCACACACACAGAGCTGATAGTTAAACATAACTGTACTATGTGAAGGAGCTGATATGAGCAAGACATTTGGCAGGGCAAACCCGTATATGTATGAAACCTAGCAGTGTGTGTGTCCGTGTGTGTGTGTGTCCGTGTGTGTGTCCGTGTGTGTGTGTGTGCGTGTGTGTGTGCGTGTGTGTGTGCGTGTGTGTGTCTTACGGCGTCTCCAGACCTCGGGATATCTACTTTCTGCCCCATTTCTCCGCCTCCTTACAAGGCTAACGTTGAACCTTTCACACTCAGAGCCCCCTCTCTTACATACTCTAGGAGCAAATTCCTGACCACTGAGAGGTTTTTTATATCCTCTGAATTCCAAAATAAGGAAGTCTCTTGGTCTGTTACTTTTAGAGACATAAACCGCCGTGTGTTAGTTTTGGATCCGAGAATAGGTGTGTGTGTGTGTGTTTTGGCCATTGTATCAGGCCCTTGGCTGGCAGCTCTCTGTTGTTTGGGTTATGGGTGTTCTGCCAACCGTAGCTCGGCCAGGAATAGACTGATGCAGGTGCCACCGCCATTTCACTTTCTAACTCCTTGACCGCGACCAGACATGGGGAAGGTTCACACTGACCACGTCCACAGAGTTATTCTCTGAATCATAAAACCTACCCCACACACCTGTGACCTAAACCTACCCCATACACCTGTGACCTAAACCTACCCCACACACCTGTGACCATGAGACACTCAGGGAGGGCTGATGTAAAGCCTGGTTTTCCTCCCCTTTTCATAGTGTTGAAGGAAGAGTTGCACTGTTTAAATGACTTCTTTTTTTCTTTCTCCCCTCCTGTGTCGCCTGCTCCCTCTCCTCCCCTCCCCAAGACTATCTGAAGTTCAGCAGCGACTGCAGTCATGGCGTCGTGGGAGGGGCAGGCAGCGCCAGAGGGATGCGCTCTGCCTCGGAACTCCGGGATTTGATGGACACCTTGCAGCGCAAGAAAATCGCCCTGGAGACCAGCCTGAGAGCCAATGGGGACGCTAGCCCCTCCTACTTCAGCATGACCCAGGTATGACAGGTGTGGAGCATCAGGAAATGGATGGATTTGGATGGATATGTTTTCACGCTTCGAAACGTTTGTTTTCCCTTCCTTTCCTCTCTGCCAGTCTCCGCCCACCACTCCTGTGACCTCACCCACGTCAATGTCATCAGCCTATCAGGAGCAGGCAAGGCGTTTCTACGGTTCTGATCGTCCTCCCCTCTCCTGCAAAACAGCCACCCCTCCCTCCCCCTCTCGACGCTCCGATACCCCTTCCTCCAGATCCTCCAAGGCTCGGAACCATTCCTACCAATCACAGGACAGCCTGCTGATTTCACCTGGCGAAGTGCGACGACGCCCAAACTCCCCCCTGTTGTCGACGTGGAATGGTGGAGGTTCCTCTAACTCCGTGGCGGGTGGAGAGTGCCTGTCCTCTCCTCCCCCACCCACTTCCCTCTCTCCAACCAGTGGAGCGGCCAGCATGCCCTCCAGCCCTCGCCTGGGACGCCGTAGCCACGAGCCAGTGCCTAGCAACCGAACCAGGAAGTACTCTGCAGGGTCTCTAGGCGGCATGATGGGTAGTCACAGCCGCTCTCTGCCCCGCCTTTGTCCGTCTCCTCGTTCCCATGACAACGGAGCCCTGGCGCTCTCTACCCTGCCTCTGCAGCCCTCTGAACGCCCCCACAACCATCACCCCGACCACATCACAGCCTACAACCGCATCACAGGCTACAGCCACAGTCAAACCAAGGACTTTGGATACAACCGGGCCCAGAATATGAATCACACCCAGAACCAAGGTGAAGGGGTGGTATCCATCTCCCTCTCCTCCCCCAAGGCTCCGATCCAGGCCCCTCCGGATGTGACAGTTCCGTCCCGTTCAGGGGGCTCCACCAGCCCCCGCATAGCCAAGAAACTCAGCCTCACGTCCGCCGGCTCCACCTCCAGCCTCCAGGAGCCAGAAAGGCCGGCCAGCCGTGGAGTCTCCCCAGGATACGACTTCTCAGTGGGGGAGATAGAATGCAGGGGGGGCAGCCTGGAGCCTGGGCTTGGTTTAGGGGAGAGGAGACAGTCTTTTGGAAAGGGAGGAGTTGAGCCAGGTTTGGGGCTTGGTTTAGGAGAGAGGAGACAGTCTTTTGGAAAGGGAGGAGTTGAGCCAGGTTTGGGGTTTGGTTTAGGGGAGAGGAGACAGTCCTTTGGAAAGGGAGGAGTTGATCCAGGTTTGGGGCTGGGGTTAGGGGAGAGGAGACAGTCTTTTGGAAAGGGAGGGGTAGGGTTGGCTGCAGGGGCAACCCCACCTGGAGGATTCAGGGCGAGGAGTGGCAGTATCAGCTCTCTGAGCGGGAAAGAAGAACTGACAGACTACCACCATCGCCAGAGAGATGAGAGACTACGAGAGCAGGAGGTGGAAAGACTGGTGAGGAGTGTCTGTCTGTCTGTCTCAGTCTGAAATGATCTGAATGAAATTGAGCCACAGAATTGAAGGACTTGGATATATTCTGGGAAATAGGTGATCTGGGTGGATTGTGAAGGCTAGGAAATATGGTCCAGCCATCACTGCTTAGTCTGCTAAGAACATGTCAGATCTTTTCAGATCAGAGAGACAAGTCAACAAGGTTATTGATATGAGGTAGAAAATAATATAACTTTATTTCTAAGAAGCAGCTTAACAGATGGATATTGTTATACTGATCCTCCTGTAAGTAATAAACATGTAAAAAATAATAATCTTAGGTTGTATTGCCCAGTCCTAACATACACACACACACACACAAAGATAAATATGCAGTATATTTTGTCAGAGAAGTGTCCCTTACTAACGGGAACATAGTTATTCTTGCTTCTCCACTGGGTTGGACAGAGTTCAGAGGAAACCCTTGGCTTTTTTTAGACTCTCTGTAGATGTGTGTGTGTGTGTGTGTGGTTCCGTAAATGAGGCCATCTGCTGTTCCGCCCATTTGGATCGGTTTGGTTTGTTTGGAACTCAGAACCATCTGATGTGAGCTTAACGCGGCCCAGGACTATAGAGCAGGTGGAAGTTCCCTCCCTCCCACATATACACAGACTCACACACACAAAAACACACACCAGCTACAGCCAGTGGCTTCCAGAGAAGTGTTTGGACATTTAAACATTGTTTGAAGTGGGCTAAATATTCCCAGAAGATCTTTGAACATTCCTCAAAATATTTTCCCAAATATTGTAATAGCTGCCTTCATGGGAGAACACACAAACAAATGTTGAAAACAGACATCTACACTCCAATCTCTCGACAGAATTAAGCTGTGTCTCAGGAGTCTAAGATGGCTTCCTCTTTAAGTCCTCTTTATGGACACTACTTCAGACTGTGTATCCACATTGCCCTCTAGAGGTGAGACGGGCAAAGTGCAACACGACACCATCCCTGATTTCACTGTTCAAGACTTGTCTCTTTGCTAAATTACCAACAGCTGCTCCAATGTTGAGAGATAGAGGGCATATAGAGATGTGGTTTAAATAAATGGGAATACTTTCAGTACTTCTCCTGAATTCATTGTCAAGTGTCCTTGTCCACCTGGTCATCCTTGTCCACCTGGTCATCCTTGTCCACCTGGTCATTCCTGTCCTCGTCCACCTGGTTATTCCTGTCCTCGTCCACCTGGTCATCCTTGTCCACCTGGTCATCATTGTCCTTATCAAACTGATTATCCCTATCCTCGTCCACCTGGTCATCTGTCCTCATCCACCTGGTCATCCCTGACCCTTGTCGACCTGGTCACCCCTATCCTCGTCCACCGGGTCATCCCTGTCCTCATCCACCTGGTCACCCCTATCCTCGTCCACCGGGTCATCCCTGTCCTCATCCACCTGGTCATCCCTGACCCTTGTCGACCTGGTCACCCCTATCCTCGTCCACCGGGTCATCCCTGTCCTCATCCACCTGGTCACCCCTATCCTCGTCCACCGGGTCATCCCTGTCCTCATCCACCTGGTCATCCCTGACCCTCATCCACTTGGTCATCCCTGAATCTTTTCGACCTGGTCATCCTTGTCCACCTGGTCACCCCTGTCCTTGTCCACCTGGTCATCCCTGTCCTCGTCCACCTGGTTGTGTAGCTGATCAGGATTCTGCCAAAAGGCTCTGGACACAACCCACCTGTGTTTGGCTTTAAAAGATTAAGTACTATTATAATGTGCACCTGGCACAGTCAGAAGAGGACGGGCCCCCCCTCAAAGTCTGGCACCTCTCTAGGTTTCTTCCGTGCTTTTCACCCTACTTTGGACACTACTTGGGCATTCATTTCTTGTTGTTGCTTGCTCTTTGGGGTTTCAGGCTGGGTGTCTGTACAAGCACTTTGTGATGACTGCTGATGTAAAAAGGACTACATTTCATTGATTGACAGGAAGATCGCGCAGATCCTGAGATGCTCAAAGATTAGATCTCGATATTTCTATATCAGTATCTCCTCCACCGTGGGAGCCTGGGGTCTGTGTTCAGATCAGGTTTAACCCTGTGCCAGTTGCTGTGAACTCCTTGACCTCCTTTTGTATGGGAGCTCTACTGGGGTTTGTCTCTATTAAGAATAAATCAGGTGTCAATCTGACAGAGTATTCCTTACTCTGCCACATGTTGTCTGTAGTCTAGTATTACTCTCTGTGTGCATGTGTGTGTGTGTGTGTGTGTGCATTTACTTCTGGTCTTGAGTGTGTGTTTGGACATATTTCATGAGCTGTGGGCAGTCCGCTGGGCTTTTCCTGTTGGAAATTCTGACTTGGAGCCAATAGCATTCCCAGGAAAGCCTCCTGCTCCCTCCTCCCCACCCCGCCCTCCGTCCCAGGATCTCATAGCCGTCACTATGCACTACGGGACGGGAACTTCACCTGCAGCCCCGCTCAGTCGCTGTAAAGCAGTGGGTGGGACTGTGAGCTTAGTGACGTTCCAGAGCTAGCTTAGCGGCACAGCTCTGGTTGGTCAGTTGTTGGGCAGCTTTAGGTTCCAGTCATGTTTTCGTAGACTGCTGTTATTCTACATGAGGGAATTTTAGGAGCTTTGAGAGTCCGGTTTGCCCCAGTGACGATCTGTGGGCGTCAGGAGTTATGTTCCTAACTGCGCTCATGCTTCCACAGGTAATATCCATGCATTGGCTCTTAGTTTTCGGCATCCAATCAAATTGCTTTCCAGCTGTGTATGTACTCGTCAGTGTGCCTGTGTCTGTCTCTGTATTTGCTTCTGACTGTGTTGGTTTGTTTGTTTCAGGAACGCCAGCGGCTGGAGACCATCCTGTCTCTCTGTTCGGAGCTGGGCCGTTCGGAGCAGGACAGGCAGACGGGCGTTGTGTCGAGTCCTGGTGCTGGTTTAGCCGACCTCCAGAAAATCAACCGGGAACTAGAAAAACTCCAGGTCTCCGACGACGACAACGAATGGGTGGAATCTGTCTTCTCCAACGTGGGCACAGGTGCCCGCTCTGAGAACGGTTACCATGGTAATGACGAGGAGCTTCAGGTCCGGCAGCGACGGAGCAGCGGTCGTCGTGACAACAGGGCAGAGTCACCAACCGTCAGCTTGCAGAGCCCCACCCCCTCGCCCACCCCGCGTCTTCCCAGGACCAAACGGGTGAGTGCTTCTTTCTCCCCCCTCTGTTTGATCGTTTAGGGTATTTTGGGTGTTTTGTGGTTTGTATTTAGGTCACCTGAGAGACTGGCTCTGTCCTGATCCAAATCCCTCCTTGTAGATTCCTTGGTCCTGGTATGAATCTGACGTTCTCTATCAACGTAAGGACATGATGCTGGTCCCCAACTAGGATTCGATCTTGCTCCATGTGAACATGACCCACAGATCTCCCTTGTCTAATTTGGATTAGTCTTGGGTGAATGATGGGTCCATGAGTCCAGTCCGATTCTTCGGAGTGAAACACATTTCCTGACTTTGGGTTGTGACTTCCCGAACATACCCATTCGGATAAAAATTTTTGTGACCCCACCATTTCATGTATCATTCTTGCCATACACATTTTTGTAATGAATTGCACGCTCTCATGTACTTTTGGATGTTTTTTTTTACTTTGACAAAAGCATTGATCCACTGTATGCTGAAATCCCTTCTTTTAAATTTTTTATGTTTTACATTTTAAATGTTGTGGTCACAAACATGTTATCAACATTGGAAAGCTTGGGAAGACCTGACCTGAAGTCAGGAAATTTCCTCAGAAAGAACACATTTGAGTCATGGACTCATAAGCTCCACCGTGATAGATTTTCCACCCTTTCAAATGTAGCTAAATACCCTTAAAATGATATTCTTCTTACATGAAATGACACCAAATGACTGAACTTCACAAAGCCTAACTGTAGATGGGTGTACCCATTTTAGACACCAAATGACCGAACTTCATGAAGCCTAACTGTAGATGGGTGTACCCATTTTAGACACCAAATGACCGAACTTCATGAAGCCTAACTGTAGATGGGTGTACCCATTTTAGTACCATCAATGACCAATAAACAATCATGTGAAAATGTAAATCTCTTTCCACCTGTGATAACGTTCCCCGCAATATCTGAGACACCAATAAACATATTCTGACCGAAAAACATGAATGTAGACTTGTCCTAGCGTGAATGTAGACTTGTCCTAGCGTGAATGTAGACTTAGTGTGAACAGTGCATTCAAATCAGTTGCAGATATTCGCATTATAGAAACATTTTGTACACATGTTGCAAATAAAAATAGTTGTGGCCTTGGCGTGGCATGTCAGTACACCCAAATCAGTTGCAGATATTTGTGTCGTAACAACATTTTGTACACGTTGCAACACTGTAAAGACTCAATATGCGCAAATATGTGTGATGTCAAAGTGATGCAATGATGAAGACGTATAATTGAATCATTTCTAATCACCCTTCTGTAACTTAATGTACTAGTCAGTTTCACAGACATGACAATCCCCAGTTTCAGCAGTTCGGGCCCCTCTTCAACCCCAAGGTTGGATCATGTCTATTTTCAGTATTACATTTGTGTCATTCAGCAGATTCTCAGAGTAACTTAAAGGAGCAAATATGCTGCCTTGCTCAAGGGCACTCTAAGAACAAAAAACCCCACAGTTGGCTATATGCACAGGAGATATTTACATTCTGGTTATTAGATTAGAGAGTGCTAAGGATAGCCGTCTAAGACTAGCCTGTGTGTAGTCTGTAGGAACAGCTGCCTAGTATCTGGTGAATAATTGAAGAACAGAGTGACTCTATAGGTAATAATCCCAAAGATGGATCTATGAATATTAACACCTATAACATTTCCATGAACCAGTGTTTTTCACCTCTTGTTCTAGACAAACTGCAGTGTGTTCAACCAGCCCGGCACTAATGCCCATGATGCAACTCATCAATTTACCGTCAAGACCTAGATGCTGTGTGTAAACATCAGGAGCAATGGTTCCGTTTTGAGAGTGTGATGTTCTCTTCAGGCGCCGGCTGAGGAGGCCCAGCGGAGGAAGGAGGTCGTCCGTCTGGAGGAGGAGAGGATCCAGGTGTTGAACAACATGGAGGAGCTGGAGCAGAAGATCAAAGACCTGGACAACCAGATGGAGGAGTCCATCAGAGAGGTGGAGAGATTGAGGGGGAGGAAAGGTTGGGTGGAGATAGGGAGAGGTGGAGAGATGGGGGTGTATATGTAAATGGGGGAGATGGAGAGAAGACCTGGGATTTACCTCTAGAGTGGCAAACAAAGATCAATAAGCCCATAAACCTTTGAACACACTCACTTTGACTTTTAAATGATTTGAAAAGTAAAATGACCATAAAATTCCTGTTGGTTTTGAAGAAGTACACCTCATTAACAGCTTATTTACCTTGTGTCCAGTCTTGAAATCAGACATAAACAATGTGTCATATGATAAGACCAATCCATTATTTTCTTCTAAACCGCGTGGGCTCAAAAGTGACGCCATACGGGATTCATGCGTTTTTCTCTCGCATACAGGTGGAGATGGAGCGTGCCTTGGTGGAGGCGGAGCAGGAGGCGGAGCTTGCGGCCCTGCAACAGGATCGGAACACTCTGCAGGCACTCAACGCCAAGATGGCTGACATGGAACAACAGGCACAGAACCAGAAGACACAGGTGTGTGATGACACCCAGTCGCCTAGGTCCACCGGGCAGCGACCAAAACCAACGCGGTGTGTGTCTCTCTCCGTACGACGTGTGTGTACATGGCTTCTGGGGTGTGTGTGTGTCCTGTGTTCGTAGGTAGTGTTCCTGAACACACACATTGATTGACGTGAGTAGCTGACTTGGCTCATGTAAATCCTCCTCATGCTGTCCAAGGTCCAAATATACAGCTGTTAATGCAGCATAGAGCATAGAGCTTACAACCCTATCTGTGTCCACACACACACACACACACACACACACCCCTATGGATTTAAACACCCCTATACGCAAACACACACACACATACATTTATACACACATGCATAGATTTAAACAAACATTTATATAGAAAACACACACGTGCCAGCAGATTTGGACACACACACACACGTATACACCCAAACATGCACACACATGTGTTTTAGTGAGGCTCTATTAAAAGATGCAGCAGGCACTAAGTGGGGTTGAATGGTTCCGAGGAAGTGTTTGTGTCTTGTCACCTCGGTCCCCACTGGGTCATGTTCAGGCCTGCTTCCGGACCGTTCCGTTAACCCTACAGCTGCCAGAAACACGAGAAAGAAACTACCGGGCGCGGGGAGAACCAAAGAAGCCACGGAGGGAGCTTGAAATTAGACTTCTTTTACCAAATCTGATGAGACAAAAACAGACACATGAAGCCAATGAAAGAGAGGGATGAACAGATAGTTGTCTGGTCTCACACACACACATAAATATATATATATATATTGCCAGTGGAAACGTCCCGGAGTGTTTGTGGTCTGTGCAGAGGACCTCCTTTCCATCTGCCAGCTACCCCCCCCTCCCCCGTGATACTGTAGTAACTAACTCCGCCTCCCCACTCCCCTAACCCCTCCTCTGTCTCTCTCTCTCCTCCCCTCTCCCACCCTCTCTGCTTGTCTTCCATGTCGGAGTGTGGATACGTAATACGTTCCACATGTTCCACTGTCTGTGCTTGTGTGTGTGTTGTGTGTGTGTGTGTGTGTGTGTGTTGTGTGTGTCTGCGCCAGGCGTGTGTGTCGCTGCAGGCTGAGAGAGCTAGGGTAGAGCAGCTGTCTCAGAGTGTGTGTGAGCAGCGCTCGCGGCTCGACTCTTGCCCTGAGGCCATGAAGGAGCCCCTACAGGAACAGCTCGCCAGGGTCAGTACACACACACACACACACTTCCTGTTTCCTCTTCTACTTCCTCTTCCTGCTAAAGAAAGACAGCATTTCCTGCTTATTTCCACACACCTTCCTCCCTGTTCACCTCTCCTGGCTCCTGTTCAGGAGGCTGTCTCTAGCTCCTGTTTGTCCTCTGCCCAGCTCACTGACAGTGAGTTTCAGAATGTGGCCTGTCCGTCAGTAATGAAAGCTCTGTCCACATAGAAGCTCCCTGGACTATCATCCTGCTTGTGGGAGTAGCGGCTGTTTGGGTTGGAGGGATGAAGGAGCATGGTTTGACAGCATGTCTGGTGACAGCATGGCTCGGGTGCTTGTGTGGGTGTGAGTCATCTCTACCTCGCCGTGCACAAACTTGGTGATTGCAATTTGAACAAACGCAGAAAAGACCGAGTGACACAAGGCAGTCCGTGTTTCAGGACTCTGAGGTGCTGGAGGCCGAGACGAAGCGGTTCGAGGACCTGGAGTTTCAGCAGCTGGAGAAAGAAAGCCGACAGGATGAGGAGAAGGAGACAAAAGCACAACATCTCCTCAAAGAGATCGCAGACCGCCAACGCAGCACAGTCACACGCAAGGTCTGTTGGAGTGTGTTTTAAAGTGTGTCCAGGGCTGAACATTGTGTGTGTGTGTGTGTTTTAAATTGTATGTGTTTGCAGGAGAGGCTGGAGACCCTGAAGAAGCAGACAGACCAGATTAATCAGCAGGCTCAGAGGGAGAAGGACAGCTTCCTAAAGGAGAGGACCAACCTGCACATGATGCTGCAGAGGGTATGTATGTAGACTCTATGTATGTAGACTGAATGCATGTATGTAGACTAAATGCATGTATGTACAGTATCTCACAAAAATGAGTACACCCCTCACATTTTTGTAAATATTTGAGTATATCTTTTCATGTGACAACACTGAGGAAATGACACTTTGCTACAATGTAAATTAGTGAATGTTCAGCTTGTATACCAGTGTAAATTTGCTGTCCCCTCAAAACACACAGCCATTAATGTCTAAACCGCTGGCAACAAAAGTGAGTACACTCCTAAGTGAAAATGTCCAAATTGGGCCCAATTAGCCATTTTCCCTCCCCGTTGTCATGTGACTCATAAGTGTTACAAGGTCTCAGGTGTGAATGGGGAGCAGGTGTTTACATTTGGTGTCTTCGCTCTCACACTCCCTCATACTGGTCATTGGAAATTATTAAAATTATTGTTGCTCTACATAAAGATGGCCTAGGCTATAAGAAGATTGCCAAGACCCTGAAACTGAGTTGCAGCACGGTGGCCAAGAACATACAGCGGTTCTACAAGGACATATTCCACTCAGAACAGGTCTCGCCATGGTCGACCAAAGAAGCTGAGGGTAAAGGTGATGGACTGGCCAAGCATATCTCCAGACCTAAACCCTATTGAGCATCTGTGGGGCATCCTCAAACGGAAGGTGGAGGAGGGCAAGGTCTCTAACATTCACCAGCTCCGTGATGTCATTGTGGAGGAGTGGAAGAGGACTCCAGTGGCAACCTGTGAAGCTCTGGTGAACTCCATGAGGGTTAAGGCAGTGCTGGAAAATGATGGTGGCCACACTAAATATTGACACTTTGGGCCCAATTTGGACATTTTCACTTAGGGGGGTACTCACTTTTGTTGCCAGCAGTTTAGACATTATTGGCTGTGTGTTGTGTTATTTTGAGGGGACGGCAAATGTACAAGCTGTACACTCACTACTTTACATTGTAGCAAAGTGTCATTTCTTCAGTCACATGAACAGATATAATCAAATATTTACAGAAATGTGAGGGGTGTACTGTGGTATGTATGTGGACTGTATGCGTGTAGACTGAATGCATGTATGTAGACAGTGTGTATGTGTTGTAAGTGTGTTGATTTTGCCTTTCTCTTTCTCTCAGGAAAAAGATAACCTTGGCACTCTAGAGAGGAGGTATGCTGAGCTCACAGGTGGGCGGGGCTTCCCTGTCAGCCCCATCAGCCTGAAGGAGGTTCGTAGGACATCTGGGAGCCATCTTCATTCCCACTGGTTCCTCTCCTTTCTCTAAGTCCTCTCTCTCTCTCTTCTCTTTTCTCTAAGTCCTCTCTCTCTCTTCTCTCCTCTTTCCTATTCTCCCATCTCCCATAGGATACACTGTCTCTGACTGACATGTGTCAGTCATCCGGAGGCCCCTCCTGTGACCACGCCCCTTGCTCCGTTTCTTCTCTTCTTCCTGCTGACCTGCTGGTTCTCTCTTCCCTCCTTTCCTCCCTTTCCATAAAGAACGCTGAGGTACTCTCCCTCTACCCTTTTCTCTGCTTCCTTATTTCTCTTCTGCCTCATCCCTGCATCCATCTATTTTTCCTCTATCTCATCCCTCCCTCCTCCTCATTCCTGTTGTTCCAGAATATGCCCAATAAAATACCAATTACTGTTTCAATGCATGTAGATTCTCTATCTTAAATGGGCTTGCTATCATCTAATTTAGCCACGAAATTCTACGACATGACATGGACATGGGGCACATATCAGTACATACCATAGACATGGGGCACCATTTTGGGCTCAACAGCACCACTTTCACCACCAGTGGCCAAAAACACTGTAATGTTCTTCTGGTCATTTACAATTTGGGTACTAAGGAATGGGCAGTTTGATGGATATTTCTGGTGCATCCTGGGATTTGGAGGTGGAGAGGCACTTACAATTTCAGATACTCCTCCGTCTCTTGTCAGCTAATTCTACATTGATAATAACATGTTGTACAAGTTCCGTTCTGGCTTTATCGATGATCCCATTGTTCATGTTTAACATACTCATGAATTGTCTCGCTACATGATCCTAATGGAACCTGTTTTAACATGCGTAACAGTAGGTCTCTGCTACATTTTCCCTGATCAAGCTAACGCTAAGTTTTAACATTGCTTTGACATCTCTCAACCCCCCCTTTCTTCAATCACTCTTTCTTCCAATCCCCTCTTTCCCCCTGCCCCTCCACGTTACCTTGCCCTGCCCCCCTCTATCTCCTCATGGTATGTTCCAGGGCTATGTCACAGTCAGTGAGATCAATGAGCTTTACTCCCAGCTGGGGGGGGGGCCTAGTCCCGCCCCCGCCACTGTTCTGGCCAATCCCTCCCCTGATCCTGAGCCTAGCCCCACCCCCGATGACAGCATATCAAAACCAGCAGAGGACGAGGTCTGTTTAAGGGAGTGTGTGTGTGTGTGTGTGTGTATTCTGCTGCCGCAAAGGTGCATTTCTTGTTGATTTCCATGTTCTCCTCAACGCTCAGTCTGTCTCTCTTTTTTGTTCTCTCTTCATTTCTTTCTTTTTTGTTCTCTACTGTTCTCTCTTTGGTTCTATTCTGTTCTCTCTTTTGTTCTTTGGTTCTATTCTGTTCTCTCTTTTGTTCTTTCATTTTTTGTGCTCTTCTGTTCTCCCTCTTTTGTTCTCTCGTGTTCTCTCTCGTGTTCTCTCTCTCCTGTTCTCTGTCTTTGTATTCTCTGACAGTGTTCCTCTGTTCTCCTTCAAGCTGTGTCACTCCTCTTCTATCAACTGTCCTTCCTCTGCCTCACATCCCCTCCCTCCCCGCCGCCCCCTCCTCACCAAAACCCCCTCTGTTCATTGGCCGGAGGACATGGTGACCTATCGTGAACCCTCCCCCCTCCCTGACTCTCCTCCTCCTCCACTGCCTGTCAAAAAACACTGCCACAACAGGCAGGTAAAGGTGTGTGTGTGTGTGTGTGTGTATATATACATATGCCTTTTGTGCTGTTGTTTGTGTGAATGTGTGATTCTGACATTGTGTGTGGGTGTGTGTGTGTGTGTGTGTGTGTATATATACATATGCCTTTTGTGCTGTTGTTTGTGTGAATGTGTGATTCTGACATTGTGTGTGGGTGTGTGTGTGTGTGTGTGTGTGTATATATACATATGCCTTTTGTGCTGTTGTTTGTGTGAATGTGTGATTCTGACATTGTGTGTGGGTGTGTGTGCTCAGCACTTCAGGTGTCTGGAGGAGAGGAAGCGATTAGTGAAAGAAGGCGGGTCCCACTTGAGTGACACGTTACCCAGGAAGAAGACCATGCCCACCATCACCCCTCAGTTCAGCTGTGCTACGCTGGGACGCAGTATGCCTAACAAGGTACGTGCACACACACACACAAACACACACACATAAACACAAACACCATCACCATCACTTTAACGTTTCTGGTCCTCCACAGTCCCATCAGCCCCTGGTGCAGAGTTCTAGCTGTGGCAGTATTCTACCTCGGGGCCTGTCTGTCTCGTCCAATAGGGACACAGATACACGCCTCCAGCACAAAGGTGAGTACTCTATCCCACACACACACACACACACACACACACACACACACACAATAACTTTAATAATGGCCTAGCAAGAGGACAGAATGCGAGGAGGACTATAGAGCTGCCTCTGGATTACTCAGTGAGTCACAGTGCTTACCTTATAAGGTCAGGGTTTCAACAGACTTTCAGACTGTGCGTGATTGGTGGACAGACCTAGGTTTATTGTGTGTGTGTGTGTGTGTGTGAGAATGTGTGATGGTGGATAGAGCACGATTAAGTGTGTGTGATGGGTGTATGCAGCATGATTTAGAGTGTGTGTGTGTGTGTGTGTGTGTGTGTGTGTGAGATGAGTGGATAGGCGCACAATTGATTTGTTTGTGGAGATAGTTGAGGAGCGGCAGGAAATGCTTACTGCTGTTGTGATGCATCCGTTAATGGGTCTCAGCAACCCATGGATTGTGTGTGTGTGTGTGTGTGTGTGTGGTGAGATTGGAGCCTGTCCCAGAGGGTGGGGTGTGTTTCTGACCCTCTGTGATGGTATCAGGCTTCCGTTGTCTGTCTTTCTCCATATGTGGTGTGTGTGTGTGTGTGTGTGTGTGTGATACAGTTCCCTGCCCTGTTGGGTCTCATTGACTGTGCTTGTACATTGAGTTGTAGTCGGGCATCATTGCCGTACTGCGGTTGCTGGCGTTTTTCAGACCGTAACCATTTTGGGAGTCCACTAATTATCATTAGTGGTGGTTTTCGAAAGCGTTATTTGCTGCTTGTGCGTTTTAACCGTGGCTGGTCAGTGTGATCAGAAGTGGGGACAGCGGTCTGTACCACATGGTCAGACTGTGGTCCTGGAAGGGGGGGGCGGTCCTGGAGATGAGGGCTCGGGGCAGGGAGGAACAAAGACAGGTAACTCAGTGGTTAATATCACACCATTAGACATCCAACACGCACTGCTGTTATCTACCACTACCTCTTTTCTCTCTCCTGGAGTGGTTTGGTGATGTTGTGGTCTCGGCCTGACCGTGTGGTCCCGTTGTGGTCTAGGTCCTGGTCAGTCCGGCTCTCGGGCCGCCTCCCAGTCTAACGTGTACCTGGACACTTACGGTTACCGGGACAACAGCCAGACCTTTGACACCATGAGTGTGGACAGCTCCGACTCCATGGATACCAGCATTTCAGCTTGCTCCCCTGACAACGTCTCCTGGTAGGTGCCTGTGTGTGTGTGTGTGTGTGTCCAGTGATTGTTTTTGTTGTTTTTGATAAAACAAGTGAGAAAACTAAACTGACTTAGGTAGACTGGGTAAACTAAACCAAACTCATCTCATCTAATCTCAAGGTCTGGTGCTGTTAATACAACTCCCTGAAAAGTCTGCATGTCTGAAGTCAAGTTCAGTACAGAGAAATAAACTAATATGCTGGTGTGTTGGGCACTATTAAGAAAACCTGAGCTTTTATTACTAAATGCATTCTACTGCATCAGTGTAGTCTGCCAAAAGTGCCTTACTAATGGACTCTCAAGTAAAATATAAGCTACTTTTAATGTTGTTTTTGCAGCTTGAACTGTGAACGGAATGTTTATTTATTTTTATATATATATATGATTGCCTGTTTCCCAACTGTGAAATTGTGGAAATTCTGTCCGGTCCACTTTGATGAAAAAAGCAAACCGAACCTGTACCTCTCTCTCTCTCTCTGTATATGCCCCGTTCGAAGGGGGACTAGAGTGCTCTGGAGTCGGGTTACAGGCTGGCAATAGTCGGCGAGCCGAGGTAGATCTGGGGTTCATATGTTCTGCTTATACAGCACCCCCTCTTTCTGCCTGGAGATGGTTCGGTCCAGCTGGGCCCCTGGGTTTTATCTGGGTTGGCGGCTTCTGCACAGCACAGGTTTCTGCGGTCCAGACATTGGAGTAGTTTGCTGGGTTCCGTCCACTGGGGAGTTTTCACTGGCACAGTGAAGCGTGGTTTAGTTCTGTGGTTTGATTGTTGGACTGAACTTAATTTGGTTGGGTTGAACTGGATTGGTTCTGTTCACACTGGTGCCTTCATTGGCACTCTGTGGCTCTTGGCTCAGCTTGATTTGGGTTTGGGTCCATTTGGACGGGACTAGCCTGGAGCATCTGAATGGATCATGAGCTCCGTTCCCTCTCATCTATGCAGGTAAGGTGTGGGTGAGGCGTGGTGAGGTGTGGGTGAGGGCTGTTGGTGCATACAGGATGGGAGGAGGAAAAGGAGGGAAATGTGATGGTAGAGGAGAGCGGGAAACGATTGTGTGTGTGTGTGTGTGTGTGTGTGTGTGTGTGAGGCTTGTTTAGACTGGGGCTAATGTGTACCATTCATCTCATCAGTGTTGGGAAATCAGGATTCCAACTTGCCCTGAGGGGAACGGAAGATTTTTGATCTGAACATGGAGGGAAAGAAAGTTGACTTGCTTGTTTTGACCATCAAAGCCCAAAACCCAGGCATCCTATATCATGTGCTGATAGGTTGTCATATGTGCTCCAGCTGACTTGGCGATCATGAGAAAACAGCAACAGTTTTCCAAAAAAAAAGTTATTAATGTAGAGCAAGGAAGGGCAACTGTGATCTTTGTGGCGGAGCCTGGATTAAACTGGGAAAGATGCAGATGGCAAATAAAATGAGGATGAGGGAGGCAGTGGGTGGGGGGGTGCTCGGAGTGTCCAGTTGCTTGAATTACCTGGCCGGTCTTTCTGCTGGATGTTCCTCTGTAATCCACATGGGGCTGCAAACATCAGTGCCCCCGGATCTGTAATCATGATAATTCCCAAAGTACTGGCCATGTTGCCTCAGGAATGGAAATCCATGTGGAATGCTGCATCTCTGTCCAACCCTTCCTGAAGTAAATTTGTCAATGTTGTAGATGTGAAGACCGGATGTCCCCACAACATTTTTTATACCTGATAATTAGGCCCCACCAGGTTTTTTTGTCAGATCCCCACCAGGAAAATGGGATTCAACGGTTAGAAATTAGCGCTGTCTTATGTTAAGGCATAAAGTTTAGATTATTGAGGTTAAGATTAGTTTATGAGATCGGGAACATGGATATTTTCTGGTCTCCAGAAAAAGGATAGAAAAACAAACATTAGTTTGTGTGTGTGTGCTAGCTGTCAACTTGGCCTATTTTTTGAGAATGGTACAAGGAACAGAAGAAGGAACAGGGACAAAAGAAGGAACAGGGACAGAAGATGGAACAGGGACAGAAGATGGAACAGGGACAGAAGATGGAACAGGGACAGAAGATGGAACAGGGAGAGAGGGATGAAGGGAAGTGCGTGGAGATAGTGATGGGACAGTCAGACTTATTCCTGGTGTTCTTTTTTGAGGGGGAAATTAAAAGCAGCAGACTGTCTAAGCTGGTTCAAATGTGTTCCAGACGGGCCCAGTCTTACTGTGACCATCAGGGTTTGTTTGTGTCTTTCTCTCTGTGTGTATGTGTGTGTATGCAGGGTTGGGTATGTCACTTTTAAAATGTAATCGGTTACAGTTACAAGTTACCTGTCCACATTTGTAATCAGTAACGTAACTTTTTGATTACTCAAATTCAGTAACGTAATCTGATTACTTTGAATTACTCTGATTACTTTCATATTATGAGGCATTTGAAAACAAATAGGAATAGCCTATAACCAACTGAACACCTTTTGCGGGATCAATCAATGTTAGAGTTTACATTGCTGGACAAAAACAGAATTAGCATTTTACCTTATGGGTTGTGTAGGCTATAGTGCCTTTGGAAATGGGTTTCTAAACAATAGCTTTTTACTTCAATATGATTGGGCTACATCTATACATGCTAAAGGTCTGTCCGATATTCAGTCATTCCAATTAATTCAATAAATCTCAATCTTCCAGAATCTGAATTTTTATCTGAACATAACCCAAAATCTAATGATGCTTAAGCCTGTTCTGTTATTTTTGTTTTATTCATGTTTTTAATTGCTTCAAAACACTGTTGAAAAATAAATGGCAAATACTCGAAAGGGGCATATCATTGTTGTATATAAAAATAATATTTACGTAGCTTTTCGTGCATAAAATAAATCTGCAGTCTGATGATATGCTCCACAACCAACATTGTCAAAACGTGGCAGAAACTCCCGGCACGTGAATGTACGTTTGCAATCGTGAACACCCGCATAGAAATAAGATTTACCCGCACGAACATAACATGCGATTATTAAGGCCACCAGTGATGGATTTTCAAAACGCAAATGAAAGAAATAAACTGTGATTATAAACCTGCACTTTTACGGTACATTCACACCATTAGCGAAATTTCAGATAGCCAACGCCAGCATCGCCCACAGCGCTTCGTCTTTAGCATTCTCGTGGCTGTCTTTGGGTGAACTAGCGTCATAACAGCAGGTAAACTGTCTTAAGGTTTGAGCATAGCAAATATGTATGAAGGAACGTCAGATTATTACAATGGTTAAAATTGGAATAGAAACGTATTTTAATAAATTTTTACATTTGATATATATCTACTCAATTAATATGCCTCATTGATGCAATTCTTACAACCTGCAATGCTAGTTAGCAAACCAGCTTGCTAGAATTAGGTAGCCACCAGTCAGCTAACATCTATTATTGACACCAGTAGCACCAACTATCTCGGCCACCTGTCTCCATGCTGCACATTTTGTTTTGTTTGCGTCTCTGTAGGAAAATAGTGTGCAATCGTATAGCTCCCGTCACTGCTACTAAAACAATTTTTTTTCATCCATCTTTTAAAAAGTACCGCCAAATCAGTTCTGTTTATTTTATTTGTACTGAGAGCATTTCACAACCACCTACACAAATCCCGTGATTGGTCAGTACCCAGGGATAGGCGCGGGTGATTTGCATGAAGTTGGAAACTCTGAATTTTTTCTTCGCATCTCACGGATTCCACGCATCGACCCACCAGCCGCTCGCTCGCCACGTTTCCCTTCATTGAAATGAATTGAGCCGTCGCGAATAGTGTGAATGCACCGTTAACTTAAAGTAAATTACGTCAGCAGGCAATGATAACCAAAGAACACACATTTTCAGAGGTGCAAAGCCGGCAGAATCACATGTCCTACCTGTATGCACGGAGTTGAAATGCAAATAATTCTAGTTTGGCAGAATGCTTCCCAGCACACCTTTTCTCATCAGATGTCGTTGTTAATTCCATATAATGTTTTATCTTGAAGGTAACGCCATGTAACAAATAGTTGCCTAATCTATTAAACAATTCCTGTAAAAGTTATTCGGTGCAACTCGTCCTGGCTGTGTTGTTCGGTGCATTTGACAAATAAACCTTGAAAAATATGTAACACCAGGTAGGCCCATTGCCTATAATTGTTCTGAGAATTATGCGTCGAGTTGATGATTAAATAAAATGTCATATGACTCGGCTAATATTATCGAAGATATATTCTGTATATTTGCCAGCCATCCAACCAACCAAAACCGAAGAAATGTAAACTAGCATGTCACTAAACTGGTTTTGCGCGTCCACCTTTGCGCGCTTGATGATCACACACACAACTGATGCGCACAATTCATATTTTGTTTCAAATAACAATGTTTTTATAACATTAAATAACAAACTCAAACATGCAACGTGTCATACATTTTTCTCGCACCTATTCTTTTTCAATGGAAGTAATCCAAAAGTAATCATACATTTCTTCCAAAAGTATCAGTAATCCGATTACAATATTTTTGTTGGTAACGTAACGGATTACATTTACTGTTTTTTTGTAATCGGTTACTCCCCAACTCTGTGTGTATTTTCCAAAAATACGTCCTGTGCTTTGTTATTCCAAGTCTGTAAAATGTGTCTCTCTAATTCAGGGGTTCCCAACCTTTTTCACCCCATTCTGATATTTCTTTGTGTCATGACCCCAGTCTCATCTCTCAGGAATGGGGTCATAACATGTTGCAGCTCAAACCATTAAAGACACGTTTGTATGAAGGTAACAGAAACCACTCTGTATAATACAACCACTTCTACTGTCTTCCCAGGAATATGAACCTGTATTTACAATGTGCAAAATGTATGAAGCTGTATGAACAAAGTGCAAATCATTTTCCAGAGTTTGGTCCACAATCATATTTTCAAATTGGGCAAACCCACTTAGGGTCGTGACCCCCAGTTTGGGGAACGCCAGTTGATTTGGAAAGTTCCCGGAGAGGTGTTCTATGGTGGTTTGACAACACGGCATCTGTTCTGTTGTGTTGCAGCGCCAGCACGTCCAATGTCACCAAACTGGAGGAGATGGAGCGCCTGTTGAGACAGGCCCATGCGGAGAAGAACCGGCTCATAGAACACAAGGTACCACACACGCGCACACAGGTCACGGGTTTAAGAAGGATTTCACTGGACACTGAGGTGTTTGTAGTCATGGTCAGCATCGCTGTGATGTTATTGGTCACTGCAGCTGGGTTTGGGAGGCTGACGTGTTCAGCGCTAAAACTGCAATGAACAAAATAACGGGGTTCAGTTCCAAAATGTCGGCTCCAACCGTGTAGGGGTGCCACGCTGAAAATGTAACAAACATGACAAGTGTTTGACAAAAACATTTATTTTGAAGGAGTGCCTGTCATTTGATAGCTTGCACATGCTCAGATCAGCACCACACAAACATTAGATTAAAATACCTTAACTGGCTAGCAGCTATGATAACGCCTACAAATGTGATTGGGGATTTGTACTTGGCTTCAATTGAAACTTTTACTTCAAACCTACCCGTCCTGGCCAGAAATAGGCTTCTTCCTCAGATGGAGACTGTGAGTACTAAGGGTAGTACACACACAACCTCAACATGGGGTAGTGTACAAACAACCTCAACATGGGGTAGTGTACAAACAACCTCAACATGGGGTAGTGTACACACAACCTCAACATGGGGCAGTACACACGCAACCTCAACATGGGGCAGTACACACACAACCTCAACATGGGGCAGTACACACGTAACCTCAACATGGGGCAGTACACACGCAACCTCAACATGGGGCAGTACATACGCAACCTCAACATGGGGCAGTACACACGCAACCTCAACATGGGGCAGTACACGCAACCTCAACATGGGGCAGTACACACGCAACCTCAATATGTGTAAAAAGTGTGTTGTGTCTGGTGCAGGACCAAGAGATGGAGTCCCGCAAACAGGCTCTGGAGGAGGAGAGGAAAAGGAGAGAGGAACTTGAGAAACGACTGCAGGAGGAGACCAACAGACGACAGAAACTTATTGAGAGGGAGGTGAAACTACGGGAGAAACAGAGGGCACAGGTAGGAGCAGGAGTGATGTGGGGCTGGTGTTGGAGGAGATAGGTGGGGCTAATTTAAGAGGAGATGAGTAGGGCTGATATAGGAGGAGAGAGGTAGGGGCTTATGTAGGAGGAGATAGGTGGGCCTGATGTAGGAGAGAGGTGGTGCTAATGTATGCATATGCCCCCAAGACATTGTCTCTCTCCTGCACATTGATTGGTGACCACTAATCTGTAACCCTTGACTTCTCAGTCTCGCCCCCTGACGCGGTACCTGCCAGTGCGTAAGGATGACTTTGACCTGAGGGCCCATATTGAATCGGCGGGTCACAGCGCCGACACCTGTTTCCACCTGTCCCTCACGGAGAAGACCTGCAGGGGATTTCTGGTCAAGATGGGGGGAAAGATCAAGACCTGGAAGAAACGCTGGTTCGTCTTTGACCGCAACCGCCGAACGCTGTCCTACTTCTCGGGTAAATGCCGGGCGTTGACCGTGAGGTGTGATTGACACACCAAAACCCTGACTCCTTCTGATCTGGCTCTCATTGGCCGGTGTCCGTCTTGTGCTAATAATTCTCCTGTGTCCGTTGTCGTTGCTGCAGACAAGCACGAGGCCAAGCTGAAAGGGGTTATCTACTTCCAGGCCATAGAAGAAGTTTACTACGACCACTTAAAGAATGCACACAAGGTAACGTCTTCATTCTAGTGTGTGTGTGTGTGTGTGTGTGTGTGTGTGCGCAGGTGTGTGTGTTGCAGCAGGCTGAGAGAGCTAGGGTTAAGCGGCTGTCTAAGAGTGTGTGTGAGCAGCGCTCGCGGCTCGATTATTTGCCCTCACGGCCCAGTTTGTCTAATCCCCCCCCGTCCAGAGCCCTAACCCGTGCCTGACGTTCAGCGTGAAGACTCACGACCGGGTTTACTACATGGTGGCCCCGTCTCCTGAGGCCATGCGCATCTGGATGGACGTCATCGTGACCGGGGCAGAGGGATACACCCAGTTCATGGTGTGAGAGGTGGAAGGACACGTGCAGTTTGTGCTGTGAAGAGTAGTGCTTCGGAGTGGAGGGATACCGCCGGTCTGCGATCCAGGCGCCGGGACTAGTTCCCTCTTTCTTTGTGATATATCTCTGTGACTCTGTATTTCCATATATATATATATATATATATATATATATATATATATATATATATATATATATATATATATATATATATATTTTTTTTTTTTTATGTCTTCTAACATGGTGTTCTCTGACAGTGTGCCTGCGTTCTTACAGAAACTCAGCTGGGATTGGCCACTGTCACCACATCACTATATTGGTCGTAACTCATTATTCATTCACTGAAAATGTCAATGTGCATCCGGTGGCAGACGAGCTAAACAGAATGCCGGTTTCCCTTTGTGTTGGTGAAGCGTCAAATTATCAGTGGGCATGTCACTGATATTTACTCAACACCAAAGTGCTCAGGTCTCCTGTGTGTGTGGGTGTGTGAACGTGTACTATGCTGAATGTGATACCATAACCCAGAGGTGCTAATCTTTCTTTAATGTATTTTTTCACATCAGGCCAATGTCTTCCATTTTGTCTTTGTGTTGCCAAAGACCCCGTGATCTGTGGTGAAAACCAAAACTGTGGGACGTTTGGTGGTACGCTGAAGGCACACTAATCATCCCATCGGTTAATGTCTTACAGCTTAGCAGGGTGCCAGTTGAGCTTTCCCCGCGTACGTTATCCTTCACTAACCACATCGCTATATGTAAATTGCGTAGTATGTTATCCAGTGCCCAGGTTCCGCGTTTGTGAACAGTCTTATAGGCCTTGTGAATGTTAGAGCACAGTGTTATGTCCCATACTGAACAACCAAATGGAAACTAACAAAGTCACTGACAACCAAAAGGAAATCAGTGGATAAAATAAGAAAGGGTTCTAAAAAGCACCCACAGGGGCTATCCACAGAAAGGTTACAGCTAATGAATATGTCCACTATGTCTGCCTCAGAAAAGGCAAACCAACATAAATACCAGGAACAGGGCCAAAATTGGTGAAAGGCAGCCTGACTAACATGGTAATCAGCATGTGTGCAACATATGCTGTTCAACCAGGTGAGTCTACCAAGGACCTTTCTCTGAGATCTCTGTGGCCAAGTCAAGGTGTAGTGATTAGTATCTTCTAGCAACCTCTAAGTCACAAAAGCCTGTAACATGGATCATCTTCCTGGCATCACAGACATGTATTTATTCCCTCTCACCAGCAGAGGGCAAAAGCTGTAGCATAGCAGAGGAACAGAGAACAGGCTCTCGCCATCTAGTCAACTCCAGGAACTTATTTACTAACTTTTAAAACCCCAAAGGCTTGGTGTAAGCAAACATTGCCCAGAGTTTTTGTTTTTACTTTGGGTTGGCTAGCCAGGGGTTTATTCGTTAGTGGGCATTAATGTGCTTTTAACTATTTGTCTAAGACAGCATTTTTGGAAAGATATCATTGGATGATTTTATAATGTAGCTATACTATACTGTATTTGTGCTATTGATTATCAATGCATGTATCTTTATTTTTGCATACAGAAAAATAAACACATTGTGCCTTGGATATGTTAGACATACTTGAAATATTTGCATCACCGATTGTATGTTTTCAGTCTACTAGAGCACCTTTTCATCAGAACTGCATTATTTAACCAAATGAAACATCACGATGGTCTGGCAGTTCTTGTTCTTTTTAAAAAGTGCTATTGGGATAAATAATGCCATTCAGTTTAAATGACAGAGGTTTTGTTGATTGAAATCCTCCATCTAGTGGTCGTCATTGGACACAGTGCCTGGACTTTTTATTGGTTGTATTTTTGATACTTGCAAATGTTGGCTATGAAGTGAAGCTACAATGAGAATGTTTCGATAATAACTGCCCAAACAGGCAAGACCTGACGATTGATGATTCATAATTGATGACACCCTTTGATCTCCTCCCTCAATCTCCTTGAATCTTCTTGAATCCGTATATTAATAAATCCTTCTATACATTAATAGCACACTTGATTCCTCATACTTTTTTATTCTATGTTGTGTAGTGCAGCTTGTAACATTTTGACTGAATGAAGCAAGTCCAAAAAAATTACCTTTATTTAATATGTATTACGTATTATATTTCTTTCTGAAATATTGTGTCTGGTTGATACGGAAGAGGATTAGTGTCAAGCAATAATAAAAAAAATCAAACCATATCTACATTAAAGTCATTATAATGCGAGATTAAACTCGTTAAATGTCGAGAAAAAAAGTCGAAATACAATCTTGAGAATAAATTCATTAAATATCGAGAATAAAGTCGTTGTGTTTCGAGAAAAAAATCGTTATATTTCAAGAAAAAAGTCGAAATACAATCTTGAGAATAAACTCATTAAATATCGAGAATAAAAATCGAAATTAAATTAAACGCATTCGATCAGTGTGCATTGCATAGCCTACTGATAGAGGACATGGCAGAGTTGGATCAATTAGTCAAGCTATATTATAGACTTTCTTTCAGTAACACAGAAATACTATCAGCGTGAAGGTGAAGGTGACCAGTAGGCTTGATACTGTCCACCCTTGCTGTCTTGCCAGGTGGGCTCTCGTCGCCACTGGAATGCCCTCCCTCCAATGCCCTTCGGGGGAAGAGTCACTGGCTTGTTGTTGACTCTCTATTGCGCACTTGTGCAGTTGGGCTGTACGCTGCTAGCAATACTCGGCCCTCATTCAGGGGGGTTGCGGTTGGTGGGTGTCCCTTTGGTTGATGCCTGGCAATGTGGTTGGATTGATTTCCTGCCTGTTGGGCCCTGTCCAGGGCCTCCCCCGGGTAGGGCCACAGTGTCGCCGGACCCCCCCGTCTCAGTTTCCAAGGTGTTACGCTGCTATATTATTGTGCTGGGGGACATGAGGGATGTACTACTAACTTTTCTCAGTTTCCTCCAATTTTAAATTTTAGAAGGAGATGAGGTCCTGGTCCACACCGGCGGATTACCTGGTTTGGGGGGGCCGTTGCTGTTCCTGTCCTTGTCCACCTGGTCATACTTCTGACCTAGTCTAAAATCGAATATACTCTGGATTTAGCCAAGAGAAATTTATTTATTATTCCAATTGGACTCTTAATATCTCACCCGGCACAGCCAGAAGAGGACTGGTCACCCCTCTGAGCCTGGGTCCTCTCTAGGTTTCTTCCTAAAATTCGACCTTCTTAGGGAGTTTTTCCTAGCCACTGAAATTCAACACTGCTGTTGTTTGCTCCTTGGGGTTTAAGGCCGGGTGTCTCTGTAAAGCACTTTGTGACAACTGCTGTTGTAAAAAGCGCTTTATAAATACATTTTGATTGATTGATTGATTGATATCAACTTTAGCTAATTATGACATAATTATAATTAGCATACGAACTTTAAAGAGAATTTGCAAGCGGCTAGGTCTTTTTAGAAGAAAAAATCAGTCCAATTTGCGCGATGTACTCGCTTTTGTCCAACATGAATTGACAACCAGTGGACAAATGCAAGGTTACATTAAAAAATATATTTAAAGTCAACTATGTTTTGATGTAACTGAACTCAAGACGTCTTTGAAGGAGCAACATTTTAAGTCCGTTCGATGGCCCAGAAATACTACTTAGACTACCATAGATAGTTAAGCACTTTCATTTTGCGATCTCATGTGAAACAAAGTCAGGCCATGGGCTAACTCTATGATATCATGTTCATACGAAATACGACTCCCTTGAGAAAACACCACCAATACAACTCAAAGCTCCATTCCCTGACCTTAATGGGTTTATTCTCAAAATTGTATTTCCACTTTTTTTCTCCAAATATAACAAGTTTTTTTCTCGAAACACAACGAGTTTAATCTCGCATTATAATGACTTTAATCTCGAGATGGTTTGATTTTTTTTATTATTGCTTCCGTAGGTTGACGATTAGAAGTACTTGTAGTAGTAGTATTCTGCATACACGCCTACCACAATATACTTCCGCATTCTTTGACGTCACCCAGCAAGTTTACCAGAGAATATGAGACAAAGCGAGAGGGTGACTCAGCTTCTTATATGTCCACAAAAATACATAAATTATTAAGCAAGAGTGGAGAATTTGTATGGGGTAAACGACAGTGTCGAATTTAACAAGGATGTTTTTGTTATTCTTAGGTAATTACGAGAGTGTTGATATGAGTGTGATACACGCATAGATAAGAGAACAGCTTTATATCTATGGATACACATACCATAGTGGATACACATGCAATAATGGACACAACCTATTATTGCATGTGTCCATGAGAGCATGACGATCTTTGCATGCTCTCGAAGGACGTCATCACACCTTATTTAAATATATGTTCCATAGATAATAGAACACTAGATGGGCTGATGTCATAGAGCCCCTATAAATCAGAATGGAGCTATTTTATAGCCATCTTACCTGGGGTCCTGTTCTAAGCAATCTACAATACAAGTGGCATTTCAGTTCTTATAACAGTTACATATCCTTAATAATATATAAATAGCCACTGTCATGCACAGCATAATGCATAACATGACTGTACTTTTGAGAATATTAACAAACAAATCCATTTGAAATAGGTTTCAATCATTTATTAATGTAAGAGTACAAAATGGCTATGGTCTAATGTAGGAAGATACAGGATAGTACTTTAAATACAGTGCAAGTGTACATTTGTTTATTTCCAACGAAAACAATTAACTGTGATTTTGAATTAAAATACATGTATGTATTTGTATATACATTATCATTTAATTAAAATTATAATTTAATTGTAGAAATCATTATTTTCTGACAGTACGCTAAACAGAGCAAGCTAGCTCACTGAATTTGGTATTAGAACAGGAGCATAGTATTCAGAGAACAGAACATTTAATAGGAGTAACAAGGCTACTATTTTGTGGACAAAGGCTACTCAACATCGCCATCTGCTGATGTGAAAACGCATTAGTTCACACAAGTTATGTGCAACATTAATTTATACTTTTCTGTAACATGCTAGCTGAAACCGTTAATTTAAAAAACAAAATTCTGATAGCCTACTCTAAAGTTCTGTAGCTAAACAGCGATGGTTAGGCTGGATTAGCTTTCTTGTTCATTGATTAAAAGCATGGTATGTAAAGTTATCATACATTCCTACACTAACTGATGGGAGAACAATGTTTCCCACCTCCTTTTAATTGTTCATCCTTTTTCAAATTACTGCTGCACAAAATACCACCATGATTAGTGTTAAGAGCCTTGACTTTTCCGAACTGGTCCCAGGTAAGATGGCGGAGCTATTGAGACGTCAGATAGAACTATATGTCCCATCTATGCTTTATATCTATGATATATTCCAATACTGTTATCCATCTACCAATGAAAAGCAAGGAATAGGTAGGAACAAGTTAACTGCCGGCCCGCCCTATGGACAAACATGGGCGTGGATTTTAGTATCTCCTCATTATTTATCTCTGGTGTAAAATACATTTGTTTTGGCAGATTACTACGATTTACTGTAAAATTGGATATTTTTGGTTTCATTGCGGTTAATTATTTGAATGAATGATATTACGGTTAAGAATTAGGAATTGTATCGCCACTTCAGAAAATGCCTTTTGGGTGAGTTGCGTTCTTTCAATTATTTCAATATTAGCGTAGCTTAGTTAGGCTATTACGCAATTTTATCGTTTCACTACGAATTTTCAAAGTCAGTATTAGCTAAGAGGTCTACTATATACATTGCCCGTCTTACTGTCAGTTTTTTTTAGATGGCTAATAACCCAAAACGAGTCCTTGCGACTAAGCTGTAAGATATATTGAACGTCGACGACTTGGTGTTGAATTATTTTGGAACCCAACCTGACCAATCTGGGCTGAAGAGGACGTTCCAGAATGTTAAAACTTCAATTTCAGTTGAACAATAAGGACATATTACTTCAAGAGAAAAGCATTATTTCTAACTACACCCTGAAAAGTTTTTATTTAAAGTTTAATAAGCTTTTGTTTAAGTGATAGTTCGTTTAAATGACACTGTATTCTGGAAAATAAAAAAAACATTGCTATTGCTTAAGTACGGACCCAGAGTCAAGTTATTTCTACTTCTCTGTGAGGTGTGGCAGTTTTTTTTTCAGTGCTATACCAATGGGCTTTAAACATGCCTTCTATGGAAACGTGTATTTTTTACTTTTTAAAATAAAAAGCTGTATGGTATGGACATATTCTGAAAAAGTTCAGTTAAAAATTAAGTTACTACAAAATAGAGTAAATAAAAGTGACAACCAATTCCAGCTCATTAATAAAGACACAACATGTCCCTACCCAAATGACCAGTTGCCCACCTGAACCTGATATTGAATGTGATGGTGTCTGAGACAAAGTCAGTTTGAGACAAGGTGCAATTTCTTTTTAAGAAGTGTGCTTGTGGAAGAATTTGGCAGTTTTTAAAAAGATGGTCTTGTGACTGTTGTTCCCTTTTTGTACTTTTCCAGTCCCAGATTTCAGAACAGCGTTGATGTCTTCCTCACAAGCAAATGACCCCCTACAGAGCTTTATGGGAATAACACTTTTGACCAAAATTTCAGAAACATCTATTCCTAAGTTCACAAAATGTTAGCTCACAGGTGGTTTTACCCAAACAGTTCACTCTCAAACATTTAATTTAGCCTAATATTGGTTGTCTTTGCGGTTTATTTCTGATTTCATTAGTATTTTCCAGGCATCAAGCAGGGGCTGACAACAAGCAGTCTGTACTACAGTCCCAAAACAAGAAAACCCTGTAAACACCTGGCTGAATCTAGTTGTCTAACCCAGCTCTGTTGTTCAGTGCAAGTGATTGCTAATGATTTCTAATGAAGCATGATTTCTCAATCTCTTAGAAATCTCTTCCGGAGGCCATGGTCTTCTGATGTCCGCCTTGATGACAAAACCGTGGTCATAACTGGAGCCAACACTGGTATTGGAAAAGAGACTGCGCTGGACCTGGCAAAGAGAGGTAGGCCTGTAGATATAGGATAGGCCTAGGTTACACTGAACAATGTGTCCAGTCACACTTTTATTCTAATAAGTTTGTAGGAAGGCGTCTCAGCATAACCTGTTATGACCTGTTATAACCTGAATGACTCTCAGGCTCTTTTCGCACTGTTTCCGCAAGAATATTGTCACCTCCTCAAAACCCTCCACATGCTTCAAGCATGCACTTAGGTTAGACACACAGTAAAACAATGTAAAAGTATGAAAACATGCACTATTTATATTATTTTACTCACACATCTGTGGCGTCCTTCCGTTTTTAGAAATAATCATTATTAAAATACAATGTACTATTTGTTTTTAGGAGCCAGGGTCATCATGGCCTGCAGAGACATGGAGAAAGCAGAAGGGGCCCTGAAAGAAGTCATAGACGGCTCAGGCAACCAAAACGTTGTCATCAAGAAACTGGATTTGTCAGACACAAAGTCTGTCCGGGAGTTTGCTGAGACCATCAACAAGGGTAAGGGGGAAGTGAGACTCTGGTCAGTTGCTTCATTACTCCACATGGTCTCTAGAACGCCAGTTATTTCACCACAGCCACTGCAGACAGACGTCAGATGGTACGACACCGCGAGATGTTAGAGCATCTGACCAGAAACCGAAAGGTTGCTAAAATCGAAGCCCTGTAAAAAGTGTCGCTCTGTCCTTGTCCCTAACCACAACAGTTAACCCTAGTTGCTACTGTTTGTCACTGTGGAGAAGACGGCCTTTAGTACATCACGACCTAACTGATTAAATGAATCCATCCTGTTAACATTTGAATGTTTGAGATCTTTTCCCATTCCTGTAGAAGAGCCAAGGCTCAACATCCTAATCAACAATGCTGGCGTCATGGTGTGTCCATATGGGAAGACGGTGGACGGATTTGAAATGCAGATCGGTGTGAACCACATGGGTAGGTGAATCAGTGTAGCATGAGGAAGTGGACCAGAAGTTACAACCCTGACATAAATCACAAGGTTGACACAGTCGACGGACCACCTAATTTATACTTTGACATGTACCCCGGTGATGCTTGTATCTTCTCCCACAAGGAAGCATACATTTGGCTTTTTACTTCCTTGTGTTTAACTGAACATGTGGACATGAAGCTCAATACTTCTCTAATAGATTTGGTTATGTTCCAACTGAAATGACTAACTGCATGGATGATTTCCTTGACTGTGCATCCAAGACAATTTCAAGTGTTCAAGCAAGTCTTGACTTGTACAAAACAAGCAAGTCCAGACAATTAATTAATTAATTTCTCATATTTTAGGTTTTATGAATATCTCCAGGAAATGTTGTCATGAAACATGAGATGAAATGTCAGTAATCACAAGTATAACTCACTAAGCAACTCACTGGATTGTAGAAGATGAACACCAGAATTGTGAAATGTACAGCTAATTACATTTAAAATCTACCGATCTTAAGGTCTCATAGCACCCTGCATTTGTCTCTTAGGTCATTTCCTGTTGACACACTTGTTGATCGACCTGATCAAAAGTTCGACCCCGGCCAGAATCATCAACGTCTCCTCTATGGCCCACTCCTGGGGTACGATCAACCTGGACGACATCAACAGTGAGAAGGGCTATGACAAGATTAAAGCGTACAACCAGAGCAAGCTAGCTAACATCCTCTTCACCCGATCCCTGGCGAAAAGGCTACAAGGTTTGTGTTTCCCAGTCTATCTAATACTTACACACTTGCCATTTCTCAGGGCTTTTGTTTTTGTTCTGATCAAAGCTGCAAATATTTTTTTTAATGAATGTGTTAGAAATCGGCCATTTTGTGTAGTGGTTGTAATAATTATCGCATATCCGTTTGTCAAGGGAAAGAGTCATTCTGTTATTTATTGCAGCATTAGAAAGTTTTGTTCATGAGGTTACGGACCTGGTCTTCCTTACACAACCTCAATCTCATCTCACTCAATCTCTTCTCACTGTAATGTTGGTTACAAGCTGATATATACATTGAAGGGTGTGTCTACCTAGCGAAGATCAGGTTTCCAAGACAGTAACCCCCATGCCAAATGGTCAATGTGAACATTCCTGTGGTTATCAGAGTGCAACCTACAGAGAGATAATCTAAACAGAGAGGTTTCTGTTCTCATTATCTAGGCACATTCAGTTCCAATGAAACGTACATTCACATTGTAATTGTTAATGCTCAGATTGCACAAATGTCTAATTACAATTTTGCTGTGTACGCCCATATGAAAATGCCTGTTGATTTCTGTGAGATTAAAGTCCTGTAGCCGCTGTTCAGAAGGGAATTTCAATCTGAAGGCCTTTTATCAAAAGCTATCCAACACCTCCTCACAGAGGAGTAATAAACGTGGTCGGCCTCCCTCAGGTACAGGCGTGACGGCTTACTCCCTCCATCCCGGCGTGGTCCAGACCGACCTGTGGAGACACGTCAATGGAGCCCAGGCGGCTTTCATGAAGATGATCAGCCCCTTCACCAAGACCTCCGCCAAGGGAGCCCAGACCTCCATCTACTGTGCTGTGGCCCCCGAACTAGAGACCGAGAGTGGCGGCTACTACAGGTAAACAGATGTATTTGGCGCACTGCATTCAACATGCGGGGGTGTTGTATATGGCCAATATACCATGCCAAGAGGTGTTCTTAGGGACGACACATCACAGGGGCGACCTGCTCGTGGCCACGGAATATTGTCTGGTAATGTTACAGTGTGAATGTGTTGATGGACAGTGTCTCCTCAGAAGGTCAAGTACTCTTTACATCGTCACCCGGCGAGCACTGCTCACCGAAGAGGACTGCTCACCTCGCAGAGCCTGGTTCCTCTCTAGGTTCCAACCCTACAGGAGTTTCTTTCTATCCTCCGTGCTTCAATACATTGTTGTTGCTTGTTTTTTTTGGGTTTCATGCTGGGTGTCTGGATAAACCTTTTTGACAACGGCTGATGTAGACATGGCTTCTTAAAATATGTTTTGTTGATTGATCAACTGGCTTGTGCATGCGGGGCAATTTGCCGAACTGGAGTTTTTCCTTTCACGTGGGTGAGGCTTCACAAAGCTCCCAGTTTCTAACACATGGACCCAGAACCTAATCCAACAGTTTACCCAGTTACACAAGTTTTTAGTACTGGGATAAACAGACTAGGTTAATCTATGACAGCAATCTACATTGATCTCTTCAAAAACGTCCCTACCAAGAAATGCTTCTGCATTTTTTTGACCCTAAACATATTGTAGTCAGTATTGTCATTTCACACTTATGTGTGACTAATTCACAATTTCTTGTTAAATATATATTTTCTAAATGTCCTCTATATTGAATGCTTATTTTCCCTTGACGTGTTCAAGGATCCATTATAAGACTCCAAGCTTGGTGGTTTGATTGCTTCCAGATAGCATGTTCAAAGTTTTGCGAGAGATTTCACTGGGTAATAAAAAAAGTATTTCAGGGGTAACCCACAGCTTTGGTGAGGCAACACAAGTGTGTATCTGTAACAACCGGTTTAAAAGGACTTACTAGGAAGCATCTCATTGTCTTTTCAAAAATAATTTACAAACAGGTGAATAGTTCACTTACATTTTACGATCAAATGATTAATAACATTTTTGTAAAGATTTGTGTGTAATTACTGTAAAGTGCTAACATCAGTTGCAATATCTCAGACACCAGAGAACATTTATTTTTCATAATACATCTTGCTATATAAATTGCTATACAATGATTAACCCATCATGTTTTTATGGGGGAAGGTGGGATGGCCATCTGAATTAACCGTTGATTTGCCAATACTGATGAGTGCTTGTGGTTGACCGAACATTCTTTTCCATCCTCTTTGCCACTTAGGAACTTTCCCGGTCTTTTTGTTAAGCAGCTTCTATGTAGATTTGGCCGGTTATTGTAGTATTGAAAAGTTCATTCCTGGCCAACCCAGGAGTTGCTGGTGTCATGCTCGACCAACTGAGACGCAACATTTTATTATTATGGAGTACTTTGTGTAGTTAAGAGAAAATCAATCACAATTAAATCCTACTTTGTAAAAACACAAAATGTTTCCAAAATCCAAAGGGGCAAATACTAGCAATACTCTTTATTCAAATAAATCTGTGAATGACAAACTTGTTCTAGTTTCTTGAAAAGGCTAGAAATTATGGCTTGCGTTTGTTGTAAATTTATTGTATTTGAATGTAGTAAAAAAAACAGGAAACACAGTGTCTTCTGTTTGTCCACAGTGACTGCGCGCCGGCCAGCTGTTCGAGGGCTGCTTCAGATGATGACATGGCACAGAAACTCTGGGAGCTGAGCTGCCAGATGCTGTCTGTTTCGTGGGATTGAATACCTCAGAAGTAATGCATAGTGTGTGGTCTATATATGGGCACTGAAAAGTGAAAAGTTATTGTCATGCTATAACATACATACTTACAATGTTGGATATTATCAGACAGTTTTGAAGAGTCAATAAGTAAACATGACATGGTATTTACCCACTCCGTATTTCATTGGGACATTCTAATGTCCCCTTTCCACTGTAGCTCTGCATATACAGTTTTCTATGTTTTAACATTTTTTTCTAATGAACATTAGTTTTTGATAATAATAGTATACATTTTTTATATACTTCTTTTAGATACTTCTACATACCAAACAATATCTTCAGCATCTCTAAGATTATTGAAATGTTCTTTCACCATTTACATTTTTGTTCTCTTTCCTGAAGTTTTATTTATTACCGTCTGTTGTCTGCAGTGATAAGATCTGGTCTGTATGTATGGGGGGCTTTCTGTTTTATTATTTTACTAAAGACATTTTTCAATCTGCTACACACAGACGATTGAACACATCAACAAACAAAAAATAAATACATTTGATTAAATTACAATGATCTAATACTGACATAGATTTTTGGTTGAAAGAAGCATTTCTGAACAAACTAGAATGAAGACATACAGATTGCATAAGGATTATGGATTTTGTGTAAAATACACCATAATTGAAACTGTTTACCATGATAAAAAGAATAATGGCATTACATGATTTTTCTATGATTACATGATATTTATTGTAAATAGAACGCACACAATTGAATATAAATGCTATGGAAGTGGACAGTGTATATAGACACTATTGACAATGGTTGGCCATAAACAAATCTAACTTAATGGACTGCAATAAAATACAAATATATTTTAATGATGTTTCTAAAGTACAGTAGACATGTACAGCGCATTCGGAAAGTATTCACACCCCTTCACTTTTTCCACATTGTTTTACGAACAGCCTTATTTTAAAATGGTGTCTTTTTTTTTGATTGCTCTACACACAATACCCCATGGTGTTTAGAACATTTTGCAAATGTATTAAAAAATAAAAACCAACATATTTACTTATGTATTCAGGCGTTTTACTATGACACTTGAAATTGAGCTCCGATGCATCCAGTTTGGAAAGGCATACCTGTCTATATAAGGCCCCATATCTGACAATGCATGTCAAAGTAAAAGCCGAAGGCATTATGCGTAGAGCTTCGAGACAGAACTGTGTCAAACCCCAGATCTGGGGAAGGGTACCAAAATATTTCCAGAATGACAATGTACCTCCGTCCTTGTTATGCAATCAACTGTTGCAAATCCTAGTCCAGTTTGACCACCTGTGAAAATGTACACTGAGTTCTTCTGGAACTCTGTGTACTTTAAGTATCAATGGAATGTGGGAGAGTTTGTCTTTGTTATCCTCTTGCCCTAGTGCCAGAACTGGCAGGGTCTTTGGGCTGAAGTACCCATCCTCAACAGGGCTCAGTGCTACTGGGTGATGCTCTGAAAAGTAGTGGACTTGAAATGTGAACATTTCCTGGCCAAATGCATTGATTTGAGACAACAATAAATGTGAGTGTGCTCTGCCCTGATATCTCCTAGATTTTCGTTGGAAATCTGAACAATGCTTACAAATGCTGTGGTTGGCGCATCTTAAGAAATTTGGTGAAATGTATTGTCCCTCATTTTTGCTAAGAGCAGCATTTCTTTTTTTGTCAAATGATGACAATAGGATCAATAAATTCAGCTTGTTCACATTTTTAAGCAGATAAATGTACAGTTTTTTCTCTGTTAAAATTAAAATAAAGTAATTGATAAATGTAATATAATGCTGGTACTAAAACATGACATAAAAATGCTGATTTGCATTTAGTTCGAGCTATGACCTTGGTCTAAGGTCTTATGTCAAACTGAGGAACAGATGAGATGCAGAAAGTTGCAGCAACATGAGACTACATTTTCTCCCACTTTCAGTTTCTTCACCTCTTTCCCTAGAGTTGTGACAGTGCCACAAATGTTAAGTGCCAGGAACTAGTGGTTCTGAGATAGATGAGCCTGTTTGTTCCAGTCCATTGTCTGACCAGAGTTGAGATCAGAGATGCTAACAGGGTAGAAGCCTGAGGAATGAACACAGCATACAGCTTACTGAGCTGATTCTCAGTGGACTTCTCCAGGATGTCCTTATTTCCAATGACAGGGAACAGGAAACAAGCCAGTCATTTTTTAAGGGTCAGCAGTCTGAAGGAAAAAATGCTCAGACATCAAAAGAGTGGACATTTCCGGGGTAGACAAGTCCCTGTGTCTTTGTAAGCAGTGGGAAAGCACATTCAAACTGGACTAGCCCATCTGGCATTTCAGGCATATTCCAAATGTCCAGTCTGAAGGATACTAAAACAGAAACACTGACATTATAATTTACAAAACATCAGGTTTAATCATAAAGTCATAAATTGCCTGGTCATGGAAACAGGTGCTTGATACAGTTGGAACTAATTTCCATGATGACTAGTTCCTCTTTTTGAAGTAGGTTTTGTTGCCAAGTCTGCGAGCATTTCCACAGGAGGTACCTGTGCCCATTGGAGGGTCTCAAACTATCTTTATTTCTACCGTGGACTTATAGAGCCATTTTGATAAAAAAAGAGTTTTCTATTCTGAACCAGAGAACATGCCTTCGTGTCACACAGACTGCATTGAAAAACCATTGTCTGTGGGGTTTCAAAAACTTGGAGGTTTTGTTGGGAGAAATCCTGTGTGGTTTCTAATTGTTCCCTTGTTCATCTCCATAGGGCTTGGGGCAGGATTTTATTTCCTCGAAGACAGACAGGCGAATGGCATTGAGGACCAATTCACGGCGATAGATGGGCATGCAAAGAAGGAGCGATTTTTTGTCCAAAAACATTTTCCTCAGAACCATTCAGAGTTTTCTCGTTTGCGCCTGGATACCGAGGGGACCTATGGGTCGTTCATTGCCGTCTCAGAGTCAAACATCTTAAAACAGAAGCCAATGGAGGAGATCTTAAATTTAGACAAAAGAGTGAGGGAGATTGGCAACAAAACTTATGAAAACCTTTGTGCCTTGGAACGTAACAGGTGTTTCTCAAATTACATCTTAGATCTCACCAACGGCACGGCTGGTGCAATTGAAATGTCCAATTTGACCTATCCCTATCATGTATCAATGTCAAACACTGTCTTCTTGGGGACAGAAATTGGTGGAGTCATTTTGAATTCGACGATTGTTGTCAGTGCACGGGCTGTTCGACTCTTCTACTTTCTCAGAGAAAACAACAAGGCAGAAAATGACCTGTGGCTGTATTTGTTCACACAACTGTTTTCCAATGGGTCACAAACAAAACTGAATGAGGTAAGTTCACTTGACTATATGTCACAGATACCAGTGTCTCTGGACATAGATTTGGGTAAAAGTAGTTTTTCCATGCACAATTATTGAATTCTTATTTTTTATATACTTCTTAGTGTCTGTATGGATTTCAGACTTCTTATATTATATGAAACATAAGAAATAAGAATACTATTTTCCTTAAAGGTCTGTTTTCACTTCATCTCACAGTTCTTGCTTTGTTTTATGTCAATAGATTCAAGTATCATACTTCACATCAAATTCTAGAGAGGAGGAATTTAAGGGAAGCTCAAATTCTGTGATCCCTCTTTTTTCCGTCACATACTTCCTGGCTATAGGTTTTTCCGTTACATCTTGCTTGAGGTAATTTGACGTCTGATATGTCATCGTGATCAAACCAAGCTAATGTGTGCAGTATGTTGATATACATTTAAATAAATATTTAATTTAGTCACTAAAGGCACAAAAATATTTCCACCTAGGTTGGATTGCGTGAGGAACAAGGTGTGGGTGGCAACCTTTGGCGCTCTCTCTGCTGGCCTGGCTGTGCTGTCCAGTTTTGGTTTGTTGCTACTCTGTGGAATGCCCTTTAGCATGACTGTTGCAACTGCTCCCTTCTTAATTTTGGGTACGTTATTATTTTTATTTTCTTAAAGATCCCTGTAATCCAGGCTCTTCAACTCCAGTCCTGGTAGTTAATTAAACTCACATAGTGTAGCTAGGTCTGAATCAGCCTCTGACTGGAAGAAGAGGAAGATAACCAAAAGTGTTTCGGTCCTCCAGGACCCCAGTTTAATAGCCTGGGGTTAACCTGAAACCATGTTTTCCTGCAGACAATCTATGGTTGTTACTAAAAAACATTTAGATGTGTGTAAATGTATGTATGTACACTGAACAAAATTATAAACGCAACACTTTTGTTTTTGCCCCCATTTATCATGAGCTGAACTCAAAGATCTAAGACTTTCTCTATGTACACAACAGACCTAATTCTCTCAAATATTGTTCACAAATCTGTCAAAATCTGTGTTAGTGAGCACTTCTCCTTTGCCGAGATAATCCATCCACCTCACAGGTGTGGCATGTCAAGATGCTGATTGGACAGCATGATTAGTGCGCCGGTGTGCCTAAGGCTGGCCACAATAAAAGGCCACTCTAAAATGTACCGTTTCACTGTATTGGGGGGAGTCAGGGGGGGTCCGGGGGGTCCGAAAACCAGTCAGTATGTGGTGTGACCACCATTTGCCTCACGCAGTGCAACCCATCTCCTTCGCATTGACTTGATCAGGTTGTTGATTGTGGCATGTGGAATGTTGGTCCACTCCTCTTCAATGGCCATTCCAGCGTTCCAGAGTACTCAATGGTTGACATGTCCGGTGAGCACGGCCCCATGTTGCAAGGATCTGCACACAATTCCTGGAAGCTGAAAACATCCCAGTTCTTGCATGGCCAGCATGCATTATCATGCTGCAACATGAGGTGATGGTTGTGGATGACTGGCACAACAATGGGCCTCAGGATCTCATCACGGTATCTCTGTGCATTCAAAATGCCATCAATAAAATGCACCTGTGTTCGTTGTCCATAACACACACCTACCCATACCCTAACCCCACCGCCACCATGGGCCACTCGATTCCACAAGGTTGACATCAGCAAACTGCTCACCCACACGATGCCATACACGCTGTCTGCCATCTGCCCTGTGCAGTGAAAACAGCTCTCCAAAGTGCCAGACGCCATCGAATGTGAGCATTTGCCCACTCAAGTCGGTTACAACGACGAACTGCAGTCAGGTCGAGACCCCAATGAGGACGACGAGCATGCAGATGAGATTCCCTGAGACGGTTTCTGACAGTTTGTGCAGAAATTCTTTGGTTTTTTGCAAACCGATTGTTGCAGCAGCTGTCCGAGTGGCTGGTCTCAGACGATCTTGGAGGTGAAGATGCTGGATGTGGAGGTCCCGGGCTGGTGTGGTTACACTTCATCTGCGGTTGTGAGGCCAGTTGGATGTACTGCCAAATTCTCTGAAATGCCTTTGGAGACGGCTTATGGTAGAGAAATGAACATTAAATTCATGGGCAACAGCTCTGGTGGACATTCCTGCAGTCAGCATGCCATTGCATGCTCCCTCAAAACTTCCGACATCTGTGGCATTGTGCTGTATGATGGAACCGCACATTTTAGAGAGGCCTTTTATTGTGGCCAGCCTAAGGCACACCTGTGCAATAATCATGCTATATAATCAGCATCTTGTTATGCCTCATCTGTGAGGTGGATGGATTATCTCGGCAAAGGAGAAGTGCTAACACAGATTTTGACAGATTTGTGGACAATATTTGAGAGAAATAGGCCTTTTGTGTACATAGAAAAAAGTATTAGATCTTTGAGTTCAGTTCATGATAAATGGGGGAAAAAACAAAAGTGTTGCGTTTATAACTTGGTTCAGTGTACATACAGACATACAAACCCGATTCCAAAAAAGTTGGGACACTGTACAATTGTGAATAAAAACCGAATGCAATGATGTGGAAGTTTCAAATTTCTAAATATTATTCAGAACACAACATAGATGACATATCAAATGTTTAAACTGAGAAAATGTATCACTTTAAGGGAAAAATAAGTTGATTTTAAATTTCATGGCATCAACACATCTCAAAAAAGTTGGGACAAGGCCATGTTTACCACTGTGTGGCATCCCCTCTTCTTTTTATAACAGACTGCAAGTTGCTCAAGTTTATGAATAGGAATGTTTTCCCATTCTTGTCTAATACAGGCTTCTAGTTGCTCAACTGTCTTAGGTCTTCTTTATCACACCTTCATCTTTATGATGCGCCAAATGTTTTCTATGGGTGAAAGATCTGGACTGCAGGCTGGCCATTTCAGTACCCGGATCCTTCTTATATGCAGCCATCACATTGTAATTGATGCAGTATGTGGTCTGGCATTGTCATGTTGGAAAATGCAAGGTCTTCCCTGAAAGAGACGAAGTCTGGATGGGAGTATATGTTGTTCTAGAACTTGGATATAACTGTCAGTATTGATGGTGCCTTTCCAGATGTGTAGGCTGCCCATGCCACACGCACTCATGCAACCCCATACCATCAGAGATGCAGGCTTCTGAACTGAGCGCTGATAACAACTTGGGTTGTCCTTGTCCTCTTTAGTCCGGATGACATGGCGTCCCAGTTTTCCAAAATGAACTTCAAATTTTGATTCGTCTGACCACAGAACACTTTTCCACTTTGCCACAGTACATTTTAAATTATCCTTGGCCCAGAGAAAACGTCTGCGCTTCTGGATCCTGTTTAGATACGGCTTCTTTTTGACCTATGGAGTTTTAGCTGGCAACGGCGAATGGCACGGTGGATTGTGTTCACTGACAATGTTTTCTGGAAGTATTCCTGAGCCCATGTTGTGATTTCCATTACAGTATCATTCCTGTATGTGATGCAGTGCCATCTGAGGGCCAGAAGATCACGGGCATCCAGTATGGTTTTCCGGCCATGACCCTTACGCACAGAGATTGTTCCAGATTCTCTGAATCTTTGGTTGATATTATGCATTGTAGATGATGATAACTTCAAACTCTTCGCAATTTTTCTCTGAGAAACTCCTTTCTGATATTGCTCCACTATTTTTCGCCGCAGCATTGGGGGAATTGGTGATCCTCTGCCCATCTTGACTTCTGAGAGACACTGCCACTCTGAGAGGCTCTTTTTATACCCAATCATGTTGCCAATTGACATAATAAGTTGCAAATTTGTCCTCCAGCTGTTCCTTATTTGTACATTTAACTTTTCCCGGCCTCTTATTGCTACCTGTCCCAACTTTTTTGGAACGTGTAGTTCTCGTGATATCCAAAATGAGCCAATATTTGGCATGGCATTACAAAATGTCTCACTTTCAACATTCGATATGTTATCTATATTCTATGGTAAATTAAATATAAGTTTATGAGATTTGTAAATTATTCCATTCCATTTTTACTCACAATTTGTACAGTGTCCCAACTTTTTTGGAATCGGGTTTGTATATAAATAAGAAGATAACACAAACTATCAATAATAACACTATACAGAAAACATGCATCAATAATAACCATACCACTGTACAACCGTAGTGCAATGTAAAAGTGAAAAAGTGACAGGTGTGCATGGAACAATGGATGGTAGGGAGGTGGGGTTCCTGAATTGAGCAGCCTTACGGCCTGAGGAAAGAAGCTGTCCAGTAGCCTGTTAGTTTTGGATAGAATACTCCTGTACCTTCTGCCTGATGGCAGCTTGGTAAACAGTCCATGGCCTGGGTGGCTGGGATCTGTAATGATCCGTTTGCTCCTCCTCTTACACCTCTCTGTGTAGAGATCCTGCAGGGGTGGCAGGTCAGACCTTGTGATGCTCTCTGCTGTTTTAATCACCCTCTGAAGTGCTTTACGGTCAAGGGCAGTGCAGGTGCCATACCAGGCGGTGACACAGCCGGACAGGATACTCTCGATAGTGCATCTGTAAAAGTTGGTGAGTATTCTGGAATCCATGCCAAATCTCCTTAATCGGCGTAGGAAGAAGAGACATTTCCTGGCTTCCTTCACCAAGATGTTAGAGGGATGAGACCAGGTCAGGTCATCATTGATGTTGACACCAAGGAACCGGATGTTGTGAACTCTCTCTACTGCAGACCCATTGATGTGTATGGGGGCGTGGTCTCCCAGCCACTGCTTCCTGTGATCAACAATCATCTCCTTCATTTTGCTGATTTTGAGCTGGAGGTTGTATTCCTGACACCACAAAGTCAGTGACCTTACCTCGTCTCTATAGGCTGACTTGTCGTTGTCAGAGATCAGGCCTATGATGGTGGTGTTGTCAGCAAACTTAACAATGGTGTTGGAGACATGGATTGCCAGGCATTCATGGGTCAAGAAAGAGTACAGGAGCAGGCTCAACACACAGCCCTGGGGGGAACCAGTACTGAGAGTCAGTTAGGAGGAGGTGGTGTTGCCATCCGCACCATCTGGGGTCTGCCCGTCAGGAAGCTCAGGATCCATCAGGAGAGCATCCAGAAGAAATGCAGTCCACGTCACGACACCATAGATTGTTTACCATGAAGCAGACACCACCCCCTGCTTTTACCGGACTCTGCTGTTCGATCCTGCTTATGAATGGATAGCCCTTTAGGACCATCTGGGATTGAGGGCTCCAGCCATGTTTCAGTGAAAACCAGTAGGTTACAGTTCTTAATGTCCCGGTGGAAAGCAAGCCTGCTCCCAAGTTGGTCCAGCTTGCTGTCTAGTGACGGGACGTTCGCTAAGACAATACCTGGGGGAGGAGCACGGTTTCCCCCGAAACTCCACCCCACTTCCCACGCTTTCTCCGTCTGCGTCGTTTTCCAGGTACTTGGAACACGCACAGCCTGTTGCATCTCGTTGTCTTTGAGTTTTGAGACGAGTGCCTCCTGGTGTATGATGTAGTTTGGAAATTCTTCTCTTTTCCTCATCAGACCAATAAGTCCCTTCTCTTTCCCTCGCATGTTGGGGGCGCCGTCCGTGCACACAGATGCCAGACCCGACCAGTTCAGATTGTTCTCGTTAACAAATGGCAAAAGTGCATTCTGGATGTCCTCTCCTCTAGTTTGGCCTTGCAAATAAGCATAACATTTCCTCCCTGAACGGATCCTCTATTGGGAACCTGGCCCACACACACAACTGAGCAACATCACACACATCTGTGCTTTCGTCCACTGCAATGCTGAAACATGGTGCAGTGGATAGATCCACTATTAATTGGTTGCTGATGTCTTTACCAATTTCTTCAATTCGGCTCATTATGGTAGAATCCGATAACTGCAGCCCTCTGATTTGATTGATATTTGAATCCTTGTTTTTAAAGTCAAAATACAATATATAAGCTTTAGCCATAAAACATTCCTTTACCAACTGCATCAAAATGTTTTTTTCGCTCTACCTAAAATCCAAACTATCTCAAAAAAGGCCTTGAGTCAAAAGCTCAGACGTGGAGTTTGTTCTGTGAATTATCTTTTGCTGTTCACCATGCACAAAAGTAAGCTGCTCGATTTTTTCCCCTAAGGTTACTCCCAGGCGGGTATACATCATTGCATTAGTCCCAGGCGGGTATGCATCATTGCATTACTCCCATGCGTGTATGCATCATTGCATTACTCCCATGTGGGTATGCATCATTGCATTACTCCCAGGCGGTTATGCATCATTGCATTAGTCCCAGGGGGGTATGCATCAATCCATTAGTCCCAGGCATGCTGTTCACCATGCACAAAAGTAAGCTGCTCGATTTTCTTTTCTAGGGTTACTCCCAGGCGGGTATGCAACATTGCATTAGTCCCAGGCGGGTATGCTTCATTGCATTAGTCCCAGGCAGGTATGCATCATTGCATTAGTCCCAGGTGGGTATGCATCATTGCATTACTCCCATGCATGTATGCATCATTGCATTACTCCCATGCGTGTATGCATCATTGCATTACTCCCATGCGTGTATGCATCATTGCATTACTCCCAGGCGGGTATGCATCATTGCATTAGTCCCAGGCGGGTATGCATCATTGCATTACTCCCATGTGGGTATGCATCATTGCATTACTCCCATGCGGGTATGCATCATTGAATTTCGCATGTGTTGTTCGGAAATGGCGTCCCAAATTGCTATGTCTGAAACCAGAGCAGGTTTTATTGCATATTAAACAAAGTGGATTGGCACCATGTACTACAAATAAAAACTCCTCTGTCCACTTCCCTGGAAATGTTCCGTGTTCATCTTGTATAGCTCGTACTTTTCTCTTTTTTCTTAAGATGCTCACTTGGATCAGCCTTTAGCCCACTTGTCCCTTCTTCTCATTTCAGGAGGAAGGACTATCTATGTGAGATGCCAAAGATTTTGTGGGCAATCTCAGTGTTCATTCTTCCTCATCATTTTCAATTCCAGTTGTAGCAAGTTATTCTGTTTGTTGTCCTTCTCCTCCATCTTCTTCATCATTTTCATTTCCTGTTGTAGCAAGTTGTTCTGTTTGTTGATTTGTTTTGTCAATATGTTTGTCTGCGCCAGATTTTCGTTTTTGTTTTATGAGAAATCGATCCATTTTAAGAGAGTAGGTTGACTAATAATACCTAGCTGGTTGTACCTAGCTGGTTGTTGGAGAGTTTTTACTCGTCTCTCCTGGGGATTTTGTAGTGTACATCGATTATGCTGCCACCTTCAGGATGAGCAAAGTACTGTTTTGAGTAATGTGCCACGTATTGCTGTTTTTGTACAATTTCACACACTGAACTTCTTGATTATTGTTATTATTCTCAGCCGCAAGAGCTGCCAATTGAAACTAGGCGAGCCGCGCAATGAGTAACTCTAAAGTATAATAACACACTGCCCTTTTGACAGGTAAGTCATAATTTCAGGGCCAGTCCCTGAAACTGTTCTTCAGAACATGACTCAGTTAGGGGCAGTAAGGAAGTGACTTTGAATCCTAAAACAATAACAACAACCTGTGCAGTTATGAAAATAGTCCAATAGTTTACTACAGATCATAGTATATCTTCAGAGAACAAGACAACATCAGATCACCATCAAATTGTTAAACATGTTTGAGAATATATGTATAGTAATTACATGTTTAGTAGAACATTGCATGTGTCAGCGCGTTATATATTAATTTGTATTTCAATTGAAAATGTGCTGTTAATTACTACAATTTATTACTCATATAATATTAACATGTAATAAGATTAGATTCAACTTTATTATCATTGAAGAACAAGTACAAATGCAGTACAACAAAATGCAGTAGACATTTGGATACATTATTCACTCATACAATATAAACATGTAATAGACATTTGGAAACATTATTCACTCATACAATATTAACATGTAATAGACATTTGGATACATTATTTACTCATACAATATTAACATGTAATAGACATTTGGATACATTATTCACTCATTCAATATTAACATGTAATAGACATTTGGATACATTATTTACTCATACAATATTAACATATAATAGACATTTGGAAACATTTACTACTCATTTAATATTAACATGTAATTGACATTTGGATATATTATCTAATGTAATGCAAAACTGTATAATGACAATATTAAACTATATCAGAATACTGATTTATCCATGTGTATGAACTATAAACCAACATAGCAGACAATCTTACTTACATTTTTTAGATTAATAATTAACAACCCATATGACTTTATTTCACAGAAATTCACTTCCTTGTTCCTCAAATGGTACATTCACTCTCTTCAAAGTAAATTGTTTTTGATGACTGGTATAAAAGGGTGACTGAGGTGAAGGTGGTTGCCAAATGTAAATTCATCTCTCAAGAGGCAGGTGCTTCTTCAGGTCCTTCTTACTGATAGCATTCATTTAATACAATTTGACGTTACTGTTTTTTTTCCAATTACTTTAAAATGCTTGAATATCCAAAATCTCTGTTTCACAATCAAAATGTTCCTGATGCCAGTTTGATAATGAACTAATGCGAGATCTCCCGTTGCAGTTTCTGACAGATGTAAAGATGGGAGATGCTGAGGATGACATTGCTGTCATCGGTATTGGCTGCAATTTTCCAGGAGGTAACATTTTGCTTTTTTTACAGAAAATACATTTCTGAAAAACTGTAAAATGTGTTTCAATATGTTAACTTACTACAGGAAATGCAGTGTGTAACAATGGATATTGTGTTATTAATGAACCCTCAACACACAGCTCCGGAAAAAATTAAGAGACAACTGCACCTTTTTCTTTTCTTTCCAAAAAAGTCGAAAAAGGAAGGTTTTGAGTGAGTAACAAAAGGTTAAAATGAAGAGACCACTGCAAATAGAATGCTTCTGTTCCTCACTCAAAACTTTCCTTTTCAATTATTTTGGAAAGGAAAGAAAAAGGTGCAATGGTCTCTTAATGTTTTCTGGACTGACAGCCAATCATCTTGACCACAGGGGTCAAGATGATTGGCTGGGCCCTATATGTAAAGTACCTAAAATTCTGATCCAATTCAGAGGCAGTTATGTATTTTAAAGACTTGATTATATACTGTAAATCACTCAATAAGCAGAGGTTAGCCTAGATTGTTTCATTATCTGTATGATAATTATAATTCATTTAACTGGTTTATTTCCTGAATTGGTACAAAATCATGTACATCAGGCTCTAATGTAAATAAATATTGGGGTTTGAATACTTTCCAAAGGCCCTGTAAGCATTAAAACTGTTGTTATTTCTAAATGGTAAAACCAATATGTACACTTCAACTTAATAATTGTTTGATTTAAAATCATTTCGAGAGTATAGAGAAAAAATACATGTCATGAAGGGCATTATAGTTCATTATATGGATTATACTGTAAAACAACTTTGTTAAGTGGCCAACTACTTTACAATAACTTGCTAACTTTAGTAATGCAACATTTACTGTGTGTCTAAACAGGAGAAGGCCTTGAGAATTTCTGGAAGGTTCTGCTGGAGGGGAAGAACTGTGCAGTACCGATCCCAAATGAGAGGTTTGACTGTTCCCAGTGGTACGACCCTGATAACAAAGTGGGAAAATCATGCACGGCTAAGGCAGCGCTCATTGATGGGTAAGTATGTAAATAACTGTTACTTAATTCAAATAAATAGAGTACTATTTTCTCCTAGAAATAAATTAACATTGAGATAAAAACTGCCTCTTGACCTTTAACAGCCAGTCACAAGTTATTAGTCAAAATAACATTCCTTATAATTTTCACAGGTTCAATGAGTTTGATCACAAGCTCTTTGGCATCACTGAGTCTGAGGTGGAACAAATGGACCCACAGCAGAAATACCTTCTTCAGTGTACATATAGAGCTCTGGAAAATGCTGGGATTCCAATGGAAAAGGCCAGCGGAACCAGAACAGGGGTCTATTTGGGTAAGTTGAACAATATCATCTGACATACAGTTATCTGCTTTTACAACATGTACTGATGTAAAACAATATCAAATGTAATAATATTTTATAACAAAATGACATTAATTTAATCATAAAACACTAAATAGTACATCCAGGTTAAATGCAGGGAGTACTGAGTCAATGTGTTTGTGGACTGAAAATGAGTGTCAGTGTTCAGTAGTTCAGGTACCCTTTTGTTCAACTTGCTGTCTTTTGAGCCTCCTGAAAAGATTTGTCAGGGGGAGGAAGCATTATCGTACCTTAATCACTACTGTGTGTGGATATTTGTGTATCATGTTATTTCTTTAGTGACATCGACAAAGAGAAATGCAAAGCTCTTGATTAAACTATACAGCCCTGGCAGTGTACATGGTGGGGGGGCTCTCTATTTCCTCTAGGCATGTTTGTGGGGCAAATTTGTCATCATTACTAGAGAGACAAGCGTACACGTTTCCAGGCCTGCGCATCGAACAGGGCAGCTGGCACACACATAACAAATGACAGGCTTATTACAGCACCACCTATAGACCAATCAGTACCATTGGAGCAATACATTTTTTTGCTGGACCGTGTCAACAAGAGCAAATGTCTGAGACGGATTGACTAATTGACTAAACATTGTTAAATAGCATAGTGGTTAGTGACACAGTCTGCCACACAGTAGACCAGGTATAGAACATAACAAATTAGGATTAGTTGAGGATAAACTAAAACTTCAGTAAACTACAAGCTTCAGAGGCTACATATATTAAGCCAAAAGTAAAACAGTTTATGGTTATGTTGCGATGGACAAACTGCAACCGATGTGTCTAACATCATTAATCACTTAGATTCAACATAAATCACAGGTATTAGACTCTGTCTTGAAGCAAGCTGCACTCTCACCCAGGAAGAGCAGTTTAGAGTGAGGGCAACAAAATAAATGTCCCCCAACTAATCCACTCAATAGAATTTTATGAAGAAATACGTTAACTAAGACTAACTATATATTAAGTTGATTGACAAATGTTTAAACCGTATAGATAGTATGTTTCCCAGCACAATGTTCTTAGAGTTGTATACAGAATATTCACCACCTGCGAGTTCACCACCCGCTGAGTCTATGCTATTGCATAGTTCAATCTCTTCTACTCGCGGCCCGGCCGAACTAGGCTTGCCTAGTTTATCTTTATGGTTTTGCAATTCAAAAGGTTGCTATAAAATGTATCAAAAGATTTTTTTTGTAAAGATTGAAAGAAGTTGCATCCACAGACATTCTGAAGAAAGGAAGAAGCCACTACCAAAGCCAGATTTTTTAATATTCTGTAAATGATGAAGGCTACCAATGCTTCATTTTCTAAAACGAATGAATTATGACATTATTATTTTCAACTAGCTAATTATTATAATTTTTTTTTAAGGGTTAATGAACAGAGATTATGAGCAAGCGGCTGGAGGTGTCTGCCCAAATATAATCAACCACTGGACGGGCACGGGACTAGCTATGAGTATAGCAGCCAACCGCGTCTCCTACGTCTTCAACAGAGGGACATTACGTGAGTGGACAATCGAGTTGACGAACTAAGTTGCAGAAAAGTGTTAGAATGCAAGATGCATTTTATGCATTTCTATTCTAGACGTTCAGTGTGGGTGAAGATCAGTGTAAAGTGTAATGAGGATCAGAACTCAATGTAATTGGACAAATTAATTAACCCAATCATAAATAAAATTCAAGAATCCTTTGCGGGCAATGGCTGCTTGAAATCTGGAACGCATGGACATCACCAAACGCTGGGTTACCTCCATTGTGATGCTTTGCCAGGCCTTTACTGCAGCTGTCTTCAGTTGTTTGTTCGTGGGTCTTTCTGACTTAAGTTTTGTCTTCAGCAAGTGAAATTCATGCTTGATCTGGTTGAGATCAGGTGATTGACTCGGCCAATGCAGAATATTCCACTTCTTTGTTCTAAAAAAACTCCTGGGTTGGGTTTGTGGTATGTTTCAGATCATTGTCCATCTTTAAAGTGAAGCAACCTCTAACTGCTCCTCTGAATCTGGCTGCTTCTGTGTTTTGACACATCATCAATAAACACTAGTGACACAGTGCCATTGGAAGCCATGCATGCCCATACCATCACACTGCCTCCACTATGTTTTACAGATGATGTGGTATGCATCGGATGTGGTATTCCAAGCCGTCTCCATATTTTATCTGTCCAAAGAATGCTGTTCCAGAACTGGGCTGGCTTTTTTAGATGTTTTTTTTGCCAAAGTCTAATCTAGGCTTTCTATTCTTGTGGCTTATGAATGGTTTGCAGCTTGTGGGGAACCCTCTGTATTTGCTCTGATGAAGTCTTCACTTTATGGTAGACTTGGAGAATGATAAGCCTACCTCCTGGAGTGTTTTTCACTTGGCTGGGTGTTGTGAAGGGATTTTTCTTTATCATGGGAAGGATCTGACAATCACTGTTGTCTTCCATGGACGTCAATGCCTTTTTGGGTTACAGAGCTCTCTAGTGCGTTCCTTTTTTTCTCAGAATGTACCAATCTGTTGATTTGGCCACTCTTAATGTTCTGGGTATTGTTCTGATGGATTGCTTTTTATTTTGCAGCCTAAGGAAAAAACCTGTTTCACTTGCATTGAGAGCTCCTTTGACAGCTTGTTGTAGGTTCACAGCAACAACTTCTAAAAGCGAATGCCACACCTGGAATCAACTTCAGACCTTTTACCGGCTTTATTGATGAAGAAATAATGAAGGAATAGCCCACACATGTCAATGGAACAGCTCTTAAGTCAATGGTCAATTATTTTTGGTCCCTTGAAAAAAAGGGGGCTACATATAAAATATATATACATATACCCTCAAATAAAAGCTGAGAGGCTGCACTTTAAGCCCATATTCATTATTTAACTGTAATTTTAATACATTTTGGCAAACAAACAAAATAACAAAACTTGTGTCAGTGTCCAATTATTTCTGGTCGTAACTTTATATGAATTGTAATTAGATACAAATACATTAAATATGTATATATAATGTATATATTGGATGATATAATATACAGTATATTTTACATTCCTTTATTCATCAGGTGATTGCGAGATGGCTCTCTGTGGGGGTGTGAGCTGTATCATACAGCCAACTGTCTTTGTGGCTCTCAGCATGGCAAAGATGATTTCGCCTGAAGGCACCAGCAAGCCTTTCTCCAGCAGAGCAGATGGATATGGCAGAGGAGAGGGTTGTGGGGTTCTTCTGCTGAAGCCACTGAAAAAAGTAAATATTTTACATTTAAATTTTAAGAAATCAGTCATTTAGCAACAATCTTATCCACAGCCATTGAACCATAACCCACTTCCTGTTTACTTGGAAAATCAATATGAGTATTGCCTGAAAGTGGGGAGGAGGCAGTTCTTTGAAAGGCTTACAAGTTTTCTTCAAGACTATGTGCGATATTTAACAGTAATTCTTAATTACACAGGCTCTCAAAGAAAATGACAATATTTGGGGCATCATCACAAAAACTGCAGTAAACCAAGATGGCCACACAGTCAGTCCAATCACCAAGCCGTCCATGGTCCAGCAAGAGGATCTTCTTCGCAGAATCTATTCAGAGTCAGACCTGTCAGCTGTCCAGTACATAGAGGCTCATGGGACTGGAACTCCAGTGGGGGACCCCATAGAAGCTGGCAGCATCTCCAAAGTAATTGCCAAAGCCAGACCTCCAGGTTTAGAGACACTCTGCATCGGCTCTGTGAAAGGCAACATCGGTCACACAGAATCTGCAGCTGGAGTGGCAGGGCTCATCAAGGTACTCCTAATGATGAAGCATGAAACCATTGTCCCTTCACTCTTCTATTCTGAGGACAGTGCCAGTATTGATGCTAAAGCCTTAAATATTAAGGTTCCCACAAAAGCAGAAAAGTGGGTCAATTCTGTTGAAAGGGTTGCAGGGATAAATAACTTTGGTTTTGGAGGAACAAATGCTCATGTTATTGTCAAACAACACAAGCACTCACATGTTTCTGAAAGAAATGGTAGGAATTTACACAAGTATTTTGTACTCTCTGCAAGTTCTGAAAAGTCAATTATTATGACGATGGAGCACTCAATTCAAGAGATAGACAAAGACGACAAAGTAGATCTAGAAACTCTTGCATACACATCCGCTTGTAAGAGAACTCACTTAAAACACAAATACAAGAAGGCTTTCAGAACTTCCTCTCTGGTGGATCTAAAGGATCAACTCAAGTCTGCCCTGAGTAAAACTCCCAACCCCTCATATTCAGATCCAAGATTAGTATTTGTCTTTTGTGGGAATGGGGTAACTTACCATGGCATGTGCAAGCAGCTCCTGAAACATGAGCCTGTGTTCAGAGAGAAGGTCAGGGAGGTTGAGGTGCTTCTCCAAAGGTTCAATAACATGAGTATCTTAGACAGACTTGAGAGTGAGTCTGAGAGTAAGGACTTTTCTAAACCAGATGTTGTCCAGCCCCTTCTGTTTGCCATCCAGGTTGGCATTGCCAGTCTTTTCAAGCACTGGGGAATCAAACCTGATGCCATTCTGGGTCACTCTGTTGGAGAGGTGGCTGCTGCCCACTGTTCAGGTCTCTTGTCACTTGAGGATGCAGTGAAGGTGATCTACCTCCGCAGTACTCTGCAGAGTAAGGTCACAGGAGGGAAAATGCTTGTGGTCAGTAACATGGCAGTGGCAGAGGTCTTAAGCCTCCTTCCTTCTTATTCAAATAAGGTTTGCCTTGCAGCCTTCAACAGTCCGCATTCCTGTACCCTCTCAGGTGATGCAGATGCTATAGATAATCTCCATCAAAAGTTGACTAGCTCAGTTATGAGTAAGAATCTGTTCCTCCGTGTCCTTGATGTCCCTGCTGCATACCACAGCCATATGATGGATCCCATCCTCTCTCAAATTGAAGACAGTATTGGCTCTTTACAGGTCAATGATGTTGAATCAGAATTATTCTCAACAGTGACAGGTAAAGAGGCAGAGCAGACTGACTTCTGCACAGGCAAATATTGGGCCAAGAACATTCGAGAGCCAGTTTTATTTGATCAGGCAGTGAGATCAGCAACCAAGGGAAAGACGAATGCGGTGTTTGTGGAGATAAGCCCTAGAAGGGCCCTACAAAGGAACATCCAGGAGACTCTGGGAAATGAGACACAAGTGCTGACCTCAGTTCAGCAAGATAAAGACCATGAGACAATGTTGAACACTGTGTCCAAGCTGTTTGAGTTGGGGGTTCAGATAAACTGGGAAACGTTCTACAGTGGACGAGAGACATTGCCAACGTCATTTCCTATTTATCAGTTTGATTCAACCAAGAAAGATGTTATCATTCCTGCATCACGGATGAACATAGTACAAACTCATCCTGTGCTAACTCAGACAGGAAATGAGGGCAATAGCTTCAGCTGTGATCTGTTTTCTGACTCAGTATCATACTTGCATGAGCATAAACACAATGGTGTTGCCATTGTCCCTGGTGCCTTCTATACTGAGTTGGGTTTGTCAGCTTTCATGCTAAATGTTAAACCAAAGGTGCCACTCAACAGAGTGCAAATCAGCATCAGCTTTCTAAGTCCATTTGTCTTCACCAAAAATGCACCAGAGATGAAGGTGCAACTTGAAACAGAAGAGAATGAAACACATGTTAAGATACACTCTAACTCCTCAACCTATGCATCAGGGACAATAGTGTATAATCCAGGACTGCTAGTTGAAGAGCAAAACATTTCGCTAAGTACTATCTCCGAACGATGCCAGTCAATGGTGAGTTCTGTGGAGTTTTACAACAAGGGTTATGGTGGGTTTCAGTATGGCCCTGTTTTCCAAAACAAGGGCGATGTGCACTATGGTGAAGAGTTCAGGGAGGCTTTTTCAGCTGTCACTGTCCCTGAGGAGTTGCTGTCTCAGTTACATGATTACTGCATTCATCCTGTAGTTCTGGACTTCCTGATGCAACTTACTCCTGTTACAGTGTCACAAGGGTTTTCTAACAGGCCTGGGTTTCCAGCCAAAATAGGCAGCCTGACTGTATTTGAACCTCTGCAACAGGAAATGATTATTTACGTGAGAGCTGTGGATGTAGGAGTCGATCACTATGAAGTATGTGGTTGCTTTACAGACAAAAAGGGAAGAGTTCTGGTTGAGCTTAAGAATGTGATGATCAAGTTCCTTGGGAGCCGTTTTCAGATTGTTGAGGAATTCTTCTTCCACAATGACTTCAAGGTGGTTTCTGAGGTCAATAAGTCCTCTAAGGCACCAACAGCCTTGGTCTTTTCTGACCATGTAAGTGTTTCCAAAGCCATGGAGCCACACTTGAGCTCAAGGTCTAGATACTTTTCCTTTGCACGTGCAACGGAACTCTTGAGCCATGGGAATCACACACCTCTGGCAAACCTTAAAATCTCCGATTTTAACAAACACATTCAAGAAATATTATTTGTGTTTGGTGAGAAAGACCTCACAACACTCAAAACTGAGACAGTCCTGGAGATAATGGTAAACTGCTGCGAGATGATCCGTCAAATTGTCCTGGAACTAAGGGCAAGTAAATTTCCAAACTCTGTCCGAGTAATAACCTACAGGTCAGCAGAAGGCACAGTTGACCGCATCAGCCCAGGATTTGTCCTCTCAGGCATGATAAAAGCATGTGCTGCAGAAATTCCAGAACTTTCCTTCCAGCTGATTGACATCAGTTCTGTCTCTACGGAGGACATCAGAGCTTTGTCTCAGGTTATTAGGTCATATCCTTGCAATAAATACCAAGAGTTGGTTGTGAAAGGTGGTCTGATTTTTTACTCTGAAATTGTTCATACTCCGATAGAAACCATTGCGGGCTCTGAGGGAAATATTCTCTCTTCATTGTCTGAGCCATGTATCTTTCAAACTACTGACCCCTACAGAATGACTTCGCTTTCTGCCATTAGCTGGGATGTTGAGAAAACAGACATCCCTGGGAAATCAGTGGAGATTCAACTCAGTAAGATTTGTGTTCATTCCTCAGACTTCTACTCTGTTAGCGTCTCCGATCTCAACTTTGGTCGTACAATGTACTGGAACAAACACACATCTCAGAACCACCAGCTTTTGGCCATTGACTTTAGTGGCACTGTCACAGCTGTAGGGAAAGAGGTGAGCAAACTGAAAGTGGGAGACCGTGTAGTCTCATGTTATCCTGTTCCTGCATCATCTACGGTCATGATTCCTGAAGGAGCCTGCTACAAATCAAAAAGGCTCCCATTCCTCAATAAGGCTCCATGTGTTTCCTACTTTGTGCTGGCATGGGAAATTTTACACAGAGCATTACCGAGAATCAAACAACAGAGAACTTTGGGCATTGTCTCCTCTTTTCCAAATTCTGGTCTAGTAAGTGTCTTAACCCAAACAGCAAATCAATCAGGATGGAATGTCATTGTAGAGTCACAGTCCAAAGAGCTGTTTGTAAATGCTGATAAAATGGATGCACTTCTTCTCCTGCCATCATTTGATAAATCTCTGTTGGCAAAAGCAGGAAAACTTTCTAATGTCAAAAACATTGTGATTGTTTGTAAATCCCAAACCCAGTGTATGCTGGTACAAAGTGTTTTCCAAACCCAATTTGTGAAGAATACTGTTCAAATACAAACCCTTTACATGTCCAGCATAATACAAAAGGGTTCACTCATTGTCCAGAAGCCACACATTTATCACTGGCTCAAGTCCATGCATTTGGATAGGAAATCATTTATGCTGGAAAGCTTTACCTTTCAGAAAGCTCCATCAGGAAGCATTGACGTTCTGCCTGTTGAGGAATCTGAATCATACTTCAGCTCAAAGACTGTGCCTATAGTGGCACTGGGCAAAGACAATACGCATGGCACACTGTCCAGCATTCCTTTGCTGCCTAAACCAAACAGGCTTTTCCAAAAGGACTCTGTGTACATTGTCACAGGAGGTCTTACTGGGCTGGGGTTTGAGACTGTGAAGTTCATTTCGCATAAAGGGGGAGGGAAGATCATCATACTATCCAGAAGTAACCCCGCACCAGACATACAACAGGAGATCAGCAATCTGGAGACAAAATACAATGTCCATATCACATGTATGGCATGTGATGTCTCTGTGGCTAAACAGGTACTCGGAGTAATTAGTAATATTGGCCAGAAATTTCCCTCTTGTCCAATCAAAGGGATTTTTCACAGTGCTGTTGTCCTGCATGATGGCCTAATGGAAACCCTTGACAGATCTCATTATGAGAAAGTGCTGAAGCCCAAAGTGAACGGGGCTCTGAATCTGCACAATGCAACGAAGCACTGTAAGTTAGATTACTTTGTGTGCTACTCTTCTGTTTCAGCTTTCATTGGCAATGTCTCACAGACAAACTATGCAGCAGCCAATTCATTCCTGGACACGTTCTGTCATTATAGACGGAACAGTGGACTAGCTGGGCAGTCCATCAACTGGGGGGCTTTGAATCTTGGTCTCCTGCTCAACAAGGATCATTTTCAAAGGTTCCTTGAA